>NC_089722.1:23443641-23777391 GCF_035083965.1 Branchiostoma lanceolatum | reverse complement strand
TTTCTACCTTTCCGACATCCTTCCGTTACCTTTAGGCGCGGTTTACATAGAAGGGGGGAGACCTCCCCCCTCTTCTGTTTAGTTAGAGAAAAGCTGTCGGAAAGCGGGCGTTTTCCCTCGCAGTTATTTCTACCTTTCCGACATCCTTCCGTTACCTTTAGGCGCGGTTTACAGAGAAGGGGGAAACCTCCCCCGTTTTATGTAGGTAGAGAAAAGCTGTCGGAAAGCGGGCGTTTTCCCTCGCAGTTATTTCTACCTTTCCGATATCCTTCCGTTACCTTTAGGCTTGGTTTACATAGAAGGGGGGAGACCTCCCCCCTTTTATGTTTAGGTAGAGAAAAGCTGTCGGAAAGCGGGCGTTTTCCCTCGCAGTTATTTCTACCTTTCCGATATCCTTCCGTTACCTTTAGGCTTGGTTTACATAGAAGGGGGGAGACCTCCCCCCTCTTATGTTTAGGTAGAGAAAACCTGTCGGAAAGCGAGCGTTTTCCCTCGCAGTTATTTCTACCTTTCCGATATTCTTCCGTTACATATAGGCTCAGTTTGCATAACCCACTCTTATGTTTAGGTAGAGAAAAGCTGTCGGAAAGCGGGCGTTTTCCCTCGCCGTTATTTCTACCTGTCCGATATTCTTCCGTTACCTTTAGGCTCAGTTTACATAACCCACTCTTATGTTTAGGTAGAGAAAAGCTGTCGGAAAGCGGGCGTTTATCGTTGCCGTTATTTCTACCTTTCCGATATTCTTCCGTTACATATAGGCTCAGTTTACACAACCCACTCTTATGTTTAGGTAGAGAAAAGCTGTCGGAAAGCGAGCGTTTATCCTCGCCGTTATTTCTACCTTTCCGATATCCTTCTGTTACCTTTAGGCAGGGTTGACGGTGCTCTCAGTTTTAGAAAACAACGCGGAACATTGAGCTAACAACTCCCCCGGATTGCAAATCTATAGGTCGGCGGGCATACTGTCTTTGGCCGCCGCACAAATTGGCTCAGTCCGCGGATCGAGACCGCGCCACCGGCACGTTTGGGCAGCTTTGTGTATTTGTTCCTTTTTTCTGTATCAAAATTTTCCTTTTTATAATCTACAAGTAACTTCTAGAAAGATCGCCACTAACAGTATTTTCTATTGTCGCTCGCGTCAGTTGTTGTGTTCGGGGCAAAAGCGAAACGCAAGGACGTCTGCTTTTCAACTGCAAATTCATACAGTGTGAAGTCGTAAACAAGCTGGGGCGGTACGTTGAGATGGTAATGCAATATCTCCATATTTACTAGTGGAATGCCATGTGACAGGGCATTACCCAATCAGAGAAAAGGGTGGCTTTTTCAAATCAACCGTATATCCCAGAGACAGTTATTTTTTTACAGCGAAGACAGCTCATGAAGGAAGTTTCAACCCACAAGTTATGGCCGCAACGTTGTTCTTACCACCCGGAACCCCGACGGAAAAATGTAAAGCTGGGACAAGGACACCAGTCGACACCAGTCTGTACAACTTGGTGAAACCAAGGAGGTTTCATAGGATTATACTTCCTGGGTGAAACCAAGGAGGGTGGAGATGCTGAACGGAGCATGCGGGCACGCGATTCGGGACTCTGTTGTATCTCCAAATCCACCCGGTACCAGTGGAGACAACGGTTAAACAACGGCGTGGGTTAGCCTCCAACCAGGCCCAATGGATTGCAAAGACCGTATTCAACTGGAAGAAGGAGCTTGTATGTATAGCAATCCAAGGACTTTCTCTGCCAGTTTGATACGGTCTTGATGCAACCTATAGATCTGCTTGGAGATTAGCGTGAGTGAAATCGGAACCTGTCTACCTGTCTTGATAGAAACTATCCCTGTCGTCTCGCCCAACACTGGGACCGAAATTGTGGACTTGGAAATGTCGCAAAATGGTGAAGGGAGAATCTACCGACAATGTGAGATTGATCCCTCGTTGACCGCGTCAAGTACAAGTTAGAATATGACGACCGATGACGTAACCGCAAGTACCTAGTAAGTGTTATTCAACCCAGAATGATTGTACTGTTACAATTCACTCTATTTGGCCAATTTCTACTATTTTCCTAGCGATCCGCGGAGCCTGGTAAAGGCTAATAAGACACGGGAGGGAAGAAAAGTTAGACGTAGGGTTAGTTAGTGTTAGGGGTTACGTTTTGGTGTCGATGTAATAGTTAGCTAGGGTTAAAACTTGGAAGCACATTGTAATAGTTAGTAGTTGGGGTAAGGAATAGCCTGAATAGTTTATTAATGATAAGGTGACATTTTTTTTAATGTATGTTTATATTTGTTAAGGAGGGGAGGGGTCTCGCTATAATGGCGTAACACGTTTTTGTGCAGTGTTATCATCTTTCAAATAAATTGTTCTAAACTTTTACCGGCCCTGTTGCCTTTCATATTCATATTTACCTGTCTATGTTAGGGTTCGGAATGGTTAAGCCATCCGTAGCAAGTTAAGTAAAGGATCAAATTAGATACTGTATAATGAAAAGGAAACTTATTGTAGAGACTACGTTTAGCACGTTAAGCTCGTGTTTTTAGCACGTTTAGCTCGTGTTTTAGCACGTTAAGCTCATAAAAGGCTACGGAAAACACTAGGAAAGGTATAGCTTTAGGTAGTCTTTCAGGCTGCGTGAACGGCACATAAACGTAGGGAAATCGTGACGGAAATAGATTATAAAGATGGACGAAAGATTACGGAAATGTCTCAAGAAACTTACACTTTCCGTGTTAGATCTTCCGTAAAGGTACGGAAAGATTGTCCATAACGACACCTTAACGCCTTGCAGATACCACGTTTGTAGCACGTTAAGGTCGTTAAAAGGTCACGGAAATACCGAGGAAAGGTATGATTTTAAGTTGCCTTTCAGGCTGCGTGAACGGCACATAAACGTAGAGAAAATCGTTACGAAAACGGATTATAAACATGGACGAAAGGTTACGGAAATGTCTCAAGAAACGCATACTTTTCGTGTTGGATCTTCCGTAAAGGTACGGAAAGATTGTCCATAACGACGCCCTTACGCGTCGAATAGTTACGTAAATACACGTGAATGAGTGCCAATACGTACATTAACGCACTTCCGGAAAGGACACCTTAAATGCAATCTTTAAGCAGACGTATAGGGGTCGTTAAGTTGCGGAAATAGTGAATAAACGTCACGTTTACGCTGCGTTTAAGCATGCTTAAATACCGGATTTCGTGCCGTGTAAGATCAATGTTTCATTGTGTAAAACTAATGCAAGGCACAGTCTGTGTTACCCATAGATAGGATGTCTAGGCTAGTCAAGAAATCAGCACCAAGGAGAACACCAACCAACAACAACAGCAGGAACAAAGAAGTAATCGGTAAGATCCATGTTTCATTGTGTAAAACTAATGCAAGGCACAGTCTGTGTTACCCATAGATAGGATGTCTAGGCTAGTCAAGAAATCAGCACCAAGGAGAACACCAACCAACAACAACAGCAGGAACAAAGAAGTAATCGGTAAGATCCATGTTTCATTGTGTAAAACTAATGCAAGGCACAGTCTGTGTTGTCCATAGATAGGATGTCTAGGCTAGTCAAGAAATCAGCACCAATGAGAACACCAGCCAACAACAACAGCAGGAATCTAGCAGTAATGGGTAAGATCTGTATTTCATTGCTTAAAACTAAGGTAAGGCACAGACTGTCCTGTTCCACAAACACTGTAAACCACAATAACCAAGAGATCAACACCAAGGATAGCTCCTTGCTGTAATGCAGTAATAGGCTTTAAGAAAAGGCTGGCCCTTTTTTTATATATCCTTCTATTATGTAGTAAGTGGATGCTACAGTACTTAGGGACAATGTCGTTGTAAATTGTACCCCTTGACAATTCATGTGTCAGTTAGTTTGCTGATCTGTAGAGTTGAACACATGCTTAAGAACAAGGCAGCAGTTTCATAGGTATTGTTGTGCCCACAGCACCATAGATGCAAGTATTCAGCATGCTGAGCTGGAGTACAAACTTGCTATGGAGGAGACGACACTGTTGAGTCTGCAGCAGAGACAAGCAGATCTTCTGGAGGAGGTGGAGGAGGCAAAACTGGAGTCACAGAAGAAACAAGTAGGCTCTTACTTCTAAAAACTTGTCACTTTTGATTTCACAGAAGAAAAAAAGGAGGTTCTTGGAGGGATTGTATACTCTTCATCTAGAAACTTGTCAGAGTTTTTAAAGCTTAAAAAGCTGGCACATTGTACATCATGCAATGTTTGTATACCTGTGACACAATACTATTTACCTAGTCCATATATTACTGTTGTTGCACCAAAGTGCCATCTGCAATTTTCTCACAATTATCTAAAAGATACATCCTCTGATGTACTGCTACAGTCGCTCTACATGTCACATACATTTTTCTCTTCTCCAGGAAAAGAAAGAAGAAAGAAAGTCAGAACCAAAAGTGTCCCTGTACCCTCTGGTTCCCCCTGACACAACCACGGCCATCATGACCTTGACCCTGACCCCTGGACCTGGTGGTTACGGCTTCACGGCTTCTCCAGACAAGAACAAGATGCTGAAAGTCCTGTCTGTGGGGAAAGACTGTGGGTTAACAGAGGGAGACAGGTCAGTCCTTACAAAGGTTCCATCATTTTAACCTTCTTCCTGTTGCTTAGCTTTTGTTTGTAACCATTAAGGCCCAAATGCTACATCAGAAGGTAGAAGGTTATCAAGTATGTAATTATGTGTTTTCTTTGTAAGAATTTTTGAGAATAGACAGCAAAGTTGGAATTTGTTGGGATTTGCTTATTGAGTGAGTTATTGACTGATTGATCTGACTGATTGATGTTGATTGATTGATTGATTGATTGATTGATTGATTGATTGATTGATTGATTAATTGATCAGCCCATCTCTGTGTTGTATATGTGTAGGTTGCTTGAGATCAATGGTGAAGACATCAGGAGTGTGGATCAGTCTAAGCTGGGGTCCCTGCTGGGCACCAGACAGCCTGCTGAGGTCGTGGTACTCAGGAAAGTACCAGAGGACACCAAACAGGAGGAGCTGGACAGGGTAAGGGACTGAAAACCTATCATACATGTATGTAGTGTGCCATGGTCTTGTGAATGGTACTCCTACTCTAACACCACACGATAAAGGGCTGGAATCCCAGCCTGTCTGTTTAAGTTCTGATTTACATAAATGTATCTACTAACTGTCAGGAGTTACAGTAACAGTAGTATTAGCTAGTTTTGAGGTCGGTTTGTCATGGTTTAACTTACTGTCCATATGACTGAAACCCTTTCCAGTAGCATGAAGTTGGATGAGTGGCCTTTTGGGTCAGGAATAGGATTGCAAGCCACAGAACCACACACACTACTAGACCCTTTGTTTTTGTTCAGCGCACACTTGCACCACAGAGAAAACTTCTCAAGAAAAGAAAACATTTTTCCATATTGACTCAGGTTGAGGGTGAGTTATCTCGGATGAAGGAAGATATCACCATGGTGATGGCAGAACTGCAGGAGCAACAGGAGGAAAACTCCAGGCTGAGACAGGAAGTAGAAAGGTAGGTCTCATTCAGAAGTTTCAGCTAGGTTTTCTATGTGTTCAAAGAGCTGAGAGAACATAAGATTTTGTTGCTTCATATTCTTAAAAAGTTTTGTCATTTTTGATGTTCTTTGCATACAAATATGTTGACTGTTGTTTTGTGAGATCCTAATTATGTCACCATCTGTTTTGCTTTTATTATCATTGTTGAATGTGATGATTAATGGCTTTTTGATTTGACCATTGGATATCTTCCTCCAGCGTATAACACCAGTACATGTAATAATTGTTACAGGTTGAAGGACAGAGAGAAGGAGGTTTTGTTAGAAAAGCAGAACTCTGAGGAAACAGTTGAAACTCTGAGAAAAAAGGTATGTTCACAGTAATGGAGATTGTAAAGAAGAGGGTAAAATAGCTTCTTAAAAGTGTATCGTCCAAGAACTTTTAGTTGCAGTAACAACAATAAATCGGTTCAGAATTAAGCTTTCCTAAAACAGTGGTTAAGTCCTTTGCACACATGTAGGTTTTGTGACTAAAAGATTAATCATGATTTGTTTAGTGTTTCCACCACATCTTTTCAAGAAAGTCTCTATCTGTGAAAGAAGTTAAAATGTAGGGTTTGGTGATCCCTTATCTGTACCAACGTTTGCAGCTGGAGGTATCAGAGAGGACGTGGAAGGACCTACGTAACAAGATTGAGGCGTTACAGCACAAGGAGATCCCCCTCCCCACACCTGCCCCTACCCCTATCACCAATGGACTGGACCATATGCCTGATCAGGTGTTCTGTTGTTTGTATGCTTTACTCTTATCATAGGGAAATGTTTGCTGTAGGTGTGACTGTATTTTGATACCCTTTACCTATGACAACAATTTTTTAGTATGATAGTATATAAAGAAGTAAACTGTCATATATTCTACTACATATAATGGTGCATGATTTGAACGTTCTTTTCTTAGAAACTTGGTATAAAATTGGTATGGATAATGGGCAGTGTTATCTTTTATATTTCAATTTTTAAGCTGGAAAAACAGGTTTATGTTGATTGCATGGAAATATATGTAGGACTACAGTGTCATGTATTGTTATTTATTGCCTTGTGTTGAACAGCTTTCCCCTGTGATCCCACAGTTACAGGAAGTGAAGAGGCTGAAGAGAGAGCTGGCCCAGCAGGAGAACCAGGTCACCAAGCTGGAGGGGGAGCTCAGGGCTCGGGTCAGTCCTCTGTCTGGTTCTGTATTTGTTGATGTTCACCTTGTAGTGCCTAGTGGCACATACATATAGGTCAGCAAGGTTCCTTACTGTTTCTGTTGCAGGATATACATCATGATGTTATTTTACTGGGAGGGGTTGCTAGCCCTTCCCCTTAAATGTACTTGAAGCACCTCCTCAAATGCCTCGTCCCCATTTTACATCCCTTCCAAGTATTTAGCCCCAACCAAAATGCCCTTCCCAGTATTTGAATTGGGTCTCCCACTTACCAAGTACATGTTATTGTAACCAGGAGCTCAATTGTGAGACTGCTACCTGTTGAGCTACAAAGACATCCCTTGGTTCTGTAGTACATTCAGGGTAAATCAACAATCACCTCCATATTTAATGGTGGTGACCCTGTGAGAATGAAGAGAACAATTTCACAATCTTGATTCTGGGTTGTTTCAGTTCTAGAGCTTCTGTAGCTCTAGAGCTGTAGTTACTGGTTTGTATTGGTACAACTATGTGTGTCATTCATATAGGCCTTTCTATCAAGTAAGCGGCATGCTCTAATTTTAGCACAGATAAAAGGTGGACAGTGAGTCTTTAACCTTTCCTTACCTGTATGATCATCAAGCTATTCACATATTCCGAATAAGAAAAATAAGACCAAAACATGTCTTATTGCATCTAACAGGAGGCAACCATGCTGGCCCTGCGGAAGGAGAGGGATGATGCCCTGGATGAGGTGCAGATGCTGGAGGAGGAGGAGGAGGAAGAAGACAGAAGGCCGGGTCTTAGGAAAAAGACAAAGAAAGGTCCAAAGATTTAGCAGAAGATGTTGAGTTTCTTACCAATTAAGAAAAGGATTTTTGAATAAGCAGGGCTTTTTTCTAGGACCACCCCTCCGTCCCTCTGTCCCAGGAGGGAAATGCCTGTTGGGAAGGACAAAGATTTCACCCTTTCCATCCAAAAATCTGATCTTTATGACATGGAATTGATAAAAATGTATTTTCATTAGCTTAAAGATTGACATATTCTGTTAGTAATCAGTTGGAAGGTGGTTTCAGTTTTGAAACATCATGATGAGACAATCTCTTTCTTACTAATGGCAGTTTTCACGGCATTTACAGGCCATAGAAGAAAAGGGGATGAGCCACCAATTTGGGAGACACTAAAAGATGCTAACAAGGTACAGTGCACATTTGTTTACAGCAACTGTGAAATAGACATTTGAGTAACCTATAGGTCAATTAGACAAATGGTGAAAAAGATTGTGAATGTTCAAGTCATAAAACAATCACATGTATGGTTGAAATCACATCTTACTTAGGAAACTGTTACAATCTTACGCACAATTATTTTCATCACATTTTAGCAATAGTTAGTGTGGATTTAGTCTACACATCATGAGAACTTTGCAAGGTTTACATTTCAGTTGCTGTTGTATAATCTATGTTGTACAGGACACCGTTCTTGCTGCCCTGAAGGAGAATGTGAGAGAGAGTTCGGAGCAGAAGGCTTACCTGGACCAGCTAATGAATGTGGTGATAGAACAGGCACCACAGCTGCTGCAGTACATGGGGGATGACATGGAGGCAGGGTCAGTATTTATTTACTGGTTTGGCTGGTCAGGACACACAGCCAGGGCTGCCCAACAAACCTGTGGCTATTTAATACATGTACAAAGGGCTAGCCCTGCTGACAAAGTCAAAGAAATGCAAATGGAATTGAGGTTTTGACATGGACAGAATAAAAAACTCTATCGATATATTGTAAGTACATTAAGACTATTACATATATGTGCATGATAGTATCTACAGCAGGGCCAGTTAGGCAGGGACATTTGCTAATTGATTTGGACTTCCATACTTTGCTTCTTCCATCTCTAAACTGCAAAGTAAGGTCTATCACCTCAACTAGGTTTTCTGATTTGTAGATTTACACATGATAGACCTCATAAAGTAACATGAAGTAAGATTCATACATTTTGTTTAAAACATTTTTTTATTTGTATTACTGGAAGATAATACCCATTGAATGTAGAAACCAATGGACCATAACCATTTTTGTATTCTGTTTTTTCCTGCAGTGACTTCTCAGGAAATGAAGAGTTCTGTTGACAGCTGTGAAGGGAAATACAGAAAAGTCACACTAACTTCTGTTGGGAGAGACATCAAGGAATTTTAAAATATAGAGGGTTTCACTCGTCAGTTGTTTTTATATAGAACAGTCAAAATTTTTAGTATTTTTCTGATCCTCCTGCACATTTGAAATTTTTACTTCACTCTTGAGTTAGATATCAAAGTAGGTAACATACATGTATTATCTAGAAAGCCATTCCTTAATGTTCACATAACATTTTGATCACCAAGTAATCATACCAAGCCACAGTATGTCTATGAATGTTTTTTATTTTATTTGGAAATACACAAAGTTGTAACACATATCAACATGGTATTATAGAAGCACGCTCGGTGAGGTCCGTGGGTCTTCCATACATTTCTTGGCACTTCATTGGACTTAAGTGAGAAAGTTTACACCATTGTAATAGACCCATATCCAGAACCATTTTAAGACCTTAGGTAATATGTAGTATTATGATTAGTAATTTCAAAAAGTGCCATATAACAAACTAGTGTAAAAGGTAACTTGGATCTGTTAAGTACTATCTTTTTCAATGTTAAGGTGCTTTTGAAATAAACATGTATTTATCTCACATTTGATAATAACAAACTCATTGGAATTGTAACATTGTAATTATTGATAATTGTGTTTTAAGTGACAAAGTTTTTATCTACAATAGGAGAATAGTACAAGTAGTATATTTGCAGATAGATCTATAGTGAAATGATATAGAGTATATCAATTTTTTACAGGAGCAAAGCATGACATGTGAAACCATGACATTCTGATGGCTATTACTAGTAGTAGTAACATGATTACATGTATAACATATAAATATCTATCTACTTACAAAGGGCCTGCCATGCACTGTTTTCTTTAGCTGATTCGAAGTGCCTTTAAGATATTCTTCACCCTGCAGCTAGCCTATGATACATCGCCAATCAGCCTAGCTGTTCGATTTTAATTCATTTATTTCTTACCAACATGATATCTGATAAGACTACAGTTAGATATTTATCTTAAGCTAATTTTAGAATGTTTTAGCATTTCTCTGCATTGGTGCAACAGTAACAAAATTCTGCTGCAATGATATGTATATTGTACATTGAGATCTCAAACAAAAATGTTAACTGAATTTTTCCATAATTCATAGCTACCTTATGATCATCAATTTTTTTCATCTGATTAGGTATCATGTCTTTGTATAGTGTGTATATTTCACAATTATTTGTTTTCCTAAAGGTATGAAATGCACTGTGATATAATATAATATAAACTTGTAACAAAATATATTTCTAAGAGGCTGGGTTCCTCCAATAGATATGCTTCTTCACATAATGTTATCATATTATTAGAATTGGTTGATTTATCAAAAGTTGTACATGTAGATGAACAGATAACAGATATTTGCATCTATGCTATCCCTTCCTGGCCTTAGCTGGGGTAGGTGCCCTATGTATTGCATGTTTACAGGCATGCTTTGTTAGTTACATTAATGCATAAGTCATATCATCACATACAAATGCACAATTTCTGTAAATGTTCTTAACATAGCCATTATAGCATACAGCTAGCTTGCAATGATGTTTTATATTTTGCATCCCTTGCATATATATGGCATTTTGTACAGTTTGAATAGTGCAGTATGGTGCAAAGTGATGTTTTGCATCCTTGTTTGATCTGAATTCCTGCCATGATGTGCCAGTTGCAGTAAATCCATTGAGATGAATCAAAATGTTCACATATTACTTCAGAATTCTCTGTTGCATTCATGATTGTATTTTTATTATTTCTTAATAAATTCAATTGCCAGTTGTACAGATGTGTCTGACTCAGTGACTCAGTTTTCTATTCTCTTTGTATCATAGTATAGAGTGTGAAGACAACATTGCCAATGTAAAATGATATCATTTATATGTAGACCATTAAAAGAATGACCATATTCTCGGACGGGTAGGCAAGTTTCTCGGACATTTCTTAATCATGTCAAGAAGGAGTTCCCTTTATTGCAGGTCATTCACTTAAGGGAAACATTAAGAATGGTCATCAATTGGTCATCACGGTTTCCTGAATAAGGGAGCCTGGACAAACAGCATACCACGCCAGCTGTACTCTTGCTGTCAATGCATAGCACGTGGCACAGCAAATGCTGCTGTTCCTATAAATATGATAAAGAAAAGAAACCTTTTATTAACACAACAAAAGTGCAGCGACTTTCGTAAGGTCTACAATCATACATAACGTTACAAACAAACAAGTTGATACAAATGAATTAATTAACGTGCAAGTATGTGCACAAATCAACATGTTGAGTCTGACGTATGAGATACAAGCATGAAGAAAATGACTTTGACCAACGAAAAACAGAATGGATTTTCATTCTTTTTCATTTTAGACTTAAAATCTAAAACCCGGAATCAGCAATAACCGTTACTAGCTTTTAAAGGCAGGAGGAGGCAATTTGATTGGCATATTATTTGCTGACCTTGTAACAAGCAAGGCGGATGTTCCACAGTTCCGCCGTCAGTCACACCTTCAGATTCCTGTTGTTGATGGGTCTCATGGAGTCACCAAATAGAACTCCTGTTAACATCTCGGCTGCACATAGTAGATTCGGCTAGAGGGGTTGATGGCCGCTCCGCTGACAGATACACAGGAGTGGACACGTCTGTGGTGCGAGAGAGAAGGGAGACTTTTAAATCTGTAGCCGTTTGATAATTCTTTACTGTTCAAATGTATATCGATTTTGTTTTGTTTATTTACCAGGATTTCTATAAATTGTATTTGTGAGGATTTCAATTTAGGCCAAACCACCCAGTGGATGACACGCCGGATAGACGTTAGAGGAACAAATATAGGTTCGTCTGCCGCATCTCCAAGCAGATGTTGGGGTGAAAGATCGTAATGTTCTCTGAATGACGGCTGGACCTCTCTAACTGTCCCTTACCACATACAGAAGAAGAACGGTTGTTAGGAAAAACGGAGGATGTCCACATATATTCTTAACCCTCTCATTACGTACAAGAAGCGATATGTACATGGATATCCAATGAAGTTGGCGCTTCGACGGGCGGCCAAGGAGTTTTCTCGCGCGACGCCTTAAAGCCGATTCTTAATACCAACTCGTGTTTAACGTAATTATGGACCTGTACTATGTTTGAGAAAGTTTTCTCAGGCGCTGAGCCTAATGTCTCGAATATATTACACCTTTACATGTCGGGATGAAATACCCTTTCAGAGCCTAATCTGCAGAACCACACCCGGCCGGGACCAGAAATTGCCAAATTTCGGTCTTTTCGGGAATGGGGAATTCGTGAAAGACTCGCAAAGGGGTTTAAATGTTTCAGGCTTATTCAACGTTGTTTCCAATAAGGAGACCATTTTCCAATAAGGAGACCATTTAACAATGCCAATATCTAAGACTCAATTTACCAATAGAAATGGTCGAGTATCAATGTCCTTTAGATGATCATGAGCTTTGATATACTGTAACATCTGTTATGGCCGTATACTCTAAGTTTATAAATAGATTCAGATCAATTGGTATAGCCAGCCTTGATTTCAATCACTTGTGTTACCGGGGTTCTCATGAACATAATTTATCCAACTCGCTTTTGGTGTCAGGACCACAAGTGAAAGAGACGGTCTCAGCAGATAGTGCAAACATTTCCAGTTGCATAGGAGAGTGATGTCGGCTTGCCCTCCAAGGTTTTTACTCAATAATAAACCTTGAGGAAATAGCATGGAGATCTCGAGAAGTTATTGGGTGAAGTGCTTTGAAGAGTTAAGAGAAAGATGGGATTGAAATGATCATGAAAAGTAAAGCAAATGATATTCTCTTTGTATGTTGGAGAAAGCTTCTGTTCCTTTACGTTACTTCCACGTCGTGTCATTCTATCGGATGAGGAGTAGGTATCTGGAGTGATGCTCCCAGTTGTCTGAGTTCCTAGCTTAGAAAGATAACGTTGACCGATATCTGCCATCTGTAGGATAACTGAAAGCGACCCTTTCACTATCAGGCCTCAAATATGTCAAACGTTTAAGAAACTTCCGTTTTAAGACAGAAGCGGCATGGCAACATAGACTCGTTAAATATATTAGAATGTTTTACTTGTGGTCTATTGCGCAATCTAAACGACAAAAATATGTTCGCAAATTCGATATTCCAATAGCAACAGTCAATTAACTACACAGTATTACGCCGATGCATCAAAACAAACATACATTTGTCTAACATGAAATTCATGTAACGTTATTTGAATGAAAAGTTTGCATGACTGCCAAATTCATTTGGATGAATTATGATAATGACATTGCATTGCACTCACATTTCATCACACCCAGCTGTCAGTTTCTGTCACATAACAGAATATTGTAACTATTAATTATTCCTCATTTGGCTTCAAAAAAAGTTTATTGCAATTAGTCAACACTTGTTGGAAATGTGAAAAAATATACAATCATATCATGTCAACTTTTTAGTTACCTCAGTAGGAAGTTGATACTGTTTCAGAAGACGATGTAACAAACTTATTATAGTCCTGATCTGTCCGACCAGAGTCCATCAAACGGCTCCCCTTGCGTTCAAGGTTATATTGCACCCGCAAGTAAGCCTTCGCCTTATATACAGCATTTTGAAAAGGAAATTTGAATTCAGACAAACAAACAAACAGACTGAAAAAATCGTTGCATTTTCATTAAGTTTTCTTGTTTCACAAAGAATTGATTAAGTTTGGATAAAGTAGCTCTTCGGATCGGAATGTGGCAATTTACAGGTTACGGCTTGTACACTCGACCACTTCTCTTCTATCCGTAAGTTTTAAAAGAAAACGCGTCATTTATGGCCTGTTCCAATTGTTTTCTTTGTGAAATGTCTAAAATGCTGTCATTCGGGATTTTATATGGATATATTGCCGGACACAAAGCAAAATACGCCTTAAACATTCAACCCTTTGCGAGCCTTCCGCGATTTCCCCAATCCCGAAAAGACGGAAATTTGGTAATTTGGCGGTCGTCTTTGCCACTTTTCTGGTCGCGAACGGGAGCGGTACTGCAGTATAGGCTCTCATAGGGTATATGGTCACGACTTGTAAAACGCGAAAATGTACAATACAGAAAACTTCCCACATAATTCTAGACATATTCACAAACGTCTAGGATGACGTTTAAGACACTAGTTGACATGGAAAAGATACATTTTAAGACGCCGTGCGAGGAGCCTTTGTAACACAATGTCTCCGTCGAAGCGCCACCTATATTCATATGTGCATCATATTTTGTACGTAACTTACGTTGAGGATATATGTGGACACCATCCGTTTTCCCATAACAAACTTGACATTTTACTCAACTGTTCATCTACTTACTTATATATATAAACTCATATTCAAATTTGCAAACTGACTTGTCAAACCTATGTAGAGTCTAGTGCCCAATGTTATGTCTTAAGATGTACGTAAGACAAGTGCTTACAATTGAGATCCATCCAAGGACAGAGCAGCAGGCGGTCATCCCTCTGAGACGTCTCCACGACCCGGTGACGTCAGTCTGTCCCGCTGGACGTAACGTCATCACCAGGGGGTCGACGTCACGATCGCGTCCTGACGGCCGTATGACGTCGACGTACCACGTCCGGTCAAAGATAACCACCTCTTCGTCCTCCAAGTCTCTTTTTGACACTTTGGCAAACTTAAGCACTCGTGGTTTTTCTCTCCTGAGGAATAGATATTTTACTCCATTCCATAAAAGTACTTGATCTGCTTTCAACTTTACAACTGTGCTGTATTTCATCGTTATCTAATCACAGTGTTTTCTAATCGTAGCGTTATGTGAACGATTTTTGATACTCAATTGTTGACTCAATTGTTTATAAATCCTACGAAAGTATTTACTTTTACTGTGTACCATGTGTAGATCAGAAGAATGCAGACTCATGACCTAGCTGTAATATGTTACGACGACTTTTCACCTTTTTTAATCGTTTGTATACGCTCATACTGTTTTGTTTATCAGCATAACCTGTTGGGCCAGTAGCTATTAGATGCAATCTACAAGAACATAACAAAGGGAACGCCTTACCTCGTTTTCCCAGTCTCCTGGTCATTGAGAAGATCCTCGGTCTCCAGTCGGCTGTAGAAGTGGAAAAACTTTGCTAAACCGTCCTGTAGAGGCTTGGTCAAAGCTTCACTCCCTGGCATTTTTGACGTGCAGTCAGTGGTAAGGAATAGATTGTGGCGGTTTGGCACTTCCCACGCTCAGTGTAAACATATCCGAGTGTCGGTACACCTACCGCGATACACCTGTAAGGTGTCTATTATACACCTCCATACTCACCCCGACCAGCCAAGTATTGGCCAGGAAAACAGCAAACTTGATATCGTCATTCCAAAGTGAATACAACTAACGCACTTTCGGGTAACAGGTAACGTTACAGACTCTGTAGCACAACTTCTGACTGCTACGTCCGGCGGCCATGTTGCTTTCGTGTTCTGCCGTTTGTGGATGTTCCAGTCTATTCTTACGATGCCCTCAAGGCATAGTGTGCGATGAAGGGTGATACTGGAACGGGAAGTTAAGGAACAACAGAAGGACATTGTTCCCACGAAACAAGATATCGTGATGCATTTCATAGAATGTAGGTGGCGCTTCGACGGGTGGCCAGGATGTCATGTTGGCTCCTTCGGCGCGTCGCCCAAGAATCTATCCTTTTTACGGTAACTCGTAATTTCATAGGCATTGAAATGTCTTCTAAATGCATGTGAAGATGTCTAGACCTGTTTGGGAAAGCGTTTGCGGACTTAAAGCCCACTGTCTAGTATAATTTCACATATTTACAGGTCGGAATCATATACCCTATTAGAGCCTAGTCTGCAGTACCGCTGCCGGTCGCGGCCAGAAAAGTGACAAAGACGACCGTCAATTTGCTAGATTTGGGTCTATTCGGGAATGGGGAAATCGCGAAAGGCTCGCAAAGAGTTTGAATCTTTGAGGATTATTTGGGCCACCATCTAAAATGAAAAGACAAAATACTTTCGCCAACAAAATAATTGAGTATTAGGCCATAAAGCCCTCTTCGTTTTGGTGTCACCTCATTAAATTGAGGATGAACTGAACTGAACTTCCTTCTCCTTTGGCCAATACAACTGATCGCGTGTACATTTCTTGTCCGAATTATCACACTCTAAAGAGCTACCACATCCAAATTTCAATCCTTTTGTGACACAAAAAGACGTTGAGCTAATGCAGCGGTGTTTATGTTGGTTTGTCCATCAATAGATACGATTCTCATTTCTACTAAAATGCTGTATGGTGCGTGGCTGTGTGCACTACTACTGTACTTAGTAACGGTGCAATATATAATAACTTTAATAACTTTATTGCAAGTTCATGCCCGAAGGCTAATTGCAGACAAACAAGTACATGGGAATACATGGGAATCAAAAATAGGTATCTAGGCTACTGTCAAAGTTCTAAGTTAACTAAGGTTGACTATGGTTGGGTTTGACTTCTTTTTTGAAGGCAGTGGAAAATGAAGAGACCCACGTTTTTCATCGTAAGTGGGTTTGTTGATTTTAGTAGTGATATGGATTTTTGTTAGCTATTCAAATGGTGAAAGCTAGGAGAATTAACGGAAGCTGTTTTATATAAATCGTTTCTTTCGGCCTCATATAGAGGGCATTGGCAAAGGAAATGTATTTCATTTTCCACTGCGTCCATTGTACAAAACTTACACATTCTCTCGTGAGCGGGCAGCTTTTTATATCTACCCTTTTCTATTTCTAGTGGATGTGCACTTATTCGTATCTTACACACAGCTGACCGTTGTTCAAAATCTTTGTTGGAAAGATATTTTTCCATTGAGTATTCTGTTTTAACATTCCTATAAAATCTTAACTTACTGTCATCGATAGATAATTTATAAAGAAAACTTTGAATGTAAATGTCGGTCAGCCTTTTTCTTAACAATGTACATATATGTTGTATGTCTAGATCGAGATTGTTGGCGTTCCAGATAAAGGAGTATCCGCTATTGTCAAGTACATCTTTCACATGTTGTAACCAGTTTTTCTTGTTGCTATTCACTTGGGAAGACTGTTGATACAATAGAGCATCTACTTGTAAAGGATGAGTCAAAGGATCGAGTTGTCTGAGGCGCAACCAATACTTAACTATGCGGATTGACACATCTAAATCTACCGGGAAAACACTCCAAGCTCTGCTTTACTTGCTGTATTACTGGAATTTCGGTGCACTCCAAGAATATTTTTACAGAAACGGTTCTGCA
This sequence comes from Branchiostoma lanceolatum, assembly GCF_035083965.1. Classification (NCBI taxonomy): domain Eukaryota; kingdom Metazoa; phylum Chordata; class Leptocardii; order Amphioxiformes; family Branchiostomatidae; genus Branchiostoma; species Branchiostoma lanceolatum. The sequence goes on along the minus strand of NC_089722.1, from coordinate 23,760,267 downwards.
TAGTTTCAATCGGACACCTGTCATTCAAATGGTCCTTGCCCCAAACTTCACTGCCATATAACATAATAGATTTAACACACACATCAAATATTCTTAACAGAGCCTTAGGGGACAGAGGTGAGCGAAAGAGCGGTTTGAGACTGAAAAGGGCTTTGCGTGCTTTTAAGGACAACTGTTTTTTTGCTAAGGAAAAAGTGCCTGATGAGGACAACAAGAGTCCCAGATAACAATAAGAATTAGTTATTTCAATAGTATCTGAGCCAAAGGAAAATTTCACATTTTTTACTGATCGTCCAGATTTGTTGAAAATTACAACTTTAGTTTTCTTCATGTTTAATTGTAGTTTCCATTTTGTACAGAATATGTTCAGTCCTTCCAAGGCACGTTGTAATCCTTTTTCCGACTCTGAAAATATCACGACATCATCAGCATATAATAAACAAGGAACAAGTAGATTGTGTAGAGTGGGGGGTTCACAGTCGGGATTATCTAATTCTTTGACTAAATCATTTATGAATAAGTTAAAAAGTGTGGGAGAGAGGTTACATCCCTGTCTCACGCCTCTATCAGTAGTGAATAATGGTGTAAGACCCGTAGAGGTTTTGACGCAGGTCTTTGGATTAGAATACATTGATGTAAGTAAACTATAGAATTTACCACCTATTCCCGAACTTATTAATTTGTAACGGAGTCCCTCTCTCCACACACAGTCAAATGCTTTTCTAAAATCTACAAAACATGCATATAAACGTTTGTTAGTATTGATGTGTTTAGATATTAGCGAGTCAATGACAAACAGATTATCGCTTGTCCTAAAGTTTTTTCTGAAACCTGACTGATTTGGGGAGATAATGGAATGTTCGTCTAAATAGTTAGTGAGTCGTGTGTTCAGAATTGTTGTGAATAACTTGGCAAGACAACTAGTGACAGAGATCCCCCTATAGTTGTTAGGGTCGTCTTTGGAGCCGCCTTTGTGTATGGGGACAATATGACTTTCACACCATTTTTGCGGAAAGTGGCCTGATGACAGGATTAAATTGAATAATTTGGCCAACGGATTTATAAGGATATGGGCAGCACTTTTCAACATTTCATTAAGTAGTAAGTCGTTTCCAGAGGCTTTACTGTTCTTTAATTTGGAGATTGCTAGTCGGATTTCGTTTTGATTTATCCCTGTGTCTAAGGGATTATACGTTTCCAAATCACTCTCTAGTTTCAGTAATTCCGTTTTGATCTGGCAGTGAAAAGTGTTATCGATTTCTGTTTCGGACTTGTCAGAGTTGAATTCGAAGGTTTTTCCATACAAATTTTCAAAGTGCGTGTGAAGGGCTTGTTTGTCAATTGTTTCTTGTAAGGCGTTGTGATCATTTGATTTAAACAGTTTAATTAGATCCCAAAACGCTGACGGGTTGTTGGCCGAATGAGAGTCAAGTTGTTGGAGAATGTTGTCTTTGTGATCTTTTTTCGTTTTCCGAATCAGTCTAATATATTCTTTCTTCCTTTTAAAATACTGGCCCCTGATAAAGGGGTGCCGTGGATTTTTTGAAAGCAATTTGCCCAGATTATATAAATTTCGTCTGGCTGCTGCACACGTCTCTGTGAACCAGTTTTTCTTAGTTTTGCGTTTGTTTTGAGTTTGTCTACCTTTCTTTGTACAGCGTAGTCTAAGCGATTTTTTGCCGGCTTCTTGAAGTGGCAATACAAGGTCATCGAGTGCGCTTTCAATTGAGCACGGTGTTAATTCGTAATTCTTATTGAGGAATTTATCTAAATCGGAAGAGAATTCTTGTTTGCTGACTATTTCCATAAAACTTTGTTTGGAATCGTTGTCCCATACAAATTTGCAGTGGGGCCTAGTCTTCAGATTGGGTTCCTCAGGCGATAAATTTGAATTACAATGTAGGATTAGAGACAATTTACAATGATCTGAAAGTGGAGTTAACGGATGGACATGAAAGAATGATATTTTGTGTAGTAGGATTGCTTCACTCGCTAGAACATAGTCGACTGCACTTGTACCTTTTGGTTGAAAACAGGTAGGTTTTCCTAGTACATCACCAGGGGTTCTACCATTAAGAATTCTCACTTTACTATTAATGCACAAATCAATCAAATTTTTACCGTAAGGGGTGGGATGGCCTAAGTCCATATTATTTCGGGGAAACGGGTGGTCGAAGTCATAGTGCTCGGGTAAGGGTTGACTGTCTACAGGCAAATCATCAACAATATAATCTTTAAGGTCCCCGACACGGGCATTTAGGTCCCCTCCTACTATTACTTCGCCATAGCTGCTATAGTGGGCAATTTCTTCTTCCAAAACATCAAATAAATCATATGTTCTGTTAGAGTGAATTGTAGATCTACTGGGACTTATATAAACTGACGCTAAATAAATGTCTCTGTCAATATTAAGCAGCTGTTTGCTAATCTTAACCTATAAAACATCTTCGGATTTACTCTCTAGTTTTTTAACGAATTTGCTATATTGCCTCTTAAATAGAAATATGATGCCCCCAGAATAACGCTTTGCTTTCTTAGCTTTTGTTCTAGTGCTACTAAAATGTAGAAAGTTAGGAAAATGTATCTCACCTGTGTGCCATGTTTCAAGTAGAGAGAAGAAATCAAACCCATCTATTTCACTAATAAAATCACTATCAGCTATCTTTTTCCCTAGTCCATGAATGTTCCAAAAACCAAACGATGTACCTAAGTTTTTACAAACAGAGTTCTTGCTTGTTTTGATGCCGCAAGATGTAGTCCGTTCAGGAAAACACATGTTCAGAAAGATCCGTGAGGTCGCTCGTTGTATCCGAAAAGTGAGTCGGGACGTCCATGCCAGCTCCTATCCATACGGAACGGGAACGGAGGTGGTCCATACCAGTTGGGCGGTCTGATATTCTCTGGTACCGCTGGCCTGCCATACGCCTCAATAGGAGAGGGCCATTCCTGCTGGTGCCAAGGGTTGTTTTGATAGTTCGGGTAGAACATTGGTGGAGGGGCAGGCGCGGCCGGACCATTTGGTCTCATGGGTGGAGCGATGCCGTTCCCCCGGCCGTTAGCAGCGTTGGAAGATCCCTTATGGAAGACTTCATGTTGCGGTCTTCGCGTCGCGTTCGAATTCGGTCCTGCATTGTACTGACTATAGGGTTTGCCACTGTTCTTCATGTTCACGTTACGGGGGGAAGGAGGCTTTGACAGACCGTCGTTGCTCCGGGAGAGGGGCCGGTCGGACCGGTCGGATCGGCTGTAACTTCCACGCCTCCCTTTGTTCCTCTGAGGAGAGGTAGCGTTACCGGGATTGGCCTTGCTTTTGTAGCTTGAGCGGCGTGGCGGGAGACCTAAAGCACCTGATGCCTGTCTCTTGAGATTAAAAGCTATGACTCTTACACCATCTCCGTTTAAATGATAGCCATCATGCTCGAACACACAATATAAACTTGGGCGCCGGGGGAGCCGCTTAATTTTGTTGCGTATGGGATTAACTTTTATGAGCTCAAAATTACTCGAGGTTTTATTCTTTGATAATTTCCATTGACGACTATGATATGGTTACTTTCCATGGACATCAAAATTGAAAGTATAACAAATGACTTACCCTTGTATCTTAGCAATAGAACGATAGATTTTAACCCAAACCACAATTTTTCATTGATTTCTCTATTGAAGGATCTCTCTTAAACACAAACAGGTACATACGGACTTGTTTCTACACACACGCGCAAGAACACCTTTTTATTTCCATGTGTAAGATCCGCAAAATGTGCACAAGAGATACACAGTGTTAAACGCTTATTTGAGTAATGAATGCGTCAAAACGCCATGACAATACCATATACTGTGATCAGCATCTAAATTGTTACACGCTCATTTGAGTAATGAATATGTCAAAACGCCACAGCAACACCATATACTGTGATTAGCTTTTAAGTTGCATCATATTTTTAGATCTTTTCATACAGTGATTCGTTTTAGCTTATTATCTCTTGCCTGCAGGCGAAATAACTTGTGTTTTTCTGTAATGCTCGGAAGGTCGACATACGTCAGTAATATATCCGATTTGAAAGTATGGCAGTGAAGAGAAGTAAATTATTCATAGTTTTTACTCAGCCCTGGTATCTTGTTAGTCGGTCAGTGTCAAGGAGAATGCTACGTCACAATTTGCGCCATCGTGGCCCCGAAAAACAGAAAAAAATCCACAGAGAAAACAGCTAAAGAAGTTTCTGGATATTGGATAGCTTTCATTCATTTTCCAGTTGCGTTTGTCTTCTTTTTCTGGACTTTTTTAATACATCAGTTCTACTCCGCATGTCCAAGATTGCCGTTATACATTCTATAACGGTGTTTTAAAAATACCCCATCCTTCCACTCCTGCTCAGTAAACGTTACTTCTCATGATCCCACAGCTCTAGACTTTTCAACTAAGGTACTGAAACGGTCAAGTTGGCTCATGGCGTGTACATGTGCCTACTGTGCCCTTAACTGCAACCACTCACTGTCAAATAGCTGCGAAAACAACTTCAAACGATCGCCCACTTTCACAATCAAGAAGACTTCATGTCTACTACTTACGCTTCATTTGTGCTGCGTGTCATGACATGCGTGTGAAGTATGTTCTTTTTGATACTTGCCGGATGCTTCAATATGTTGCATATCATCGGAAAACAAGTGTTTTATTTGTGTCGGCATGCCTGTTGCAAATTGGAGATTGCTTGTATGGTCCTTTGGCCTCAACGGTGTTTTATAAGGTGCTAACAGCATTTAGTCAAATAGAATTTGACTGAACAAATATTATCATGCTGTCGATTAACTTGTGTCGATTAACTATCTTTCTTCCTCAAGTGAAGAGGGCTGTATCTCACATCACACAGCAGCTGGTAACGCCAGCACACTCGACTACGCTGAAAATAGCGGCCAGATTTGGTGATAGCTTGATGTACAAAACAAAACTTTTACCTTCCGCGAATAGTTTCATCAGGTTGGTAAGTCACTGAATAAAAACTCTTTTTACACAACCAAGAGATTTATTCATCCGACGTTTCGGTGATTATCTGTCACCTTCCTCAGGGCAATTCTGACTGGTTCACATTGCACTGCAGCACAGGTTTTGCTGCTTATAGATGCGCTCACAAACGCAAAGTATTTACATATATACACTGTCAACAATAATAAGCTTTGAATATTTGTCAAAGGTATGAGATCGTGAACTCTAGTTTCACTACGTACATGTGCACGTGAGTTAACTACTAGTATATCAGTATACTGTAAACCTTGCAATTTTAGCGATGCTTTTATTTTCGCTGTTTGGCGGTGACCTACTAGTATCCACCGCAAAGTCGTGACACCGCGAATATACGTTTCCAATGTATGACTGCTGTAGTACAGAATTGTTCAATTTGCGAACTTTAAACACCATGAGAACCTCATGCACACTTTTATTGCAAATCCCCGCGAAAATAAATGTATTTACAGTAATAGCAATCTGGTAGTACTCCCACAAAGATATTTTCTCAGCACGGACCTATATGGATCTATTAGAGTCAAAACAAGCTAGATGTATCGAAATAAGCTCTTCTGGCATATCGTTTAGCTCTTTTGGCATAACCACTCAAGCGGGAATGAAACAGTCGACCTTTTACGAGAACGACTTTCTCAAAATGACTAGTTCTTACTGGCGCCCACGTTCGCAAATGGCTGTTATCGACCGCAGCGCGAGTCATCACTCCGTAGAAAAAAATGTTTCGAGCTTCGTTTGGTTCCAAGCTAAGGTAAAGCTAGTCCCATAGCCATTTTGAGACCGTAGGGGACCGGGCAGTGAGTTGTTATCCACTGTGTCCAGGGCACGGAATAGCCTATTGGAAGGTGGAGCCCAACCCTCTCTTTATACAACCCTGAGATTCAATTCTTCATCCACGATAATTGAGAAATGTAATAAGATCCTGGTGAGATTACACATCAAAGGTACACACACACACACAAACACACACACAAACACACACACACACACACAGACACACACAAACACACACACATTGATCACCAAATGACCCTTGTTCGATGGTTTTCGCTCCACATTCACCGATAGAACTGCCTCCATCCTCAGCCTGCTGTTAGCAGCAATGAATGGGGACGTTCCCAAAACTTTCTTACAAGGGAGACGTGATCAGAATACAAAACTTGTCTTCGTACAGACTCCCGTTGGGATTTGCCATTTGCCAAATAGCGTGTATAATTTCGCCGCGGAGATAGCGGACCAGTGTCCAATTATCCCACCAAGCGAACTTCACCTTTCCTGATCCGCAGGTTCAAGTTGAAAATCGTTACTTCATAAAGCCAGGAGTCCATTATTCATAAAAGTTCGTACAAACCACAAAACGACATCACCTTCCCTGCTTCTACACGGTTCAGAATATGGCATTTTGTGGTAATTCTCATGACACGATTGTACTTTTCTGCATCATGTTTTAGGATTTGATACAAATTTGAAAGATCACAAGCGAACGTATATTCATAGTCACATGTAAATCAGCATAGAAGTACGCACATTATCTATGACAAATATTCAATTCTAGGCTCATGTTGTGAGCGTATGCAGATATCAAAAATAAAGGCAACGGTGAATGAAAAAAAAACTTAGACGTATGGTCATTGGCATAGACGTACATGTATGCATATCGTCATAGATGTATGCACATCCAACTGCCATGGACTGACTAGACGTACGAAATGTATGAACATTGTTATAGAAGTATGAACATTGTTTTAGATGCATACACATTGTTATAGACATGTGCACATTGTTATAGACGTATTCATATTGTTATGAACTTACTTGCACATTGCCATAGACATATTCGTATTGTTATAGACGTACATGCACATTGCTATGGATGTGTGCACATTGTCACAGGCCTACGCAGACTGTCACAGACGAAAGGACATTTTGATATTCTTTCGTCTGCACGTGGCATCTTAGCTTCTTGATTTTACAGGATGACTCCTTTTGTTGGACGGCCAGGGGTTCTTTAGCTGTATTTTCCATGTTTAAAAAAGTATATACATGTACGTTGCAATATCATTCAAAATACATTCCTTACATCCTCTATTCTGGTTTATCCTTAGCGGTGTGGAGGAATTCGCTGGCTCACTTCCACTGCAGTATCTAATAATAGCGATCACGACCAACAACTTAGTACTTCATCATAGACAGTATATTCCTGCCGGCCACGGTAGTATTGAACTTCGTTATAACGCCGTCGTCTTCAAACGACCGTGTAGCCTCGGTAGTTATCGCTGACTCCCTTTCCGTTTCCTTACCTGACTTAGCGGTGACTACAGAGGGTGGTACCCAGGCTACAATCCATTAAACCTTAAGTGCAGAACTTGCCAAACCGCAGAAAATCTCTCTCTAAAACCTTCATTGACAGACACAAACGTGGCTGCTTTGTGTGAGTCGTGAACGTCTTGTGTGCCGCAAAAGCCCAGATAAATCGATGAGGATTCCCTCCCGCGCCAGTCTTGCCTTTAGTTGGGTGCACTTAGGTGGGTACCGGTGTTATATAAGAGACGATAAAGGCCCCCGGTGTTTGGCTATGCTGTCGTCTTATACTTCAGGGTCGTGTAGAGGTACTTAGTGGGGGCGCAACGACAGAATGTTCGGGCCCGGGTTCGAATCTTGTCATGTCAGATCTCGGGAAAGGTACTTTACACGACCTTCCTCACTTCACTCAGGTTGAAATGAGTACATAGCCTAGATTAGGGACGTCCCTCAGATATGACGGTAAATGGAGGTCCCGTGTTTGAGGACAGCCACTCCTCGAGCACGTTAAAGAACCCGACACACTTATCGAAAAGAGTATGGATCCTTCCTGGTGTGAGTGGATCAAACCCTACAGTCTTGTGTACTTCTTACGTACCGTGCTTGTAGCCCTTAATGAGGTTAAGCAAGAAGAAGAAGAATAGGGTTATATAACAGACTATGAAGGGATGGCATCTATGCTGGGAGTATTTGGTAATGTTGTCTAATCACCAAGCAGATCTACCGGTGGCAAGATGGTATCCAATGGGCCAAAGCAGTATCCAATTGGCCAATCGTATACTGTTTGGTATACTGTAACTGTTTGGTATTGGTATACTGTTTTAGTATACAATTGGCCCCGCGGCCCGGATATTGTTTTGTCCCATTGGATACCATCTTGTATCTTGCCACCGTTGGATCTGCTTGGAGATTAAATGTTGCTCTCCTCTTGTCAATGCGTGGTGATCGCTTAAGGATATGAATCCGAGCAGAGTACTACGAACTATGATTAGCTATATGTAAAGGAAGATAAAAGACACAGTGAAACGCGGTGACTGATTTGGCGATAGTGATGAATGAAGTCTGCCAGAGGCCACAGCAAAGCTAGCTTACGGTTTCTGTTACAAGGGAACAGATCCAAGAGATAAACTCGTCGGCTTTTCTTGGAAGCCTTGGGAGTTGGGACTCTCAAAAGGTCTTCACCTTTCCGCCGCCCACGCCACGGTGTTATAAAATGGGAGGAAAACGTTCATCTTAATCCCTGATATCAACCTTTAACTACAGTCTAAACCTTTAAATCTTCTCAGATCTCACTGAATACTCTCTGAGAGAACCCTGGTCAGGGTATTTAGCTTCTTCACATTGGAAAGATCTGATATTACAATTGCCAATTAAGTGTTAATAGATGATGCTTCGTTTATTACTATTATGTACGCTTTAGACGGGTTTTAGGCAAAGTTGGTGGGCACAAAATAGCCAAGTTTTACCATAATTGAATGAACAACTAGAATGATCAGGATAAGATTGTTTTATTCTCAATCATGTCATATCATATCATATCATACATTATGTGCTAGTATCTGTTGGCATGTTTAATCAATGTTGCGCCCTTGGGAAAGGCACTTGACGTGAATTTCCTCACTTCACTCAAGTGAAAATGAGTACCTAGCTTCAGCTAGGGATGTCCCTCTGAGGTCCCGTGTTTGAGGAGAGCCACACCTCGAGCACGTAAAAGAACCCACCATACTTCTCGAAAATAGTAGGGGTCCTTCCCAGCTTGCAGCGTGAGTGGATCAAATAAATCTGTCCGGATATGCAGATCGTACTGTCCGGTGCAAAGCTGGTGTGTTCCGTCATGAGGCGATTACCGGGTGTGCAATACAAACAAACAAACAAATACATAAACAAAAAAACGAAGATTAGAAAATAAATAAAATGAGGGCATCTCTATGAGAAAGTGATTCTGGTGGCATTCCTGGTAATAAACCACCGACGTGCTTCGGACCGTTTGTCATGTTTTTCCGATGGTCGTTGTCAATGAATGACACTTTCTAATTTCCTCCTTTAATACGTTGCGTAACTGTGTCTGTGTCAACATAGATGATCATAGATCTCCACCAATGTACGCGAGGCGGAAAGCCGCCCACGCGATTAGCCGAAGCCTGGCGGGGTTGGTTAGTTTGTGATGGGTGACATTTCTCAAATAAATGCGGGGAAGTAAATAACCTATGTAGAATCCAGCCGTAAACGCTAGGCCCGCCCCAATCTACCAGATATGTGATGGCTGGATTCCAGGCTAGAAAAGTGACAGTCATTGCTACTCCTGACGACATTGAGCCGATTTTCTGCAAGACTGAGAATAAATCACGGTAGAGCTTCGGCTCTAAATTTGAGATATTGTACCTCATGCTTTTAAAGATGCTTTTTTTTCATTCTTGTAATTGATGTTGTGTATTCTCCAGGCAGAGGTGAGTGGGGAAGCTTGTGACGTTCTTATCATATGTCCCGTTTCCAGTCCGTTGGTGGGGAGTGCGGACGAAAAACGGGGCATAGTGTAAGTGATACGTTAAACTCGACATGTTGAAGTATTCATATATCATTTTGTATACCATTGTTTGTTGTTTGCATGTATAGTTGTAGAAGACCTTACGAAAGTCGCTGTACTTTTGTCGTGTCAATAAAGATTTCTATATGATAAGAAGATCACAAGCTTCCCCACCAACCTCTGCTTTGAGAGCAATGCTGTAAACTTCTCTACGTATACCACCCCTCACATCTGTTCCATGCATATCATATCGATACAAATTTGAGAGCTCTCAGCTGTTAGTTCACAATCTCTGTCAACAACATGTGGAAAGCTATAAATAACGACGTCGTCTTGACAATGAAACTTCACACGTTACAGGCAGAATAATGTGATTATAGGCATACTGCTAACAGCGGTCAAAACATGTTTAGTAGAAGAAAAATATTTTCCGTTCAGACATTCTATACGTTGCTCTTGCGGAGAAGAGGGACGAAAAGACAACCAAGGTAAAGTATTTTTTTCTTAAACTCGGAGTTTTAATAATCAGGCATGGCAGCGTCAAAAGATGTATCAGATTGAGTTTCTCAGAGTCTATCATGGACAACACATCGGCTTGTGAAGGCGTGTAATGAGGTTATTGTCCATACTAGTAGTACGTGAGGAAATTACCTATCGCCGCAAGGTAGCTTATAGCATCGCTGTCAGATGGTTACCCGGTCATAATGTGATCAAGAGTTAAAAGTGACATGAGAGTCGCGGTGCAAGGAATACAAATTAGACTAGATGAGCTAGGGGTATGAAGTAATAAGTGAAGGCGGCCAGTGCGGTGTTTACAAAGTGATAAATACTACAAAAGAAGTGTTCAAAAAAGGCTCTGCTGTCATCATGCAAATGAGTGTTCGTCAGTTAGAGTCGAAGTTAAAAGAAATTTATTATAATTTGGCAGATAGTCAACAGTCTGAATTATAGCTAATTCACACAGCCCATTCACTTGACGATATCTATGATTTTCAAAGGAAACGACTGGTCAAATTCACTGAGAACAGCAATAAAATCACAAATGTTAAATACGTACTGTATACGTCATTAAAATACATAGATGATAAGAATGCTAATAATCAATACGGAGGTATTCGACTTACTTGCTAAAGATAATCTAACACGTTATGTCCATTCTATCATATGTATATATCACCAACAACGCTGTTTTTCTAGTACTGCTGCTTGCTATCTGTGTACAGTTACAAGAACGGTCAGGCAGTTTGCATTATCAACAACAGCAACACAACGTTTCGGAATTGTTTTTCTTATTGCCGCTGTGGCTTGCTGGCAGTACATTATTGTTTTAATTAAGTACAGCCGATCCCAGCTTCCTAGAGGGCTTATGCCGACTTGAGTGTGTATGTATGTGAAAAACATGTTTTCACCGATAAAACCATATCAGGATTTAGCATATGTCCTCAGTAACCCCAGTAGCTTTCGCCTCAAATTATTATTCATTATTCCAACGTAACCTAATGTACGGAGCGAGAGAGTGAGATATGGCAAGAAAGGTTTCGAACGGGTACACGCGGTCCAACCCAGGATTTAAGTGCTTTCACTTAGCAGTCTTTGTGATTTGTACAAAACGTCACAGACCTCGAAAACTGACAGGAACTTTATCCTTAAACCGCAACCTTCACCTGACTGTCCTGTTAGAGAACACGAAGGAAAGATGGGCGGAAAAGTTTCCTTGTAATATTCTTCAACCTCAGGTCGAAGTTTCCTTAAGATCGCGTTCCTTGCAACGTTTCTCCTGATCATGTCGTAATCTTGTCAGTAAAACTTTTTTTCAACTTGGCAAGTTGATGTATCATCCTGCTGACGTGCTCGCATCAGGTTATCTACAGAACAAACGCAGCAATATTTGTTTGCCTTATAAGGCATGGGGCATGACGTCAGAGCCGTTGGAAGCCATGCTGTAGTTATGGACGTATTGCCATCATCCGATCATCTGTGGAAGACGGGTTTATATCGACTGTTAATCACCGTATTTCTCACCACAAAGTCCCAATAGAGGGCATTACGTTTAATCCATCGATATCATCTTTCCAAGACTGTTATCAGAATCCATGCACAATGTCTCTGAGTGTCAATGTCAATGTCGTTTTCTTCCCACTCCTGCCCCCCTCCCCCATTTTATCAGTTAAAATGCACAGCAGGCACAAGAAAGATGACATACACGATGTGAGTATAACAAAGCAACTCTTTATCTGCTCAAAGCCTAGTCTGAGATAAAGCATGATCCCTCCCTGTCACTGTTGATGCCAGCTGGTGCGGACATGAAAGAAGTTCAGTAGCTTTTGTGCGGCAAGGTCGTGAAAACACGATTATTAACTCTTGACGTCTGTAGTACCAATGTTGTGCCTTGTTTTTACCGAATGTTCTTTGAAACTATCGAAATTTAAAAATCCTCTCCAAAACATCTGCAACGCACACTGATTGCCTTAATAAGACGCTTTCGGAAACTTGCGACATGCAACGAAGAGTGCTGATGTAACATTAGCAAGTCACGCGCGTACTATTGAAGTTTTGAAGCGTGCTACGCTATTTGACAAACAGCTTATCTTTTTAACGTTTAAGCTATTCCCAAGTTTGTTGAAGTCTTACTTCACGATATTTTTCCTTGCGGTAAATTGTCTAAGAGTCCTTCCCTAATCACAAACTTTGGATTTACACACCTCAGTTATATACATGATTCCACACTTATCTATTTCCCCAAACACGTCCTGGTAGTTGCTGTTGAAAACTGGCTAGTACTTCTTTGGGTTGTCTGAATTCTGAACATACAATCCGTCTGATTGGGCAAGACTATACCTATTCAGTGCCTGAAAGCCTGTCAGGGTGATTTTGTCGTCATTTCACCCTGTTCCACACGAAAACGTTACCCTGGGGAGTGTTTTGGGGGACTGTAATGTCTCTTAAGTCAACCATTAGCATGAGAACATCTCACCTGTTTCAAACGAAATCACCCACATATCATTCCTGCTCGGCGCCGAACAAATTGAACGTTTTCAAACTAGATTGCTCGCTTGTTATTCAAACGCACAGTCGGACATCTTTCGTATGAACTGCGCTGCTTATGCTATATACTTCAACGTGGTTAACCTTTCGTACGACACCCGGACGTGCACGGTTCTGAATGCACATAATTGAACTCTTTCAAGCTAATTGTCTGAGACTATTCCGACAAGACACTCTCAAGAAAGACACCGGATTTGAAGTGGATAGTATGCTCCGGGCGATGAAGGACCGAAACACTTGGGCTGCCATCTCGACTCGTGACTGTAAGGTCTCGACATAACCAGCAAGGAAGCAAATAAGAAATTCCGACGAAAACAGAGGCTCTTCGATCGTGTTGCAAGGTCAAGAGTTCGGAAAGGTCCGAACACACTGACATACATTGGACATACGTTTAAATGTCCTATTTCGCAGGGCCTTCACCTTTTCTAGTCTCCTCAATGTTAATATAATTTGGCTTTATATAACGGCACCCCGACGGGACAAGAAAAGCTGCTATATAATGACGAGAAAATTATGTTGTTGGGGTGATTGTATGTGATTAAGCTCTGTGGAAATAGACGTTGTTTGTGCGATTGTGATGCGCTAAGTCAGACTGAGTAGCTTGTTCAGGCCAGTACATTACTTGTCAATCTGGGTCTTCGAATTCACCAGTATCTGAAATAATAAGATAATTTAGTCTTGTATAGCAGGCGCTCTCACGCTGTATATGTAATAACAGATTTTAAAGACAGTTAACGCCATCAAATTAGCCAAATTTTGTAAATATAGTGATTGCAAGTCATTCGCATTTTGTATGTAATCACGCCATGCCGAAGTACACGATATATTCGAGTGATTACTACCACTCGGGACATTTTGTAGTATGGGGGTCGACGGCCCCTCTTAACGGCCCAGCATATCAACACGGCTGTAATTGTGAAGACATCCGTGGCTCCATGGTCGAGCTGAACCCACCAAATTAGCCCTATTTAAACCCTATTCAAAATATAGCTGAATATAGCGCGAAAGTAGCTGAATAAAAAGAAGCCGATGGACAACGAACGCAACTTCCTCCTTAAGATCATTTTTTCTCAGCAAAGTTACCAGGCATTTGATGATTTGGGTCCTTATAGAAACCACCCGCACTTGCATGTAGGTGTCATTGACTGCCATGTCATGTTAAGAAAGGTCGGTAATACCAAAGGGTGACCTTGGAAACCGATACTTACGTTAAGTGGTAGATCTCACCCGTCCCTGTAATTTGGTACAATTTGTGAGCAATACATAAATCAAAATCACTTCCGCTCAACTAGCTTGAGTGAAGTATGAGAAACTTTGACAACAACAACAGTTCCGTAAGGCAAGACCTTTATGTCAGGTTCAATGACCTTGCCGTTGGTTGGGTTTATACTTATGTCATCTAACTACATGAAATCCACTCTATCTTTTGAACTACATGCCGTGTTTTTCTTATTTGATCTTCATAGCATCTACCAAATAAAAGAGAGCTTGTTCGGCAGTAGATATGGCGGCTTTAAGGTTAGATGTTTTAGCAGGAAAATGAAACGTCTCCGTTCTTAACATGCCGATCGTAGGCCGATGTTGTTTATCCTGAAAGTAGAGTAAATTGCATGGACTCTCCGAGCGAAGCTCATCTCCGCCCCGAAGATGGAGGGCAAGATCAGGTAATGGGATCGTGATGATGTTTGTCTGTCTGCGGTTAGCAGTTCACAAAGCTATGAAAACAAAGGAATGCCTTTTAAGAGCATCTCTAGACATGCTAGAGGTTTTGACTTTAACGGGGATCTCTAAATCTCCAAGGGTTGCCTGATGACACACTGATTTGTATATTCCAATCGACCAATGGCTAGGTAAATATCCTAATTCCCAGATGTAATCTTGCATTGATAATTGTGACTTTTGTCTGAGTTTCAAACATTCTGGACTACCATGACCTCTCGGGCCCTTTGTTTTCCAGCCCATGCATTGAAACTATCTTTTCTCGTTAAAAACAGGCAAACAATCCATCAGTTACAACCTTCTCTGTACCTGATCCCTGACCTGCCAGTATTTGGTTCATTGCGGTTGGCTGTTTTTTTTGTAAAAGGGAATACTGGAACATACACTTGAATTCCAGGAGAAAATTTGTGGTGGGCAGAAGTATCTATTCCACCCGAGTGGACTTGAAAAGAGTCCCGTTAACCGCATTGGTGCAGTGAGTTTAGCAAACTTTTACAACTTCCCCATTCCAACTACCAATCACGGCCCCTTGAGTAAGAAAAATCACTTTCTGAATACCTTCAGCTGGAAAAGGAATAAATTGTCCTAGCTTCCGCTGGTAAGCCTGTAATGCGTATTCCGATGACTGGTTGGGGACAAATGGGGTCATCAAGGCTTGTCTGTCTAAGATTGGCGAGCGTCCAAGCACTAAGTGCACGAAGTCGTGGTTTTGAAGTTATCAAGTTTTATTTGCAAGTTTTTGCCCGAGGGCAAATTGCAACATGAAACAGTTTAAAGAAAAAGTAATACACATAGTACAAGTTAACAATAGTGACAAGTGGAACAAGTGACTATTCTAAAAACTGCTACGGAAGAGTATTTCTGATAATGATTCGTTCTAGAACTTTCAAGGTACATACTCTTTAATCGACGGGGGCCAGTAACTTTTCGAAGTTAGTCGTCTGACCGACGAGCTTCCAACATTAATCTAACTAGCATGGAACTTTTGACCGAGTTTCTGGAATTCATGCATGACAGAATGTTCAGTAAATATGCATAGCCTGAGATTCATTTGAAGTAACCTGTGTATTGTCGGATTACATAACTTTGATTGACACAGTCTGATCCCCGCATATTAAATATTAGCAGATGGCCGTGTTCCTAGAATTCATGATTTTTGCTCAACCGGCTTCTTGACATCGCAGTATGTAATTTTAACAAGGAGCAATGTCAGGAAAAGGGCATTTGTATGTTAAAAGGTCTACGATTATACCACATATACAGTGTACCAATACACTACTGAATGATATTTACAAATAACCCTGGAAAATCAAGAGGTAACCCCTAATAACTTACTTTACGTCCCTTACTTTACGAATCTAAATTGCATGGAACTTTTAACCGAGTTTCTGGAATTCATGCATGACAGAATGTTCAGTAAACACGCATAGCCTGAGATTCATTTGAAGTAACCTGTGTATTGTCAGGACCCCTAGCTTTGATTGACACAATCTAATCCCCGCATATTAAATGTAAGTGGATGACCGGGTTCCTAGAATTCATCATTTGTGCTCAACAAGCAAGCAATGTCGGGAAAAGGGTATTTGTATGTTAAAAGGTCTTCTACGATTACACCACATATGCAGTGTACAAATACGAATATACGAATGATCTTTACGTAACACACTGTAAGAGATAACCCCTAATAACTCACTTTACGTCCCTGGCTATGAGATTTAGATCAGGCTTTGCAGCAGCTCTTTGAGCGCGCGCCGCCGATAAATCTAATAACTGATACAGTTGGAACTTTGGTGGTTCCTCCTCAGTATCATCACAGCGCATCGCCAGCCTGCCTGTTGAAACACGGTAACATGTGCATCTACTTCTCCTGTGATAAGAATACGAAATGGCTCGCGGCAGTCCTTTGATTGAAAATATATTAGATTGCAATGAATATTCTTATTTATGGCACTCCGAGAATACATATTATAAACCTGAACATGTCGGAAAAGTGCTGATAAGGAGACGAACAGATATGTATATCCAATCATTTTTTCATACCTTGGTAACCGACAGCGGTAAGTTAATATTTTATGCAAAATGTAAAACCATGTACAATATAGGAAGAAATTTTGATCTTGCAGATTTTGATCTACGTTCAGCCATTAGCAAAATCAGAGTCAGTGCTCATCCTCTGGAAATAGAAAGAGGCCGGTATGAAAAATTACCTACATACGAAAGAATTTGTAAGTATTGCAGTACAAATACACTGTATTTCAAACTGTTCATTTCACGAAATGAGTTGTCCATTCAGACCACTAAAATTTATTCGAAGTTCTCTAAGCTTACAGACAAAGAAAAGACTATTCTTCTTTTAACTACCAAAAATCCACAAATCACAGAAAATGTGGGACAGTACGTCTTTCATTGCATACAAAAGAGAAGTCAAACCCTTCACTCTAGATATAGACAATTACGTTTTTATAATCTAGTTTAGCCGCTTTGATACCTATTTTGTACTCTGTTCTTTTATCTATGTTATTTGCAATTAGCCTTCGGGCAGGAATTTGCAATAACCTTATTATTGTTGCTCATGCATATATGCAACATTTACTAACAAGGACAAGGACTGCTTGAAGCCTATTTGTGTTTCTTCAGACATTTCTCATGCGATCTGCGACAGCTTTAAACAATGCATGCAGTTAGATATGCGAAGGTTAGACGTGTCAGGTCGTTTGGTGTAATATAACCAGCTGCTTCCACGCCGCATGCCTGCGAAGCTGGTGTGTTACGCCGAAGGGCGGTTATACCGGCTATATAGATACAGATACAGATCTAGACATTGTTGACATTAATGAATTACATATTATGTCTGGATTCCCCGTAGGGTATAAAAATAGCGGTTTCAGACGACAGGGTAATTATCAAACAAGACCCAACCGCGGCTAGGGGTTTGACTGGGTGAAGATCCTACGTTGCCAAAGTGGCAACAACAGCACAACTTTCAGTACCACGGCTTGATCGTCCAACCTTACGGGTACCGGTCAAAAACAAAGACAACCTGGCAATATCAGCCATACAAAACTTAAGATACCGCACACTTTGAACTCGTCGCAGAGTAAAACACGTGATCAATTGCGAATAGACGTCCTGGTAGGCTGACACTTACCTTGCGTTGTGGCGTCTGATTGGACGGTTTGTTGCTACATACTCCAGCGCATCTGTGTATAAAAGGGACCTCTGTTTCCCGTAATCGCCGTGATGCCTCAGACTACAGGACCGGGCCTGTCTTAGAAAGACATCGGGACTGGTAAAACTTACTTGCTGAGACATGTACTGCAGTTAGGCCTGACAAAAATTCGACATGATGACGACAGTTCATGTTACTGCCTTTCCCACGACCGCCTACCCTCCTAACCATAACGCCTCTTCCATGAACTTGAGCAGGGACGAACTAACCATGAACGGCACAGACTTCATGGACGATGAGGGCTTCTGTGGTGCCGCATGTATCCTGACCATGTACGAAATCTCCCTGCCGGTGATCATCTCGGGAGCTCTCACGTTCGTACTCGGGATCATCGGGAACTCCCTGGTCATCTTCTCGGTCTGCCGAAACAGGTGCCTCCGTACAGGCATCAACTTCTACCTGGTGAGCCTGGCCACGGCAGACCTGCTGACGGCGGCGGTGTTCGTCCCCGTGGAGACCGTGGAGTTCTTCCTGTCCGACTGGCAGCTCGGCTGGTTCACCTGTAAGGTGGTGGCGTTCGTCCACCTCCTGACCAGGACCTGCTCGGCCCTGACCCTCACCGCCATCGCCGTGGAGAGGTAAGTGTAGAACTCGCTCCTTACGACGAGAATATGTTCTAAGTGTCGTAATGTACTTTATCTATTTGTTTTTTTGTTTGTTTGTTTGTTTTGGATGGTAAGTGTAGAACTCGTTCCTTATGACTAGCGTATGTTGTTTTTGGACAGGATGACTCAAGAGTTCATGATTTTCTTGATATTTTATACGTGGACAGACCTCGCTGTTTGTGTTTTCTTCATTGTTCCTTTTACTGAATGGATATTGCATCTCATTACCTTTACAACGCTTGCCACATTCATTAAGTCATAGTTTATATGGAGCGTTTCTCATAATTACTATTGGATCTCCCTGTCTGTGTCTTACTCTTTTTTCTACGGTTGGAAAGGTACACATTTAAAGTCTGCACGCAATGTCCTAAAATGCCAATACTACTACCTAATTAATGAATCCAACGCCACAGGAGACCCCACTTCAATTATGCCTACCTAATAGCCTGCTGTCACAATCCGCGAACAATTACAAACGTTTGTCTTCTAGTGCACAGAAGAATGAATAATTTAGGACACATTTTCGACCGAAAGTACCTTGAAATCTTCCACTATTCGACCGCCGAAACAAGGTCTGGCATGTAACAACCCCCCTGAATTCTCTTCATAGAGCTTGAGAAATATGTACGTATGCCGGGCATAACCCGCGGTTTACTGCCGTCAAGCCGTTAGGCAGATTAGACGCCACAATGTTAAGCTGTGCAATAGATTTTCCAAGAGGCGATATAACGTATTCTCAAACTCTTTTCTTTATAAAACATTCATTGGTTCTCTATTACCAATAATGCTCTATAAGTAATAAATGTCATTGCAAACGACATTGCAGTGTCACAAAACGGGCGTGCAGGAGCATTGAGCGTTTATGTTATCCTCTTTTCAGATAGACAAAGTACGTCTGATATTAAATCGAGAAGCAATAGGACGTCGGGGAGCGGTCTGCAATGCTATCAGTTCTGCTTTTGCGCCCCGTACCCTTTCTGGGAAATACCCGCGGTGCAATAAAACGTGTGGGCGTCGGGAGATGTAGCAAATATTTCCGTACCAGCTATGGTTAAGGAAATTAAAAACCTACATCCAAGCTTTATTCTAGACATATTGAATGCGTTTCCGGGTATCAAATACTCTATAAATTAGTTCCTCACTGAGCTTAGTGCCATGCATCAGACTGTGTGATTGTCATTGACTGCAAACGCCGCTAGGAACAAAAGCGATATATATTGATAACATAGCTTTCACATGGCTGTTTCAAGCTTCAGTACATCTGGATGATGGATTTCGAGCACGAGTTAAGTTCCTGTGAAAATATCTGTGTCCTATAGCACGTCAAATGATCTGTGCTTCGCGCAAACCACAAGTTCAAATGCAGGAAAAGTTCATCATGTACGACCCATGCCCTTTCTTTAACTTGAACTTTGGGTACAAAATACGTCAATGAAAAGGAACAATGTCAAGTACATCTTGTGTGTTTGCGATGCCCTTACTGTATACACGTGCACCGACTGGTTCAAGCACGCGGCACGTGGATTATGCCACACAGTACTGCATATGTATTAAGCTCCTGTCACACTTGTGCGTATATACAAGCCCGCATGAGTTGCGTATTAACATGTTTTGGGTTTAGATAAGGTTTGCAGCCGAAGAAGTAATGTTTTGGTTCGATAACTGGGCTGCACAAGGATGGGTCAAAGTAGAAAACAACTTCTTTCCCGCAAACTGTACTTGAACAAACAAAAATGTTAATGCGCAACTCATACGCACTTGAACATACGTATGAGGGGGCCCTTATATACATTGACGTCGCGTGTGTTCTCAGTGCCCTTACTGTTCGTAGACAGGCCGCGACCCGGTCGGTTCAGACACGCGGCATAGACATGTGGATATCTTACCTAAAGTCTCAAAATAGATCTCTGCCAGACCAGCGCTTCCTGTCTGGTATCGAATGACTGATAATGGCACATGAAATACAGGTCCGATATGAGCATATCTATGATTATAGTTTGTACCGTGAAATTACCTGTGCTGAAAGCTCGGATCGGTGCAGACTGGAGTCTAAAGAGGGGTTCAAAATGACACAAGGGGGCACTCGTGCTGGGAAACAAGGATAACCGCCAGACGACCATACGTGATTGAAATACTTTGAATCATATGACATTGAAATGTTCTAAATGTGTGACTTGGAAACGTATCAGAAATAAGTTGTGTAAATTACGACATCAAGTGTTGGTCAGTACTAGTTGGAGAAATAGCTAATTATTTAGCTGTAGAAAAACTGACAAAATAATGACCATGCATGAAGGTCAAGCAAGTTTTGTATGCACTCTGACATTCACCTCAGTTCATTCCCAGCGGTTGTTCAACCTTAACCAAGTATTTTCGTCCAGAAAAAGAGCCGATAATGAAAGGCTGCAAACGGAGGAGGCTTTTCTTTAAGTATATCGACCGGGAGTCGAGAATCAATGTAAGTCTACACTCCGCGTCAAGGGTAATTTTCTTCACTTTATTGCATCCTAACTTCCCATTGATTTCCTAAAAGACTTGGGAGCGAGTCGGTTTCAATTCAGACCAGCCTACCTCTGATTGAATGTTACGAGAGAGGATTATTTGAGACATTCTTCTTGGCTTTTCAACCAGCCAAATGCTGTTATTGAGGACTACCTTGTGAGTTCTGATCTGATAGTGTTTTGCTGGCATCACACACTGAGGCATACCCCTACTCTTATCATGAAGTGTGGCGAGTTCTGTTACATGATTACGGCTCGGCTCTCTTTATTCAACGGCTGGTGGCTTAAAAAAAGCAGCTATTCCATCTTTACGCCTCCAGGGGCCAACCCCTGCCCCATTCCTTTTTATCTTAGATGTCATCTCTAGAGATCTCATGTGTTTAACTAATTGTGAACCAATGTCTTCTGGCACGTTTGCCATCTTCTTCAAAGCACTTTCATGTAGATGTTCCCTTTTCCCTTCTCATGGCTTTGATCTCAATCAAATGTAAATGTATTGAGTTAAATCCATACATTAAATGTAATATGGTAACGTGTTCTCAACATTCAGTTGTACATCCCTAAAGTCATTCCATCCTCTTGGCAACCGTACTGAAGTTACATTGCAATGACGACTTCTAGCCGTATATGGTCTTCACAACCAAACATAGCCGGCCATTGATAATACAGAACTTCAAAGTAGCCATCTGTGTGAACTCGTATGTACGAGGGAAAATTAATGACGATATTGGGCGTGTCTTTTATATCGAAATGGAGGATAGAAGCAATAACTTCAAGTGGTGGAGGGCTGCTAACGTCACAGCTTGAGACGAACAATCCCCGATGAAAGAAGAGGGTTGGCTGAGTCCACGGTCGGCTGATAGAGCACTTAATGGTGAAGATTTCTAGCATTACCAGGTTTACCCCCTGAAGGCTGGATGGATATCCATAAATGGCTGGCATAACAAGTCTGCGTGTGTTATAGATTGTTATTTTTCGCGTCATTAAAGGTATACAGCTGCATGAAAAAATGACCCCCTTCGCATTTTGGCAAAATGAGGAATGTTACAACTGCGGAATAACATTCAATCGTATAACTTGATATAAGTGATGAACAGATTTACAGTTTATTACAATGTAATACCACAGCAAAAGTCGAGATTTATTCTATAGACCATCCAAAATTGGATCTTTCACGCATAAAGCAGGTTGCAAAATTATTCAACCCCACGAGGGTTTGTCATTAGTACTTCGTGCAGCCCCCCTAAGCTGGTATGGCCTGCCTCAGACAGGAACGATCGTCTGTCACAAGCTTCTGGCAGTGCTATTTGGGAATATTAACCCATTTCTCGTGAGCAATGGTTTCCAGCTCAGCGATTTTCTGAGGTCTATTGCCGCAACAGCTTTCTTCAGATTCCCGGCTCTTTCTCTGATCAAACCTTTGTGATTGGGGTCATTGTACATGTCTTGCTGGAATATACAATGACACCCCAGATTCAACTACTTAACGGACTTGGTGACATTCCTGGATTGATTGTCATCATCATCATCATCATCATCATCATCATCATCATCATCATCATCATCATCATCATCATCATCATCATCATCATCATCATCATCATCAGCATCATCATCATCATCATCATCATCATCATCATCATCAGACCTGTCATCATTATCATCATAGTTCATTGACGTTCTTCGAAATTCGTTCCTAAACCTTACTTGCGTTCTGATGGTTATTCCCTTGTATACACGGTGACCTCTTCAACTATGAACATTTTTGCAGACATATCAGTGTGCTACCTAATGTAACGATGTAATTGGAACCTGTTTTGTGCAGTAGAGACGTCTATATTTCCTGTCTGCATGTTGGAATGACCTTATCATGACTGTCGTGTTCTTTCTCGAGCTTGAGATTAATGAAAGGTCTGAGCACGGTGCAGGTCATGGAACTTGACATATTAATTTTCTACGAAGGACAAATTAGTTTCTGGGCCGTAATTGATAAAATAGAAGGCATCACAAAGGAACAAAAAGTGTATGAAACTTTCAACGATGTTTTTTCGATATAGAAATGACCTTTACAAGGACATGTTCCATAAACGAAGAGCCGGTAGAAAGCTTTCTCTTTAATGGAAACATCCACACGAGAGCCCAGACTTGGTGATATGGTAGTATTGCTTAAACTGCGACACCAGAGATTTTATCGCAGACTAAAAAGTCTCCAGCGAGCAGAAATTGACGTTGTGAGGAAAATTTGTCGCGGCACCATCCCCCTACAGGGTTCTTGTACATTAGGGTGTGTATAGGTTAAATTGCACCGAGTTTCTGCACGAGTTGGTTGAATGGAGCGCGGCTTTGTTGTTGAAAGCCCGGGTGGACCGATGTCTTTAATGTGTTTGCCACTCACGGAAAACGCGCTACACAAGGTAGAAATATATTGATCACGAGTGCTTTAACTTCGCCTAGGGAATGTTTCAGACGAAGAGAGTTGCTCTCCGCACTTTGTGCGTGTTTTTTTTCCTGCCCACTAGACACGTAACGTTGCATCACTGTAGCGCATTTCACTCAAGAAGCGGGTATTATAATCCATCAGAGACTAAATCGCTATGCTTGTATCCAGTTCGTTTTGTCAAAGTCTCAACGCAGGGTGAACATTATAGCGATCGAGTTCTTGAATTCCCCGAGGACCCTTCCAACAATGCCAGAGTTTAATGTTTCTTACAAAGGTACCAAGATCTCTGTGTCCACAGACGCGACAGTCTTCAAACGTTTTGTGTATCTTCCTGAATGTGTGATAGTCCTGCTACCGTTAGCGAGAAATTGTGACAGAAGTTGGCCCTGTAGGTAACTGTTACATATAAGCGGGTCTGTATGGGGGTGCATGGATTTAGAAAATGATTATTGTCGAAAAGACAGCTGAGATAATTTGGCCAAAAGTCGGGTGCCTTTGTATCATTAAAATATAATCTATCAGAAAATAATACCCGCTTCTGGAGTGGAATGCTCCTTTAAGTGGTTCGATTTGGCGTTCAAGCGGCGTTTATCATTTAGAACTTGGTTTGATTTTATCTGTGCCAAGAAATATGTCCTTTCATTATAGATTATGTATTGTGAGATTGCTGTGTGATTTACCAAAATGTAGTAGATCGTAATCCTGGTTTAGACGTTTTTATGATGCAAATTGAAAAGGCCACAGGTAAATCATTTGCGTGTCTCGTTTCAAAGCGAGGTTCTGGCAGGATGTGTCCTACACTCGTGACTTGCCATAACAAAAGATAAAGGTTTTTATCGTGTTCTAGCCCCTGGCACGTTTCCTGTTGCCCACTTTGATTTCCGAGTATTCTGCGTCAGAACATCCCATAATATTCATCACCCTGTCATGTCGGTAAATACCCGCATGTGTACATTTAAAAAGACTTGGGCTTAAAAGGAATTGGTCGGGAGCTCTTCTTGATATGATTTTCCCTCAGGCGATGTTCTTAGTACTTACTAGTATTATTTTACCAAAGAAGGCTTATGCTTACATGTAACAATTCCTATCTTTGAAAGAAAGACATGAAAGTCGCTACCCTTTCGTTACATAAGCCCAGGAGTTTAAAGAAATAAACGTCCCCAGAAAAGTCAAATTTCATCATATATTGTCCTGGCAAGACCATAAATGGTTAGCCTAATTTATATATGATACAATATTATATCAGATGTTACGACGAAAATCCAATTATCGAGATTGATATCACTTGTGTAACTGAACTTTCAGCCGTGGCAGCATCCAATTCATCAAATAAATAGATAAAACGTTAATAGTCTGGCGTTCCCAATTTGTCACACATCACTTTATTGTCCACACTTTTGTCTGAACGCAAAGACAGATTTCTTTTCATTTAATTTTTTAACGTTTTTGAACTAACGTTTCAAACTACATCTAACTGTTTGTTACACTGTTTGTGATGAAGTAAGCAGTCTGTCTGAAGAATTAAATCGTGTCTGAAAGTCTTTAGATTGAACGGTTTCTTCATCTTGCATGTTATTGAGCAGCATGATGTGCTAGTGTTGGTCAAAATCATATGATTTTTGTATTTAACATATAACAATGTGTCATTCTTGTTGAGCTGATATATGCGATTTGAATGAATGTATGGACAAATGAGCAGTAATATACAGAAGCGTTGTTGACGCAGTAAAAAACTACAGTGACTTTCGTACAGTCAACTAGCTACAAACTACAAAATAGAAATGTAAAATAACCCTTAGAATTCTCTACTAGCTAATTTGAGTACATCCGTAATGCCATGTTACAATCAGGTAGAGCAATGTGTTAGGTATGTACCTATTTTTTAATCTTGCCTACGATTGGTCCACAGACGACACGTGATCACCCAGCCCCTGAAGGCCAAGTCCTCTGCCACGACCAGCCGAACCCGCCGCCTCATCTCAGCCGTGTGGGTGGCGTCATTGCTCCTCAGCGTCCCAAAACTCGTCGGACAGGTATGTTCAGAGCACCATATTTCCACAACTAACATTATATCTGCACAAGTATCTGCACCTGCACTGTTACCTATATCTGCACCCGTACCTGCACCTATATCTGTACCTGCACCTACATCTGCACCTGCAACTGTATCTGCACCTGTACCTGCACGTGCACCTATATCTGCACCTGTACCTGCACGTGCACCTGTATCTGCACGTGCACCTGTATCTGCACCTGTATCTGCACCTGTACCTACACCTGTATCTGCAACTGTATCTGCACCTGTACCTGTACCTGCACGTGCACCTGTATCTGCACCTGTACCTGCACCTGTACCTACACCTGTATCTGCAACTGTATCTGCACCTGTACCTGTACCTGCACCTACATCTGCACCTACACCTGTATCTGCACCTGTACCTGTACCTGCACCTGTACCTACACCTGTATCTGCACCTGTACCTACACCTGTACCTACACCTGTATCTGCACCTGTATCTACACCTGTACCTACACCTGTAGCTGCACCTGAATCTGCACCTGTACCTGTACCTACACCTGTACCTACACCTGTATCTGCACCTGTACCTACACCTGTACCTACACCTGCACCTGTACCTGTACCTACACCTGTACCTACACCTGTAGCTGCACCTGCACCTGTACCTACACCTGTATCTGCACCTGTACCTACACCTGTATCTGCACCTGTACCTGTACCTACACCTGTATTTGCACCTGTGCCTGCACCTGTAATGTTCATCCTTCATTCGCCTTAAAGTAACACTCCAGCTTCATAAGCAGACGACTTTGGCTTTTTATCCTTAATACATCTCAAAACATGATGTAAAAAAAAAAACCTGACAAACAAGCGTCTAACTAGTAAGTCACGACTACAAGATTGCCATCAGTGCCCTTCCCTCTTAGAGGTATCTAGCCTAATCGTGACAGCAGGGCAAGGTATGCATAAAGCTGCATGGAAAATCAAGCTTAATGCATTTATTTCATGAAGGAACGAAAGGGTTTTCAAAAGGATGCGGGAAAAACACTTAAGATCAGTAAGCTTTGCGTCTTCTTTGCACTCCACTGTGTACCATTAGTGATAATGTCAAAGGTTTCACCACGCCATTGGGGTTTTCGTCAGACGTACTGTTTTGACAACACATGCCATAGGTCTGACGAAAAGCCCCCCAAAGTGCTGGCAACACCTTTGACATTAGAAATCGAGATTTCCAGTCGAGTAGAAGATGTAGAGAAGACACGCTTTTAAGCCAGCTGAACCAGACGGACTGTCAACAAAGGCGTGGTTCGAGCAGGGGCTTTCCTTGGTGCTGAAAAGCATCCACAGCAATATTCTGTAACAACACCCGCAAGAAAGAGGTGTCGGTCTTGTTAAGGATGCATTGATCCTTGGCAGCACTTCAAAGACTTTATGCTGTGAGGTTTCTTATAAGTAAATACTGTACATGAATAGATAAAGCGCTCTTGGTGGTGGTTGAGGAGAGGAAATGTCGAAGCTTCGAAGAAAGATCCTAACTATTTCAAAGAATTGGCCTGATGCCAACTACTACCACAATTGGCTTTGACATGCCCGCTACCACCACAATTGTTTTTGAAATTGACCCTTACTGGTTAAGTATAAGAAGCATTTCCAGTCATCCGACGGCATACTAATTTTACTCCCTGCTATGTCCTCAAATTGAGCTTTCGGAACAACGTATATGTATGTGTCTAAAACCTGTCGTCTTGCCTTCTTCAGAGGCTGATTGCCCACGAGGTGCCGTTTGATGTGGAGGTGGTGTACCACTGTCAGATGTCCTGGGACTCAACAGCATTCCAACAGGTAGGGACATTTTTTGCATTTGCATATGAATAGGCCACAGTGTAGTGCTTAAGCCGGCGTCACAATTCATGCGAGCATCGGCCGATTTTGTAGATCGCCGGAAGCTCGCCGAATTTCAAATTCGCCCGAGCGTCGACCGTATTTTTGACTGAAAACCTGCCCCGTCACAAATTGAACAGAGCTCGGGCGACGTCCGTCGAACGCTAATAATCATAAATCCCACATAAGACGGTACCATCTCTTGGACACGGACGAAGTCAGGATCAAATGGCCTGGTAACAATCTCAAATTTGGACCAACTTTACTTTCTGAGTTGTGGCAAATCTGTAGGGCACAAGTGAAGTAGGTGGGCACACTGAAAATAATCACATAAAGAGGAATTTTGTTATAGACCAATCAAAATACAAGTGCAGGAGCCACAAAGTCAACAGATCAGTCGTTTAACCCCGATCCAAAAATTTTCACCAAATAGAAATCGACCGAAGCTCGGGCGAACGCCGTCCGAGCTTCGACCGACCGTTGACAAGCCTATCGACGCCCTGCCGACGCCTGGGCGTGCCTCGGCAGACAAACATAGATCTATAATGACTCAGTGGACTTTCAACTAGTCATTTTGTGGAGAAAAAACTCAGGAAGTGAAGTCAAACCTCAAAAGTCAAGCCCCAGTTCATTAATATACAAATTGAAACAAGAAGCATTGTCTTCGGTGTCAACATTTTATTTATATTTTTTTTTTGAATGAAAATTTAACTTTGCATTGAATTGTCTTTCATTAGAAAAGTTTGGCAGCATTCTTCGACAAGTTGAAATTAGTATTAGTTAATATTACAGTATCATTTATCATCTTATGTTATAAACCAAACTGTCGTTTCCTTTTATCTATAAACAAGAAGGAGTTCGGCCGAGGCCCGTCCAAGTTCCCATCAACACCTGCACAACGCTCGCCCGAAGCACGCTTTTCTTTTCATGAGTCGGCCGGAACACTGACGACGGTCGTCCGATTATTGTTCAAGGCCCGTGCGAGGCTCGCACGAGGCCGAAGAGTTCGGGCGACCTCCGACCGATCAAAAATCGGGTCTAAAATCCTCGGATGCCCGCCCGAATATTGGCCGAGCGCTGGGCGTTGCTCGGGCGAGCTACGGGCAAACTGTTGACGAGCTGTGCGAGTTCAAAAATCGTCGCCGAGGCCTCGCTGAATTTAAGCGCAGCTTCCAGTGACACGCGAACGTCGGCCGAGCTCCGAAAATTCGCCCGAAGCCCGTAGAATCGGCAGGACGTCGGTCGTACTTCGCCCGAAAATCGCCATTTGGAGCTCGCCGACAAGTCGGCCGAGCTAATTTCTTGATTTGTGACGGGGGCTTTAGCAACGCTGCCTCTGATCAGCAAACTATAATTAGACAGAAATCACCACACATACGTATCATCCTCGGCTTCCAATCAATAACTAAAAAATGTAAATAGGAGTTCTGTCTAACTCGATTAAACTTTGCTGAACTTGCGAACTCATCAAAAGAATAGCATGGAATTCTTAAAAAGATGCAGCAGAAAGTGTGCTTGTACGTGACTTTCAACACTGAAATAGTTAACGGTACCCCTGGTGAATATATTTTTTGTGCCAGCGAATTTATATGTTGTGCCTAAGTGCTGGTCATGCTAACACACAGGATAGGGCACATACCGGCTGCTTATGCATACAAACCATGCTCTTGAATGTACCTGGAAGTATCGTAATTACCGATATGTCTCTCTCAAGGTCTATGCCGTCTACCTGATGGTCGTGTTGTTTGTGACCCCGGTGCTGGGCATGTTGGTCTCTCACATCCGGGCTATCTATAAACTGCGGGGCGACAGCAAGGCGAATAGTGACTTCCTGAACGGGACTGGGGGAAAGGGAGGGAAGAGAGCTTCAAAGGCCCAGGTAAAATATGGCGTATGCTAATTTGACATGAAATATACGGATGTCTATCTTCTAGTACTAAGTGACCCCAGCACGTGGAGATTACGCCGCCTGCCGAAAGACATTCGCACTGCAATCCCTTCAACTTATATCACTACTTTATCAATCTTTCTTACATTTGGCATTAAATGCATGGTGATCTGTTGGAGTGTTATCATAGAATTATCGTTTCCGTCAATATTGCAATCATTAACTTATGAACAACACCAATGTGACATGATTATATTTAAGTAACCAACGAACTGATCAATCGAACTTTCCGAGTACAGGACCTCACCAATTCTGTCCGTGCCCTGCAGGTTACCAGAATCCTGGTGGCAGTGGTGGTCCTGTACGCCATCTTCTGGGGGCCGGTCCTGACCTTGAACCTGACCATGAAGTTCGATCTGGTGAGCCCGTACACCCAGGCAGTGTACGCCATGCGCCTGGCCTTCACCCAGCTGTCCCTGCTGCACAGCTGCGTCAACCCCATCGCGTACGCCTTCGTCTCGCGCAACTTCCGGTTGGGCCTGGCACGCGCGCTCCGCTCCCTGACGCACCACGGCAGACAGGAGGACAGCGCGTCTGGCGGCGGGAGTCATTCCGGACACCACCCCCCTCCTTCACACGGCTACTTCAGACAGGTCCCCACCGTCCCGGACAACACCTACAACATGTGGCTGTGGCAAATTTCACGGCAGCTTCAGGAGCGCGGCCCGGCGAGCGAAGTCACGACGGTGTGAGTTTGTTAAATCTCGTGACAGAGAGCTCAGTCGTGATCCTTAGCTGGTCTATTGGAATGAACTGGAAGTGTCAAACACTAACCAACGTTTCTTGTAAGATAGAGGATTGGAGGTGAAAACCCTTCGAGTATACGAGACAATCACGATGTTGAATTATTTTTTGATATTGGCATACAACACTGAAACCGTGTTGGCAACCTTAACCAGGAGACTAAACGATGATAAGATATTGATTAATTGAATAGATTCATTTGTTTAAGACAATTCTATTGATAGGTTGGTTGATTGATTGATTGATTGGTTGATTGATTGATTGATTGAAAATATGATTTATTAATATTTGATGTCTTGCTACAAGTTGGTGAGGTTTAGCATTGATCTGTGGAAGACGAGCAATACTGTTGAAGGTCATGATACATGTTTTATTCTTGATATGGTAATCATATCGGTAAATGATATTAGTTAATCGATTGGTTCATTGCTTGCATGCTTGGTTGCTTGCTTGCTTGATTGATTGATTGGTGGATTGATTGATTGATTTATTGATTGCAATAAAATTTGAGTTAGCTTGCTAAGACTAAGTTGTATGTGTAAATGATACATTGAGTTCAATATGGTTACAACTATGGTTATAGCTACGTATGGTTGCTTGAACTGAATGTCCAGAAGGAATTAAGTCATTTGTTTGCGCCTACCAATGGAAGGCTATCAATATCAACGATAAGGACAATGTTTAATTGTTTAATGATCCATGTTTATAACTTATAATTACAAATGCATAACGATGATCCGTTGATTGATTGAAATGAATGTCTAGTTGTAAAATTGCTGAGCGTGTTACGTTCATCTGTAGAAGGTCGGCGATCTAATATGTGGTGACAAACTTGGCGTTAAGTCATTAATGACCTCAGAAATTACAAATGTTAGTAACTTAAACACAAATATCGTAAATCGACTAATTGATTGTTATTTTGTTTGTTTGTTTGTTTGTTTGTTGGATGTTAAGTGAAATCAATGTCTAGCTGTAAAATCGTCGTTTAACTGTTTAACGTTTGCCTACAGTATGTCAATAATATTGTGTGGTTACAAAGATTTATCGTTAACTATCCGTAGACTTTGATATGTTAGTACGTTGACGTATCTTTGTATATGTATCATTTTTCAAAGTAATTAATCTAGATTACTCTTCTATACTTTTTGAGGCACCACTTCTTTACACTTAATCAGACAAAACTCGACATCTAATCAGAAAAAACACTACAAACTTATATTCAGGAGTATACATGTGACTGCTTCAAATATATCAATGTGAAATACAAATGATTCTCTGTTTACAAAAAAAGGCAGATGCATACGTTATCCACTTTTAAAACCATAGACAATATAGAACCTTATATATACAATGTACAAGTTCTGCAGATTGAAACACGTGCAGGCACGTGAACAAAGTTTATATATATTTCTACTCAGAGTTGCTGTGTCTATTAATGTCTGAATCTTGACACGCATTTATAACTCAGAAGTTCGGTCCTGTCTAGACATGCATTGTTTGACATATTCTTGCTTGTGATGTTTTACAAAGTTCTGTATGTAAGATGTGTGTTAGTCGGAGTAATACTTATACAGAATAAAATATCAAATACAGTTCTGATGACTCTGTCGTTCCTATCAGGTATTTCAGTTCTCAATTTCTTGAGCAAGATTATGTAATTTTGATACTTACATTAATCAAATGGTCAATATTGCAAATGATGCATCGGACATATAGAATGTGCTTTAAAATCTGCAAAGCAAATAAGACATGAATTCTGTTAAGCTCATGCTAAAAGACTAACATTTTATGTAGGAATAGGAATGTTAGTCTTTCAGTATGAGCTTTACATAAGTCATGTCTAATTTGCTTTGCAGATTTTAAACCATATTCCATATGCCCAAATTGACCAATTACACATGAGGAAGCTGAAACTAACAATTTCACATATTGCACCCAACGTTTGAAACAACTTAACATACTATCGCGTCCAGTTGCACCGGAAGATTTTTCTCAGAATTTCCTTGAACACGGCCCGGAACTTGTTGTTCATGACCCCGTAGATGATCGGGTTCCAGCAGCTGTTGGAGTAGCCCAACATCAGGGTGGCCATGTCAACTAGCCGCGGGACAGGGGTGGGGGAAAACACCGACCAGAACATGGTCACACAGAACGGCAACCAACAGATCGTGAACACTGCAATCACGACGACGAAGGATTTTGTCAGTTTTATGTCATCTTCGCGGTCCTTTCTTTTCTTAGCCTCCTGGTGTCTTCTTAAGATACTGGTCGACGACTCTGCTGCTTGGGCCGAATCAGGCGGGTTGCCATGGGAAGTTGAGGAACTACAGATAGTCGTGATGTTGTCAGCCGTATTGTTGGTTTGGAAAGCGTGTTTGATCTGGTGTTTGGAAACAGGCCTAGGCGTTCTAGGAACTGTCAGGAGATTTGAGCTTGGTTTAGGCTTTTCCGTTAGATGAACTGTTTTATCTTCTGACTGAGATTTGATTGATGTTAAAGATTTAAATCTACCCTGTTTATTTTCGTTGGTACTTCCTGATGCCTGGGGTCGCAGGAAGGCCGACCGAACGGGCGTAGCCTGGCAGGATGTCTGCTTGTTTCCTTGCCGGACTCTCCTTCGACTCTCGCGGACGGCCATGATGATTCTGGTGTAGCAGAAGGCCATGGAGGAACTCGGCCCGCCGAAGCACATGGCCACCATGAAGAAGGTGTAGGACACACTGGACGGCCAGTTACAAAAGCAGATGGACTGCCCGGGAAGGTAGGAGTACTCGGCCCAGCCTACCAGCGGAGGCGCCGCCAGGAGGATGGACAGGACCCACACGCCTGGAGGATCACAGAAAGATAAAACTATTGAGAAAACTTTTCCAATGTCTGAACACATTTGTAACAACAGTCACCCTGCAGTTGTATTAAATCAGTTTACGTCACATCGTACGTAGCCAATTGCTTCTACCACTGATCCGGCCGACCTGCTGTATGAAGCATGTCATTAAAGTAGGGATTCCAGAGAAGGGAGACCGTTCAGAAACCATTGAGCGTCCAAAAATGTTTAAGAAACTCACAACGGTCTTTTAGCGAGATGACAATGACCTTCAATGTCCTTTAATGTATTGCTGCATGAAAAACCTAGCCTGGAAACCATACCCTCGATGGCTCCCCGATATCTCTACGGCACTGTGAGTGATCCCCGCCCGCCCAGACAGCCTAGCCAGCTCGGGGTGTTGTTTACGGCCTTGGATTAAATTAGCTCGCCACCGCGGCTGGGAAAGTAGGGTGGCAGCGGAAGTAGGGTATAGCGGAAGTAGGGTGGCAGCCAGAGGTAGAAAGGCTATCAGAAACGGGCCCGGTAAAACACCCCTAAGCCGACCCCTAGAGACTGGGACCAGGCTATGAAAAACCATGCGGAAGCAATTATAATTATATCGGACCGGGAGTAAACATGAGGATGACAACGTCCATAAAGAAGAAATGAAGGTATATATGATGCACACAAAAAAACGAAAGTGGAGAGCAGTTAAGGAAAAGTGGCGAAGCCAAAGTAACTGTGACGAAGCCTGACATTCAACCGGTTTTAGAACCTTCGTTTACGGTCCTTGTTCAGCTTTGCTCCGCTCTAAAAATAGCGACCGTTCGTAAGCCCGGACTAACGCCGAAGGAGGGTGGATATCAGGCTACCTGTAATATGTGCAGGGAGAAAGAAGTCGACATTTTGGAAGCGTTGCTTCGTCTTCGACCATATGTTCTCAAACTTACAGCTACAGGTCTTGTAGTCCCTGTCACACAGTTGATGAGCTTCGCGTTTTTTTTTTGTTCGCCAGAAGGTCGCCAAATTTCAAAATCGACCGAGATTCGAGCATTTTTTACCACATCACACTGAACGGGGCTTGGCGGCCTGCTAACATCG
This sequence comes from Branchiostoma lanceolatum, assembly GCF_035083965.1. Lineage (NCBI taxonomy): Eukaryota > Metazoa > Chordata > Leptocardii > Amphioxiformes > Branchiostomatidae > Branchiostoma > Branchiostoma lanceolatum. The sequence continues at coordinate 23,726,389 of NC_089722.1, read as the reverse complement.
GCCAATTTCTAAGAATTATTAAACACCGGACATATAACTGCTGAAAATGCTGAGCGTGTATTTCCTGATGTTTATAACAGGGGTAAAAAGTGAATAAGAGAGCAAAGCCAGTAATAATGCAACTGTATGTAATAAGTAATGCTTCGGTCCCATTTCCAAATCGGGGCCCGGTCGGACATGTCGACAGCTTGTGGGAACGAGAAATATGATAAAAATGACAACAAAACACACAAAACGTAAAAATACTCAGAGCCATATGTAGTGTATTTCCATGATGTGCATTATTTCATTTTTCGTTTTCGCAAATAGCCCGGCCGGCCCGGGTTGGAAATGGGACGCCGCATTTCAAAGATATTCAACTACCGTCCACTTACCGGTGATGGTCAGGGCCGTTCCTCTCCTGTCGAAGTAAGTCGGGTACTTGGAGTAGTGGACGATGATGCAGAACCGGTTGACGCCGATGGCGGCCAGGTTCATGACGGAGGCCACGAACGTGATCATGTTGGTGAAGCCGAGGAAGGTGCAGACGCCGTCCCCCAGCACCCAGCCTCCCCGGGCCACGGCGGACACCGTGAACGGCAGGTTGAAGGCCGCTACCGTCATGTCGGCCGCGCTCAGGCTCAGGATGAGGTAGTTGGCCGTCTCCTTGCGCAGACTGGGCTTCCACAGGACGCTCACCCACACCAGCAGGTTCCCGCAGAACGCAAAAAAGAACACCACCGCCAGGAGGGAAATCTCCACGACTTTCTCTGCTGTGGAGATGGTGAAGATGGTCTGATCAGTGCCGTTGGGTGGGGAGACCAGAGCATCGCTGCCGTTCATCGTGACGAGGAGGCGAGATGCTAGCAGTGGTCGTGTTGTAAAAGGGCAAGTGAGATGCCCGATAGTCTGAGTCAGACCCTGTGCCCTGCAGCTGAAGTAACTAGTACGTGTAGGCGGCGGTAGTTACTTGAGAAGAAGGAGAAACGCGTTTGCGTAGTATGTTTCGTCCTTGATTAAATGCCTATTATGGACTGCATGAATTCCATATGCAGTTTCACATCACCAGCTAGTGTGATCATTCTCTCTCTGTGCGCTCGGACGTGAGGTGCGGGCCAGTGACGCCGCAATATTTCACGCAGTCAGAAGAGCGTCAGAACCGTACTTAACGTCACAACCGTACTTAGCTCTGCACGCCACTTGATTAACACACTACTCCTCCATTGGCATTGCTGCGTCCGTTCGTTCGTGCCCAAGGACATCGTAACATGATGAGTTCTAGCCACTGGTGATCGACTTTATACAGACATCCTGAAAATGGTACATAAACACAATCAAGACGAAAACAACCAAAAACATCACAGGTTTTCTTCTATCTCATTTTTGTGACAACAACCACACAGCAGCACTAGCTCACAGGCACTTCCATTATTCTAAGAGATAGGGCCGAGTCAAATCAAATTGCACATAGATAGGACCTGTACTAAACTAGATTACACATCAACAGGTAGTCAATCTGTACCGCTGTCCAGCTTCCTTGTTTTTGTGGTGAGCAGGTTATGATGACGTGGTTCCACTTGGCTGTTATGACAACACTAATAACTAAATTTAGTATGTAATGCTGTTTGATATCTCTGAACGTTGGTCAGGTTACGTTGGGAAAATGGCCGGAAACTCGACATTTCTACATCTCCTTTCATCCGAATACCGTATACCGTATACTTCCTGTGGATACAGTGTATGAGATTGTATGAATAGTAGATACGAAGGACTTACGAAATCTGTCCATACATACAGCCAATACATATGAGTTTCAACTAACCTCGTCCTATTGTTTGAGAGGTCTCCATGGTAACCAACATGGACGTTCAGAACAGACGACAGGACAAGCATGTTGCCACCATTCTGCCGTACAAACGACCATTCACAGTCGCTGTAGATGCACCATTTTAGCTCTATTACTAACCTGGACGCCTTGTAGATTGTCCTGCGACGAATCAATATTTAATAGTACATTCACATGTCCCGAGTGTGCAGCTAAGATTAGCGTGAGCGCCACCAGCCTCAAGGGGTCTACAGACGCCCTCCATTTTAAAAGGGTAAACTTGGTAAATAGCGAATCGGAAACCCCAACGGTGAATTTGAAACCCCGATGCTTAAAACCCCTGACGCCCAATTAGGCAATAGATGGATAGCTATGGTTGGCGTAAACAATGTGGCGAACAAAGGTACCATTATAACGTCTGGTTGTGAGCAACATTGCTCCTATTGTGTCTCTTGTCCTGATCTATGCTTGCCAGGAACCGCCAGTTTTCTGTGATATATCTGAATGTGTATATAGGGATGTGAATACGAATGGCTCGTTGCTTCTGCAAACAAGTTGTCCTACGTGTACCGGTAATTGAAATCACATATATCTGATCCACTGGTGCTACTTTCCACATAGGCAAGGCCATCGAGAATCAAACATTTGAAAAGAGAGGGGAATCTGGGTATTTTGAACAGTAGATAGAGGTATCGGTGCATGTATTACTGAAGGGGACTTATCGGCAAATTGTTTTTTTTTTTATTCTTTAATTTTTTTAATTAAATGGTCACCACTTAACAAGACCCGAAGGCCAAGGAGTGAAGGCGACTCCGAGGTTATGGGTTACCTATATAACTGTAACAGCATCTCTTCACCCTACGTCAGAAACATCATGAGACTAGCTCAGCTGCTAACTGAGAGTGCGGACTAACTAACGCTGACCCAATAAGAGAAGCAGGGGTTACGAAGGCTGCTCGGGAAATTTTAATTATTGTTTTTAATTATACAGAGCCATGAAGTTAAGTAGTACACTCTAGATCTTGAGAAACAAAAACAACTCTCGAACGTTGCCTTCAAGTTGGCATCTGAATGCAGTACATTTGTAAACCGCCAAACCACCTTTCTCTCTACCGAGAGCACGTGTACACCACACTCGCTTTCGATTCAGGTCAGCACCACCCCCACAGGATGTATCTCAGACGACGTTTTGTTCAAGCTCAGGATATGCGGCCATTGCCTGTAACTACTAATTGTCTTTTTTTGCGTTTCGGTGCTTTCGCACCGAAACGCAATGTCCTGGCTTTTACCTTCAAGCATGCATGCTTGGTTCAACACTGTGTCGCACACAATAAGACCTTATATGGCAATACGTTCTCAAATCCTTGTATAGCCGTTGCCTTATATGGCAAGAGAGCAGGAAAAGGCACGCACGCCAGATTTGCATGTGACACAGGACGGCGACCGCATGTAAATGCTACAACTGTTCGGAAATATCATTGCATTGTGGTTTCGGACTTTGATATCCTGAAAAATGACCATATTACATCTATTCCACAAGATTGCAGAAGAAAAAAAATGATTTCGTCAAGAAAACGAGCAAAAATCGGCATAAATGATACCATGTAGTGAGGTTATAGCATTACGTCCAGAGTGAATAGTTACGTATCGCAGCTTGGCCGATCTGGCAACGCCAAGCACTTCGGACCCAGAAGATCCGGGTTCGTCTCCGTGCATGGATTTTTTTTTTTCTTTTTAGATATTGAATATCAAAAATATATATTGATATTATATTAATCTATCAATATCATATTTATGAATATCATTTTTTTCATTAATAAATAAAGAAATATTTTATATTTGTTATTTTTAAATATTCATTTAATATATACAAGGCCTTTGTCTTATGAACAGGACTTCATAGATTCCAAACCCGGCATTCGAATTTTTCTGTTCATTGTAATGGAAAATACCGTGCAGCGGCTCCTATGCGCGGTAAGATGATTCTTGCAAAACACTCGCCACTAAACTTCTATCCCCGATGTAAACAGAGGCTCTTGATGTTGTTTGCAAAACAGCGATTCTTTGTTACAGTAGCAAATGCTCCATTGTTCAGTATCGACTTCATTCAGACAACACGGACGTGGAAAGTGGCGCCCCTCGGCACAAAACTATGGGAATTTTCATATGGGAGTTCGCTTCAGCGGGAGTTTTGTTTTTGTTTTGACGGATAAAACGCGAAAACCCACGCCGCTTTCGGCACACTTCCGGGTTCATTGATCGCTAAAATTACGCAAAAGCCACCATCAATCGGCAAATAAATGTATGCTTTCCCGAAAACATCTTTTGGTTTTACATTTTCTTCACCATAATGTTGCTATGTAGTCGATAAAACCGCGTTTTTATTGCGTTTTCATGTGTAACATTTCAGACAAAGAAAAAACTTAGACCGCGATTCTGCTGCCCCATGATGCACTTCGTCTGCAATATTCCCGCCTTCAGCTGCAGCAATAACCAATCAGAGACGCGTAATGCGATCATGTGATGATGATTACGTAACACGCGAAATGCATCTTGGGGCAGCAGGATTTGAACAATATGGCGACGGGTGATCGAAAATGAAATGATTTCGTCAATGCAACGCTGTATTTTGCGGCATAAATGCCGAGAGACGAACTTTTATTTTTATCTCAAAATGCGTTTTACACGTTTGTCTTTGACTAGCCCGGTAGAAATCAAGCGGATCGTCGTCTGGTCCTTCAATATCAAGGGAGTTTGTCAGATATCCTGGCGCGAGGTTCTCAGCAGCGTGACGTTTAAACTTCAAAACGTTTTACTCAAAATTTGAGCGGAGTAGAGGGTTAAGTGTTGACCCCAAATAATGGTAATGTTTTCCCGAAAATTCCTTGAAAATGGAACGATTAAGAAAGACACCAGGACTTCATAGCGTGCCGAATACCGGGGCGTGGTCACATCTTGGAGACGCGCCGAGCGACAGCGGCAGATGGGGGGTGCGCACTTTATTAAGGTTTTTCTGTGAAGTATCTCAGCTGGCGTGATTGGGGTTGCGGTGAAGCCCAAATCGGGGGTGCGCACTTTATTTGGGGTGCGTCCTTTATTAGAAGAAATACGGTAGCTGTTGATTTGTTTGACATTTGGTAGTCATTTTAGATAGAACCTTAGCTGTTATGAACTTCTATTTCACTTAATTACCATAGTGCTGATGATTCAATGGTGCTTTTTCAAATTTTATGTTTTATTGCGTGCCATGTACATAATTACATTGATAGCTTTTATAATGAGCCTATTATACATTTTACAAATAAGCACAAGTTGTAGGCCAAGACCAGCTTTTTCAAAAGCACTTAAGTTAAGTGACGTAACTTCAAAATTGCTTTCCCCAATCTGCCTTTCTCTATTAAAACAGTACTCATTTCCCAAAATGACAATTTTTCTTATAGACTGAACAGCCCTTGAGTGACTTCCTCTGGCAGATTTTACTTCAAGTAAAGGGAAAAGACAATTCACACTTATAAACGTAGCCGAAACGCCAGCTTTTTTTAAAAGCTCTTGTTTTAAATGCTCACATGTTTCATGTACGCCCGCGTGCCTCCTTGACATTTACTAATTGCCACATACAGTTATAATACAATATGGTCCTAAAAAAAAAAGACTCCTCATTACTGGACAAAACGTCTAATTAGCTCCCTCTTCTTTCTTCACAAACGTAGTGCTTAAGACGAAGTCCGGAGGCAATACATTCACATTTAAATGAAGTAGCCTCTACCTGGCTCCACGGGTCGCTGGAAAGATAGAAATTTGCCAAATAGACAGATAACATGCCAGAGGAGTTAGCTGGCCAGGGAGTACAGTTTTCGACCTAGGTCTAGTTGGTAAATTTCAACTCTCTTTCCAGCGACCTGTGGAGCCTGGTAGAGGCTATAAATGAAGTAGGTGAGATCACCTCTGATTGACATTTGCGAGAAAACTCCTGAAGTTTCCACACTACCGACAGTGGTTTCCTCCTCGCCGCGGAGATATCGGTGGACGTACAACACAGTCCAGTAACCAGCTAGACTGCTTCAAAACAAGAACTGAACGTTTAAAAACAAGCGCCTTACCGTGCATGATCAAGCTACTGAACAATGTTAAATCCGCCATTTCCTAGTGTGTTACCCAATTGCAAGAACAGTATGTGGTTAACGAAATCTAGGAATGCTTTAATGTTAATGTGATCTATCGATATTTTACTACCGTCTGTATCAAATGATATAGTCAAGTCAAGTCAAGTCAAAGTTTATTGCACAACGATTGTAACAGGTACAATGTAAGGCAAAGATAAAATGCTACTGGCTACTTATATCAAACTACTAAAAGCTACAGGAAGGTTCAATGCTATACAATGATTAGGTTCTAGGCTGTACAATGTTCCATTTCAAACTACAAGAAAGCACTATCTATATAATATTATCAGAGGTAGAAAATATCAACAGGTGATACAATATGGAGCCGTATATGTCAATTATACAATAACATGGCGAAGAGATGAATGTCTTATACAACTAAATCGCTATTTCACGGATTCTTTTTTGCATAGATGTAAAAATATATTGGCCTAGATATATAGATATTGTTTCAGGACATGACATAAGTACTATGTAATGATGCTTTTAAAGGGCGGAGCTTCCATGTAAGACATCACGAAATCACCGGCGAATGCACCCGGATACACGGCGACATGCCGACCTGCGTGCCGATTACCGGCGCCACGAACGTCCCTTGCTCGCACGTAAATAATCGTAAATGTTGCCCGACTTGTGTGGGTCCACATCACGAAATCGCCGGCGACCCACAAAAGTCGGGCAACATTTACGTGCGAGCAAGAGACGTTCGTAGCGCCGGTAATCGGCACACAGGTCGGCATGTCGCCGTGTGTCTGGGTGCATTCGCCGGCGATTTCGTGATGTGGACCCACACAAGTCGGGCAACATTTACGTGCGAGCAAGGGACATGTATCCGGGTGCATTCGCCGGCGATTTCGTGATGTCTTACATGGAAACTCCACCTTTTAAAGAGGATGATTCAATTTGTACACGAGTATATAGAATGAATTATCTGATGATAATTGTGATTTTAGAACAGTAACCTCCAGCGTAATTCAGGTGAGCAATGTTTGCCTGCGAGACTGTTGATCGTTTTTCTGTGAATACATGATTAAACCATTCATCAAGCACATTCATACCGGTGTCCCAATTTTTAGCACGAGTATGGTGAGTTGAAACCCCGTTACTGAGAACGGTGACTCAGTATAAAATGAAAATCTTGTAGAGAGACTGCAGATACTTTCATTAAGGAAATGTAAAACATCGACGAAATTGCAGTTGACTTTAAAGTACATAGACTGATAAATTGATAAGTGTATATCGTAAGGTGGCGTTCTCAAATTATGTGATTTCTTTTTTAACTCATGTGAGTCATGTCCTAACCCGGGGAGGGCTGATGTCAACGCTAACGATCAAAGAAATAAGAAACAATGTAAAACATGTTTCGTTTATTTACCTCTTGGGGCATAAAGTAAACGGTATTTACAGCGACAATTCCAACAATTGGCTTAGTTGAAAGAAAACAGTGAAGAAGAACTAGGTGAAAAAATACCATACGTGTTTTACAAAAAACATATCAAATATGTCTGTTAAACTATAACGCCTATCTAACGTTACCGATAATGTACCTTCTAACACACCTCTACGTTGCACCAAAACTACTTATTCTTTACACTACACTTGTCTTTGTGGTAAAGGTACAAAATAGTATGATTTTTTTTCTTCATAATAAGCTACACGCCATCCACTCGTACATATATTCATTCCACACATTTGCTGACTCTTATACATGGGGATATGGCATGGTGATCCAAAGTTCTCCAGACCACCCCTAACGTTCCTAATGGAATAATCCTGATGATTTCCTTGCAATTTTACAAGCCATGATGCTGAAGTTAGGTAAGGCATGGCATGATATGCTCTGATGTTGTTTTGTTAGAGAGGGCACCCATCTTACTCTAACTGGGACTTACTGATGTGTGGTGACGGCGCAGAGGCAAGGCCACCGAAAATAATTCATACAACAAGGAATCATGGAAAATCTCTCTCCGCCTGTACACACATCCATTCTTACAGATGGAATTCATATTTCTTTCATTCATGGCACATGTACACAGTATGTCCATATTAGATATGACCAGTATTGTCAATGGGATACGGTACACCACCAGGCGCATATTGTACATAGAAAATACATGGCACATTCTTGGAGATATTATTTAAACATTGGTCATTCTAGATATCCTTATATAACCTTGGTTGAGAAAAATGTACATTGTTTCTTCAGTCTTCAAGGCGGCCGTGTGTGAAAAACTGTGCTTTCTTCTGTGTCCTGATTGCCTAGACCACTCAACAGCACCTCCCGGCGGACTATGACCGAAGTGCAGTGACAGATGTGTGACTTGTTTTGTCAGCGCTACTCTGTATGAAAACATTCTTATTTGGGCCGTCATACAGAGGAAGTTCTTTCCCTTCTTTCGTTCTCTTCTAGCGTCACGACATCTTCGTACGACGGTAGCGGCTCGTCCGGTTCCTCGTCGCTTTGTTGTCGGTATGGCTCCCTCATGTTCACCGCCGCGGTGTGTACGTTGACTGCGGCCGCTCCTGGCGGAGTGGACTTGACTCTTGTGATGGTGACCACGATCTCGCCATTTCCTGACGTCACTGACGTCGGTTCTATGTAGTCAGGAGGGGAATCGCTGTGTGTGCAAATGGGAATAGATTGAAGTACAGTTAGACCTGTACAAGTGACCAGCTCTACATTATAAGGACTAGCCTCTACCAGGCTCCGCGGATCGCTGGGAAAATTGTAGAAATTGGCCTAATAGCGTGGATAGTATGCCAAGGGTTAGCCTGGATGCCAGACCCCCCAAACTCTAAGATATCTATCCCACACGATAGATATTTCAGAGTTTGGGGGTCTGACATCCAGGCTAGCCAAGGGTAGTCCGCTATGGAAAGAAGGTCAATAGACTACCCTTGACATATTATTCACGCTATTTGGCCACTTTCTACTATCTTCCCAGCGATCCGCGGAGCCTGGTAGAGTTAAGGACCGCCCAGTCCTTAGATAATTTTCCAAATGACCCAAGTACATGTATTAAGAATCCTGTCTACATTGACCACCTGTACACATAGACCGGATTTTATCGGTCCCATGTGCATGATTACTCCTCTTGGACACTTTTTACTGTACTTAATGCAAATATTGAAAGAGGATAGGGTTACGTATTCGGGCTGCGTAAAGAACAACCTTGTAGTTGTAGACTTCCTGATTGAACGCATTGCAACGTTACTGCCACTTCAATCAATCTATTACAAGATTTGTCATAATCGTATCTTTAGTTTCACAATTCAGGTATCATGCTCTTCAACTTTTCAACCTCAATCATTTTGCGGCGTCCAAAACAAGCCGAGGTCGCTACAAACATGTTACATCTGCTTGGAGAGTTGCCAGCCCTTCGAGTTCAAGTGAACCGCTGAGGGTTGAACGGGCACGTGACACAGCCGCATTGGCGACGTACGTGCAGCTTCGCGCGTAAATAAATATATCGGAACGTTGCAATGATACGTTAGGGGCGATCCAGAATTGATCATGGAGGGAGGGATTCGTGTACATGTATCATATATTTTTTCTCTCTTCGAAGTTCGCGCAATAACTGCCCTCTCAAATACAATTTTCTTCCTCATATTACAGCGCATATCCTTCTTGTTTTCTGTGCATTGTTTACACTAAAAGACTAGTCTACCAAAACCTGTGCCATGTCACCCCCTTCAAGATTATTCTTGGTCGTTCCCTTGGCAATGACTACCACTTGACGTATTTATGGTTCGGGTGGGTGGCCCTGTCTAGACGAACCGTTCATTACCACTTTCACTCAAAAACCATGCACGTCCGTAGTCTTTTGCGAATCTTCACTGTTTTACTGCCAAATGCCAAACATCGACAACTGCCCTTTTGTCCTACTCCGATCACCCCGCCCCCACAAATGTCTTGGATGGAATAGTCCAGAGCACGCGGCGGAACACTCGAACCCAGGCGGAACCAGTGTAAATTGGGTCAAAGGTCATACCGTGCCTTTTGTAAACACGGACAGAAAACATGTTTGTGATCGTACACTAGTCTCCAACCAGACCCAATAGATTGCAAAGACCGTATCCAACTGGAAGAAGGAGCTTGTAATGCAATCTAAGGTCTGGAACAAGTCGGTCTGAACAAAGGCTATTAACATCTAATTGTTACCTAATCAAACTGTGCTTGTGTAAGTGAGTTTATTACTCTCTGTCCGCACAGGCGTGCGAAACGTACTTCCTCTGCCAGTTTGATACGGTCTTTATGCAACCTATAGATCTGCTTGGAGATTAATGGTACACCATATCCGGCCTTTGTCATAGGCATACATTCCTGAAACATACCAGGTTTGATATTTCATAAGGAGATATCAGCAAGGCTTACAAATATAACGTTATTGTAAAAGGCATTTAGCATTGCGGTCAAGGTCGCGGAACATACTAGAAGCTAGAAGAAGGCCAGGTAGCCTGACAAGCGGCCCGCCCGACTGGAGCGCGCCAATATTTAGCCCCTGACAGCGAGAGATCGTGTGCCTCAGGCTAAAAACAAGGCGGTAGAAGTAATACTTTCTACATCTAACGTATGCACTGAACGTTAACCACTTGCAAACATTACACATCTCAGACATCTAAAAAAAACATGCACGACAACAAAGGATGTTACACCCAGATTTGAGGACATCCCTGAGTAAATAAAAACACCCAGATCAAACACCTGTCTTAGGCCCGTGACGCCGACATCTTAAAGGCGATAGAAAGCTTCCTTAACGACGAGAAATCACCAAGAACTCACCTAAGATCACAGACTTCCCAGTACGCGGGGGGTTGGTCAACCATCATGTCAGACTCTCTCCGGACGACACACGATGTCCTCCGCCCTCCCCCTTCCGGATCCGTGTAGTACAAACTGAACAACACCATGATAAGTCCCACCGAGAACAACAGAACGCCCTCCCAGGGAAAACGGTTGGCTTCCTCGCCCTTGGTCGCCATGACCATGACGGCTAGCGCCACAGCTACCCCGGTGATGGCTATCATAGCCCCGAAGAGTCTTAGTACGGCGTTCCACTGGCGCTGGGTCGGCATGCCCTGCCCAGCCTCACCGGCGGTTAAAGGTGCTGCGAACATGGCCCAACCGCTGGTTCCTCCGTCGTAGTGTCCTCCTGACCACTCAACACTCGTCACTATATATCACTGTCTACAGGAAACTCACGCCAGTGCCAAGTTCAGGGCGAGCGAATCACTGGACAAAGCGTGCTTCGAGTTTAGCCTTCTCTAGTTTCCGCTTTGTTTGGGACAAGCCTCGAGTTGGGACTTTCCTTATATGTGCAAATGACGTCACCTGTTGCCGATAAGTGAACGTGTAGACCTGCACGTGTGCTGGATTCCAGGATAACAAACCCACTGCAACATAGCGAACGTGATTTTATTTCACTCTCTGTGAAGTGCTTTGATAACTTTACTGTTCCACAATAAAAACCCTCGTGGGTTAGACGGAAGAATACCTTTCGACAGGAATTTCATAAATAATAGATTAAACGGTCTCGACCCCAACTATCACAAGGTCACTTAACGTTAGGTTAGGACAAGGTCAAGTAGCGTCCGTTTTGACCAGCGTTGCATATCTGTGAATTTTTCTACTCGCACTGGTTTCACGTGTACACTGTGTACGTGGCATGACCAGTAATCACGAATAAAGTTGGCAAACACCTTACATACATTTAGTATGCTGGGTAATCTCCAAGCAGATGCTACTGTGGCAGGGACAGTATCTACTAGCCAAACATACACAGTATCCATAGGGCCCCTACTGTTTGGCCAATGGATACCGCCCCCTGCCACCGTAGGATCTGCTTGGAGATTAAAAGTTGTGGTGGTCACCGACCGAAAGTACTGGTTATGATGTAATCTCCAAGCAGATGTAGGGAGGCAAAATCGTAACGTTTCTCTAGCTCCCAATTTCCGGAGCACTGGGTAGTTCAGATGCACTGGGCATTTCAGAAACAAGTTTCTGAAAGAAAAAAATGCCACAGATCCCCGCTGGCCCATGGATATTGTCTTGGCTCTATTCTGCCAAGAAAAGATCTGACTAGAGATTATTAACGTTAGTAGTTATGCTGGCTCAGACGACCGCAGCCGTCTGGTTGTCCTACGCCATATGGGACCTGGGAAATTGGCAGACTTCGAGAGAGGCAATCACTACCAAAAACGTCATATAATAAGATCACGTTGGATTGGAGCGATCATGACAAGGCAGATACGCTTTAAACGTTGCAGTTGCGGTACATCGTCCCTTATACACTTCGCGGTATGTCAAACATCTGATAGCCTAATCTTGTACACGTATTTGTGAGCCAAGAGTCTCTGGTGGGATCAGGCGTCTCACAGCTATGTATTATGACTGGCAAAGAGCCACCGCTGAGGTCAACGTTCTCTAGAACGGTTTATCAACGATAGATATTCGGCGGGCCTCCTTTTATAAGTCGTTTTGACCTGTGTCAAACTGCGAAAAGTAATAAAGAATGCATTGCAGAAGCATATGCATTTTATACTGTTTGTGCTTGTACTCTAGCTGGTCCTCGTAAATACTAGTAGTACTGTCTGTATGCATATGTATGTACATTGTGAAGTGCGCTGTTAAACAGATATCAATGTATTCTGTTCGAATATTCACCCATTCCCCAGCTAAATGTTTGAAGGAATTATCGTTACAATTGTTCTATCTATAGTCATGTTTCCTAATTTCCAAGCAGATATTGGAAGGCTGTAACATTGTTTAGCTGACTGCCTCGTTTATCTGACTAGTGTGCCTAAAAAACGCAGCAGCCAGACAACGCTAAGATCTTCCGTCACAGCATCTGTCTGGAGTTGGCGATCATCACTTCCATTCAGTATTTTGTTTTTCTGTTTCATCTGGTTGGCAGCAAGGGGTATGTCTCAATGTATAACTGATTTATTCATGCTGGTCACCTCTTCAACATGTACAATGATGTGATTTGTGTTCCGCGTGTAAACAAATATGATCACGTCATTTTTCAATTACTTGATCGATCTTTAGATAACAAATACAGAAACAGAGAGAGAGAGTAACAAAAGTTGTATTCTTTCTTTGCAACTAGTATGCTTTACTTCCCCACGCATAGTGTGATTATCACAATGTTTAGATCGTTTGAAAAGTAATTCAGAAAAACCAAGAAATTGATGTGATGTCGTGTTGATTATTATAGATATTCTTTCTTCTTTTTTATTACAAAAATAATAAATGCATTACTATACAACCTCCAAATTCCATTTGGTCACAAATGATTAGAATGTACCATCATGACATGTATAACTGCATGGTCTGTTTCATACAGTTGAGCTACCGATGACAAGTAATTCATAAATACCGACGTTTCGATTGGCACGTATTGGTGAACAATTATGATTCAGAAACAAAGTTGAACTGAAATTAATTGCCAACACAAAAAGTTGGTAAGTCCAGGCCAATTTTTGTGTTGGCAATTGCAGCCCAACTTTGATTCAGAATGACATCTACCAACACAAATGAAATTTAAGATTCAGTATTGGAACTAACATAGTTGCATAGTCAGACAAAAATACAGATTCCTTGTCGTTTCCTAATTACGTACGCTTTAGGCGAAAACCAAATAAATAAAATAGTTAAATAATACATGTCCTTTGCAAATATAGAAAATAGTTAGCCACTTCAATCTACATCTTCAGCGGAATGTCTTAGATTCCTTGAGCACTCAATCACTTATTCATCATCCAAGCGGAGCAGGTAAAGTAAAGTTTTGGTGCTGATGATGTTTCCAGTTCAACTTTACAGTTAGATTGTACAGATTTGGTCCGTGTTCAGCACTGCTCAATAGCGAACCACTGCGGCCTTGTCTTGAAGTGCAGTCCAAGGCATTGGTGGGTCAAGTCCGTACATCATGCTCAAATGCATGTGCAGCAGTTTTGTGCAGTTCTCATCAGTGACAGCTCCTTCAGACATGTATATATTAATACGTTTTATCCTGTCGTGAGTTCTGTCACCTGCCCACGACGTCTTCGTACTTCGGTAAGGGTTCGTCTGGTTCTTCCTGTAAGGAGTCCACGTCGATGACGACACCTTCAGAGATGCTCCTGAGTCTGCTGGTGGGAACGATGATGACGCCGCCTTCTGTAATCACGGTTGGCGCCATGACGGGGTTGTCGTAACTGCACAGGAAATAAAAAAACACAGGATTAAATCTCAACAATGAGGACTGCTTGTCTTCTGCTTGTTTTCAATTCAAGGCAATGCGAACTATCTCCGTTAAAGCTGACCTAAACCTGACGGAAAGTAGTAAAAGCTGGGTAAGAAAAAAATGTCAACTGTTCACTATGGAATATAGCTATAACATACATTGTATATTACACACTTTCTATAATGAATTTTGTCGATCTAAAAGCGCGATACGAATCGGTAAGATTGAAAGGTTATCAAATATGCATGTAGGACCAACATCTCAACGTCCTTTCTCAATGACGAATCTTATTAAAGACTTGAACCGAGAGACTTCAATTTGTATCAAAGTGTCCCTTTTTCTGGTTCTTATTTTTCTGTGTTGTAGTTTTGTATGTACAATGCGTGTCTATGTTTTTGTATGAAAAGTTGATAAAAGGAATGATGGAAAGAAATACTTTACTTGACACCACTAAAACAAAATCTGAGCTATACAGCAGTTAAACTTGCCACCTTTTCATGTGCTGACGTGCGTTCCGACACGTTGGGAGATTGTCAAGGTGAGCAGTTGAGCCTGGCTGTCTTGGCCGCTCGTTAATCAAACCGGGGGAAGCCACGCCAAAACGTACCGACATGTGGACGTGTGAGGAATGTGAACGCTAGGGCACGGTGACATAGTGTCGTTCGACTACGAGGGACAGGCTAACAAGTGCTAGTACATACAGCCCCCCAACCCATTACGCCCTCGGGATGCCAACAAGCTCCGTGGGAGGCGGGACTCTGATATATCCACATAAACGAGCCCGCCCATCCTTGAACTATTACTTCTCAGTACTGCCGTGTGGAAATTGAGAAGTTGCGGCTGTCATGGCTGCTCGTTGATTTAACCGGGGGAAGCCACGCCAAAACGTACGTGTGTACATGTGTGAGGAATGTTATTGCTAGGACATGGTGACATAGTACGGGTATCGTTCCTACACGGGAGAGGCAGACAAGTCATGTACCTTTACACTATACAGCCCCACCATCATAGTTCATTAAATGGAATTTTCTCTACACTGAGCTGGTTGTATCTAGATCAGATATTACTATCCCTGCAAACGGACCTTGGCATTCTCGTAGGCTGCATAACATTGCGACAACGGCAGAATTTTGCGTGCAAACGTACGTGCGACTCCACAATTCGATAATGGTGGCGTTGCCAGGGGAATAACACAAGCATCACGAATATATATGTTATTAATGATATAATAAACCGATCAATAACCTTAAAGTAGGTTGGATGGCCCTTATTTTTATAGCATGAGTGAGTGAGCTGAGTGGTGGATCATTTTTCATTTAGAAACACGAGAACAGCTTAACTGTTATATCACGTTCGTGCTTTTGTAATCAGACGTGATATAACGTTACCGTTTTAATATTTGTTATTACCTATGATCTTATTTTTGTATGTAAAAGGAGAGAGCCTCGTTAAGTAATTACTGCTTGTACCCCGTCCCCAATCCACTCAAAATATATGTGAATAATAAGATAGAAATATATAACGTTTCCGTTTCAATTTGATTTGATAAGATGTAAGTTAACGCGAGACGTTCCGTGCAGTATGTAGACGTGCGGTGTTTGCCTTAGTCCCAGCCCGCAGTCACCCATGCTCCACGTGAACTCTATCCCTGGCCGATAACTCAACTTGACAGTACTTTCCAAGCAGAGGAGGGGGTTTCGGCTGGTTTTTGACGTGTTTCTATGCGTTTTTGTCGGGCTTTCTACTTTGTCATTTTTTTGTCCAGCCAACCCACACGGTAACAGCCGGGTTGAGTCTGCATCGGAGGCTAAGTTTTTGTTCCTTTTTACATTTAATCCTTATTACTTTGAAACAGCCACCTCATTTGTTGTTGCTGGATGATACACTTCCAAGTAAGGGGAGACGAGTAGTGAAATAAGGACGATCTATAATTATGCCATATCCCGGTTTAGCTGGCCTGTTTTAAAACAAAAACAACTTTTAGAATGTTTATAGTTTTGTGTATAAACTACCTCGACAAGATGATGATGATAAACTGTAGAAAACGCGTGTATGACAAGGGGGGCATTAAACGGGCTAATGAAATATAATTGTCCAGTTGATAATGAGGGAACCACGCTGCTGGCTGCTCTAAAAGGACCTTTGGTCAATGTTTTATACCCTCGACTGGACACATATTATATCGATCCAATCATCCAAGGTATGACGGACAGCGTTAAAAACAACATGTGGCCTCGGTTTGCACACCTGCCTGTCTCACACAGATATCAATCCAAAAATAGTGCGTAGTAAACCATAACAAGCGTGAACACAGTCGATTTCATGACAAAGCAAAAATTCCAAGAGATTTTACTTCGTATTGTTTGGTTGGCCCTTCTCAGTAGTCTATACATACTACGCAGCGCATTTGCGTAGCACCAAGGAAAACCGTCTGTCGCGGCAACACAGAAAAGAGAGAGTGGAGTGAAGTATGTCCCAAGTGACACTCTTCTTCACAATAGAACAGCTAATAAATGGCTGTTAGAATATACATACTAAGTGCTACGTTCAATGCACCACTCTGAGCTGGTGTTAACGCTTGGAAGGACGTGAATGGGACTCAGATAAGAAAGAGTCTGGCATATCACGCAACCATGGGTAAATATAGCAGTTGTGGTCTGTGGGTGTTTTAGTCGCTTCGGGCACTTTTTTAAACACAACTTTGACGTCAGTCACATACTAGTATTCACTGAGCCGAGATTAAATCTAGCGACATCGCGGACAGGTGCGTACTCACGTAGACACGACGTACCTGTTTCTAAAGGTGTGCTGTTGATACGTCTGCTGGATACCGCACATTTCTCTAAGAAGGCTGACCGAAGGCAAAAACAACACCGTCCCTTTGCAAATAGTGCATGTCCCGACAGGTGTAAGCGTGAAAACACACACACGGTGACACGCACTGGGGTCCGCACACAGGTTGAGATGGGGTGATCATGACAATATTTCTGTCTAGTAAGGTAACAAGTGGACGTTTAAAACATTTAACCAGGAAGACATTCCGCAACGGTGGCGTTATTCTTTCAGTTTCATGCATGGAAGACCCCAGACTATGACTCAGGCACAAACATCGCGAGGCGGAAGTTAAAGCTGGGGGAAATGCGACAACGTAAGAAATGCCCATGCCCACGCCAACCAGGCGAAACTTCCGAGTTTGTGGTTTTACCTGGTAGTAGGCTGGTACCTCTTCATGCTTTGTCATGCTGGTGACAGCAAAAGACCAAGTTAATACGTAAACCGTAGATGTAATAAATATACCCCTGCTTTCATGGCTTTAGCCTGTTTAAGTAACATTAACTTTAAGCCGAGCACTAACAGTTTTGGCATATAACGTTAATACATGTACAGATTATAAAACCGTGTTATCATTAACGTGTTAGCGGACCTTCCTAGCTTCACATGGGACCCAACTGAAATAAATCCTTTTGATCCGGTCACACAAACTGCAGCTATCTGTATATAGTAACATCACAAACAGATAGGACATATGATAAACACGGGATCCAGTGTGCTCACCTTAAATCACAGACTTCCCAGTACGAGGGTGGTTGGTCCATGTTCGTATTCAGCACCGAGTTCTGTCGACTGACCCCCTGTCGCCTTGTACCGTGAGAGTACGTCGTGTAACACAGACTCAGTAAAACTAGTGTCACTCCGACAAACAGTAGAAGGAGTCCCTCTCCCGGAAAGCGTATCCCCTGCTCGCTGTGCATCCCCGTCATGATAACTACGGCCACCGATATCATGATCCCCACAAGCGCGATCAGGCAGCCGATCCACCGTAGAGTCTTCACACATCGGCCGCCTGTCCTACGAGTCGCGTCGGGAGGAATCATCACATTCATATCTGTAGAGTTGTAGAGTCTTGTAGACTGTGTTGAAACTCCCCTCTTGTCTCACGAAGCCTCCTACGGTCCTGCCGAGGCGAGTGTGTCTAGGCGAACGTCAGAGACTTTTCGATTTCCGGCGCTGTTTCTTGCTAAGTGGCAATGCCCTGCGGAACACCTCCTTATTTGGTGGTAACCTCTGACGTAGTCTAGACTATTATAGGAAACAGTCGCTCAGGGACTCCTCGGCAGTTTACGCAATCACGTGCACCATGCGTGACCTAACAGCACACCTGGTATGTACCTGTTCGTGCCTGTCACGTGCCCTGTCAATACCTGGCGTCAATATGATCAATATGAGGGAGAAATTAATGTAGAATACTAAGTTTATTCACCTCTGGGTCCATGACATGACATGCGCCTAATGAGGTTCACTTGAGGTCGGTTGGACGCTTGTTCAACTGGTTGTGTATTTCATTTGTTAAACGGGCGTATACCGTTACTGGCCCATACTGGCGTATACCGGTTTGTGCCGAATTACTTGTAACGTTACAGACGCGTTACGTTATTTAGATGAGTCAAAGTAAATGTTCTGAAGTAGCC
The DNA here is from genome assembly GCF_035083965.1 of Branchiostoma lanceolatum. NCBI lineage: Eukaryota > Metazoa > Chordata > Leptocardii > Amphioxiformes > Branchiostomatidae > Branchiostoma > Branchiostoma lanceolatum. The sequence continues at coordinate 23,707,728 of NC_089722.1, read as the reverse complement.
AAACCCTTTCCTGCTGGAAGACGTGGTTGGGAGCCTTGCGTAATTGGATGGAGCGCGCGAAACCAAGTACTCAACTAGTCATCCTAGTTCATGTAGTTAGTTCCAGCCATACACTCCTTTTACCAACGAAGGTTGAGAATGAGATCCCTGGAGTCTGGGCGAGATACAAATACCTCGATACACACATCCTAGGCCTTACGATTGAATGATATCGTCCCAAATGTCAAAGAATAATACACCAAAAAATCATTCCTTTGAAAGTAGTTTGTATGTAAGCCTAGGCCTTCTCTTTGTAGTTTGATTCTTGGTTGGATGATCTAAGTACATGTGAAAAGGAATAGAAAGTTGAGGAGACAGGGACTACACCTTCAAACTTTACCACATATTTCACCATGTGGGACGAATAACAAGATTATTCACATTGAACTAACGTTACAATTGATAATATAGTCTGAATGTTCTATTTCCATCACACAAACTTGATATCATGTATACATATCTCATGTATGTAGCTCCGATGGATTCTGAACACTGATATTACAAGTTCATATTAAAATGAAATGTTATCACATGTAAGTAATACTTCTTTGATAACACGCTGGGTTGCTTTATTTTGTGCACAGCTCTTGGTGCAAAACCTCTCCTATACCCAACAGGCCTGTTGGAGTTTAAACGATGCCAGTTGACGTCGGTTTACAGCTCTTTTTTTCTTGATAGAAGGGTCCAGAAGGTAGAAACTTGTTCCAGGGATGGAGAAAATGACGCAACAACCGTTACCCCCTAACTTCACGAAAAAAAGCGGTGAATTTCGTCATACCAATAAAATGAGGTCACACGTGGCCTGATTTCGTTCGTTGTATGCAGGTTGCATGATGCTGGTCAATCATTAACAATGTTACATTTCTGCCCAAATACCCGAGTCGGGCGTCTACGTATTCATTCAATGAGAGTTTTGCCGACAACCTTGAACAGCATGGTTGCTAACTAGAGAGACATTCTTTACAATTGACGTAATGTTTGCACTTCTATGATAAACTCAAAGGGGGCGCGAGTACACAGAATGGGATCTAGCACGGGGGCTTTGATGTCTTTGATTGACAGCTGCGCCGTTAGTCGCGTTACTCTAAATGACCAATCAGTATAGATACATGAGTTGTTAAATCACACACGAAATGGATCGTTCTTTGCTCTAGCTAGCGTTTATAGTAGTTCCACTTGTGGACCTCAGTGTCTACTCGTTGGGGCTCTTTTAATACGCAACACTACTGGTATTATGATAAGGCTGCACCAAGTAATTTTTATGGATGACGTCCGCGCGCGCATTGATTTTGGTCTGTACCCAGGAAAAAAAACAAGAAATTCCGCTTCCTGTAACTATGACCAAAGAGTTACGATAGTGCCGAAAATCGTAAGATTAACGTAAAACTCGTCACGCGAAATGCATAAATAAGGAAGTGGCTACCTACTGACAGGATGATCCTGTCAGCAGTAGAAAGAATTGGATCATCCTGTCAGCAGTGCATTTTTTCTACTGCTGACAGGATCGTCCTGTCAGTAGTGCAATTTTCTACTGATCATCCTGTCAGCAGTGCAGATTTTTCTTGCTGACAGGATTTTTCCTGTCAGCAGCGGAAATTTTTCTAAATATGTGAGTATAAAAGTGAAAAAGTGCGGCAACGTTGTTCTTGATTCATTTGGTACGCTCTCGATGTCGGTCAGGGAGAGCTGACGTTCGCGCAACTGTACGAGAGACTTGTAGCGGCGAGCCAGTGAGTTTCGGCCGTACAATTTTAAGCAAGTCTTGTCAACCAAGCAGTTCGGGTGTTTCATCCGTATGGAGGTCGACAATACAGCTGCCACAACTGAAGCTCCTAGGCCCAAGTCTGTTTTTGAGGTATGAAAAGTTCCGTTCTTTAGTCTGTTTTGGATCAAGTACCATGTACGAAAAAATTATAATCTGGGAAGGGGGATTGTAAGATGAATGCATTCATGTATTCTGCATGGATAAACATTTATTCGTTTCTGGTTATTTATACTTGTTGGGGAAACATGTGCTTTTTTATTTCTATCATTTTTGGTCCATCTTTGGCTTGAATAATTGCTGTTATTCATTAGGATTCCTTAAGCATAGGTAGAAATGTAGTAATACATGCGAAGAGTTATTAAACAGCAACTAATTTTTCCTCTTTAATATACTATGTTTCTGCAGGCCTGCAAAATCAATGGGATATGGAAAGAAACAGGACAGGACAACAACTACTGTTCAACTTCAACTGATTTATTCAAATTATTGCTGTTTTCATTATGAATAAAAGAATTGTTAGTTGCTACACTGTTCTCTCATTCAATTTGTGTCCTAACATGTGTCGTCGACTATTATATTTCAAATCTAGGCATCTTGTTTTTTTCGGCCCTTATTGTTTTTTTTTCGCGCTCTCGCATTAGATTTAGGGTCTCCAAAGGACGTCATCCATAAAAATTACTTGGTGCAGCCTAACTGTCGCAATCCCTCGAAGTAGTCGCCATGTCGCCGATATCGTAACGTTAACGTTGCCAATTATCGTCGACGCGTCTAAATCATTCAAAACGCCATTTATGTTAACCACGCGACCGGAGCCAAATGTTAAAGCAAGGATGGGAAGAAATATCAGCTCTTCTAAAAAGAAAAATGCATGGTCTGTAAGTTTTCTCCGCCTGTTTTACGCGTGCGAACATGTATTCATACTGAGGTCTATGATGAAGAACGCTAGGGTTACCTAATGGCCATTATCGTCCACCTGAGCTTTCTTCTTCTAGCGCTCTACTTGAAGAACATAGATTTTAAAAAATGCACATAAATTGTCCAACGTAGGCTACAGACAAGTGATATCATAATATGTTTATCCGGCCGTTTGCTTGACACGATTGGAGAAAATAATGCAGTGCAGTTAACGTTAATTTCAACAAACGCTGAGCGTCACGTGAGGTTCACGTGACAAACGCGTGACCATGGTGTTTTGACTAGCGAAAATGTTGCGTCAGTGCATGGGGTCGCTGGGTTTTACCAAACATTCCTTAAACTAGGAAAAGATTCAAATCTCGAATCACCATTTTGAACATCAAAGAAAAGTTTAATGTCAGCTACCTTTGAAAGATACTAGCTATCGTGTGAGTTATTGGGTTGGCCGAATACTCTCTCTTCGCAGCCAGGGGCCGTGAATTGCGAGCAGCGCACATTTGGCGGGGCTAGATCGCAAGGGTAGCGACTGCCGCCATTCGGCGCACAGGTGACAAATTGCCCCATGTGCAGCCATAGGACGGTCGGTTTTGAACCACTCACACTGGGAAGGACCCCTACTTTTTTTCGATAAGTGCGCTGGGTTCTTTAACGTGCTCAAGGTGTGGCCCTCCTCAAACACGGGACCTCCACTTAACGTCCTATCCGAGGGACGTCCCTAACCGAAGCTAGGTACTCATTTACACATGAGTGAAGTGAGGAAAGCCGTGTCAAGTGCCTTTCCTAAGGGCACGACATCAACGGGACAAATCAGGGAACCCCGGATTCGAACTCAGTATCTCTGGGTTCTGGAGCCAAGCATCCTATTCCTGCCACTGCGCCACCGCGACGCCACAAACAGTTAGAAGAACATGATGAAGTACACGGTGTCGAATTACATATGAATTACGCCGTACATGAGGCTTCCAGGTAACTTGCTGTTTAATACTTTCATATGCGTCCATAGCCACTCTTATTTATCTTATAGCAATGTAATGTTTAGAAGAATGAGTTCTACAGACACATTACAACAAAATGTCTTAAAGTGATCTATGACCTAAGAGTGAACCGGTTTGACGAATCGCTTCAGGGCATAATCAGCATGATATCTTAGCCTTAACGAGGAACAACCTTCCAGCAGAAAGCACTGCTCGCAAGTTCTGGTACGACGTCTTACCAAAGGTGAGTGTTTCTTACGAAATGTTCTGAAATCAAGCTGGCGAGAAAAGACGTTGTACGTGATAGTCTTAGGGGAGTGCTTTATTCTTTACAGCGCTGCACGTTTTGCAAATAAGCCCACTAGGCATTCGAACACTGGTTTGTGGTGGAATGTGAGAAGTTTACAAGGGGTTTGCTTCTTTGAGATAAAAGTTTTCCGTCTTCGAACCAAAATCTTTAAAAACAATAGAACAGTTTATAGCTCAGCTACAGCTACACTTAACTTCACCATTGAATCGGTCTAACGAAAGCTTCCTTAGCCCTAGACATCAGAATGACAAAACATATTAGCCTTGACAAGGAACAACATCTCACTAAGTCACTAATGGCTTTAGACAAACCCTTGATTATTAAGCACATCTGTACCTATATTTATACCATTACCAAGAACCGGGAAGAGGCCAAATTCATGTAATCAATAGACTAGTGCTAGCTTATCATTGTATATTATGTATTTGCAAACTGTGACGTTTTTTGTTGTGACCTGTACTGAACCCCTTCATTCATTCATTCATTCACTAAATGCTGATAGGAGGCTTTGGAACATCTTACTTGAGGGGTAGTGTTTCTTGTGACGTTAAGGTGGTGGTGGGAAAACGGTGGTCGTTATTGCGGGAGGAGAGGTTGGTATGATATATTTACAGTGCTGCACATTTTGCAAAAATGCCACAGGCATTCGCGCCACTGACTTCTGATAGCATGTAGTGGACTCTACATTTCAAAGTTGAGGTCAAAGTTTCCCGTCTTGGAACCAAAATGTCAAAACATCTAAACATTTTCTAGCTCATCTACACTTATAAATCAGCTATTCGTAACCTGGTATTCGTAACATAGCTATTCATTTTTTGTGTAGCGAAAAGGGCATTCGCCTTTTGTGGTAAACAGTGCACAGTGCATAGGTGAAACGAGGTCACATGATCCAAACTGTGTTAATTAGTATTGTCAAAAACACAGCGCTGGGCATGCAATACTGTTACTTATATGTTGAATATGTTAGGTTAGCTACTGATGTGTGAATGATACAAAACCATATGTTGTGGTTTTTCTGTCAAACTCTTTCTATTAGTTTTTGTTCATCCGACCTGTATGGCCCTGTATCTGAAGGCCGGTCACGATGGACGCCTTTGGGCATAATTCATCAGATACCGACTGGCCTGTCAGACATAACCTTTGCATATCTAACTTCAAGAGTCAGCTATCTAGCGAAGATGTCTCTGTTGTACACGTACTTGCTGACATATTAGAACATTGAACGATAATTCCAGGAGAAAGTACGAACACCTCAAGTAGAGCTCTTTTGCCACCACTCAAATATCCAGCTCTATTGTTCGAGTCACAAACGTACAGTCATAACAAATAATGTACCATTATACCAGTGTAATACTTGAGCTTTTCACTGATAGATAACTCAATGATATTGATAAAGTATCAACGTGATCGACCAAACTACGGTTTACTTCTAAACGCCGTGTCAAAATCTTGTACGACACTAAATAACATAAATCTTTATTGTATTTTGCCCTTCACAATTTTGCATAGATAAGCCTAAGATGGCGACCACGGTAGGTAGGACAGATCGCCCGTCCACGTTGGAGAAGGTGTGCTACGGCATCGGCGCCCTGTCGTACATGACCACTCTTCACGTGTTGAACTTCTACCTGAACTACTTCTTAGTAACAGTGGCCCAGGTAATGTACATTCTACAACGTTAACATACAACAGATTGGAAACGTTTAGGATTTAAAAACCCGTCACCAAAGTGTTTTCTGATTTCTAGGTGTATCTTTCATTTTGTAGTTTGAGTCGTTATTCTACCACCCAGTTCATTTGAATACTAGATTATCTGTATTTCATTTCAGAAGAAAAGTCTCGTCATTCGCCATATTTCCCTGTGTTGAGAGCACAAATAATGTTTATTTTATGTATCCTATGAGGTTCCACCCCTTGACCTTCTCTTGGTCGGCGTGCTCGGTCGAGTCGCAGAAATATTTTCCTATCCCGTACTTACATCTCTCATCACAAGAACCGACACAAGATGGGGACAGCTTAAGCCATGGTGAGTTATATGTACTACAAACACACGTATATATTCTTCATCAAAGGTCCCATTTCCCTGGAAGAAAACTTCTCATAGAATAAGGTCAGAGAGGGAAGACTTCATCCCCTTGCCCATAGCTGTTTGCAAAACACCATATACTGCATTTATTTTACTCATGGCTTCCAAATTATCTCGATGAAAGTCTTGACTGTCTTTCTACAGGATTCTCGGCTGTACCCTGGCCATGGTTCCCTTCTACATGCTGGAGTGGTATGTCCCAGACGTGGCACCGGGTGGCAAAATTGCGTACTTCGTGGCTCTTTATATCACGGAGAGTGTTCTTAACTCGGTAAGTAAACAAATACGCTACGTAGAATCAACACCTCGTCGTGTTCGCACGGTTAGCTGGCGGCGTCTATTTGTTACCGGGTCCTGGGTTGATCTTAAGTCCGAGTTAAAGTCAGCCCGGGGCCCGGCCGTGCCCAGCATAGCCCGGTAGCCACGGAGTTTCCCACAGGGCCACGTAGAAGTCACGCCCGAAAGTGCAAAAAAAGCCCGTAAACTACCCGGCGGGGCCCCTTTTTCAAATTATGACCGTAGCATTTATTCCCCAAGCATAGGAGGGATTCCGGCAGGTTTTTGACGTGTTTTAGGCGTTTTTGTCGGGCTTTCTACTTTGTCATTTTATTGGCTCTTCTAATGACAAAGTTGAAAGCCCGACAAAAACGCCTAAAACACGTCAAAAACCTGCCGGAACCCCTTCTCTGCTTGGAGAGTACGTAGCATTTCCCACGGTAACACAGACCCTCCACGTCGTCTGACCAAATCTAATCCCTGCCCACTCCCTCTCCATCTTGTAGTAAACTTTGTAGTAACAGTTTTCTTCTGTACCTAGGGCGTCACTCTCGCCCATAGAACTCTTGTGATGCACATTAGCGACGACAGCAGCGACAGGGAATCAGCCATTGCATTCAGTAAGTCATCTGGAAGACAATTAAAAAGCATGGGAGACTAGAGATATTCTATCAATCTACAATGATACAATGTATTTCTGTGAACCTGAAGTACCATTAGATATACCGAGTCGTGGAGTTTATAACATATAAAGGCCCGGGGAAAAGGTACCCTTTTCCCTGAAAAAACAACCGGCAACAACAACAAAACACACACACGCAATTACACGCGCGCGCACACACACACACACACACACACACACACACACACACACAAACATACACACACACACACACACACACACACACAAACACACAAACACACACACACACAAACACACACACACACACAAACACACACACACACAAACACACACACACATGATATCGCATGAAGATGTATAAACCTACATAGACAGGCTAGGCCCCCATTCCACTAGACGGCGCTCTCACTGCGACCTCGCTGCGACCTATGTCGGTTTTGTGTAACCATTGATTTCATAATCGGAATATCATGCAGAATATAAAACTATGACTGGAAACACAAGAAAACACACAAAGCGTAAAAAGATTCGTTCTTTATCTAAGAAAGTCGTTCAGCGCTCTAGTCAATTTTAGGTCGCAGTGAGAGTGCGGCGAGGTCGCCACCCTAGTAGAATGGGGGTGTAAGGAGTACCATGTTAAGTACTGAAACTACCATTTCCCGACTGTGAAGGATCTGCATGTGGGCTTATCGGAATGGTCGTCGGTGTCGCCGTGGAAGGTCAGATCGTCGTAGCCTTCGACGGGTCCCTGTCCGGCACCTGTAACCATAGCAACGGCAGTGTCAACAGAACGGGCAGTAACATCACGAGCACCAGCCCTCTACAGACAGGTAGACAGGTAAGGTTGTTTGTTTCCACATGTGCATGTTTCACCTTACAGGTGTTTCTTCCCCCTGTGTTGGTAAAAGAGTAAAAAGACAATGTGATCCAACACCGTAGGGCAATGGACGGGGTTCTTTGGGTCTCGTGTTTTTTGCCTTACATTGTTGGATTTAATGTTTGGTCTCACCACATTCTAATCATTGCAATTTTCGAAGGTCTATCGATCTTTGAATTAAGAAACCGGTTTAAATCCAATTATGTTTAAAATGTTTTTAAACGTATTCCATCTTGTGGGTAGTACGGTTACATTCGACCAAATGCATGTTCTCAAGCTGACACTAATGTTTTTTTCTGGACTTGTTTGCCTGTATCAGGAGGTTGGTTACCTGGTGGCGGCGGGAATCATTTGTCTCTTGGCTCTGATCTTCGCCACGATAACACTTACAACGGTCAAAGAACGGACAGGTAGTGCCGAGAGTTTGTAATGGTAATAGATACATTTAGGTCTGCTATACTATCAAGAAGACCAGTGTCGCGTAGGCGAGTAGATAGAATTGACAATGGCCACGAATTTGGTGTACAAAAGTTCACTTGAAATACATGAAATCCTTTCAATTTCTGATCTGATTTTAGCCACATTGACAATAAGGATAAGTCCTAAAAGTACCTGTCATATCTTCCCCTGCCAACCTTAGGGCGGAAACAGCAATTGCTTTGTATGAATTATAAGTTCACGTTTCTCATTTTCTCTGTTATATTTGTTTAACTTTATTCTGTGTGGATACGAAACACAGCATTCCTACAGGAAAAGACCGCAGAGCCGTTGAGAAGAAGTCTGAAGCGACTGATGACACATAAACCATCCGTCTGTACATTTCTTCTGTCCCTGTGCTTCTTCTTGGCCACTCATGTAAGTTGGTCCAGAGTCTGATAGGAAATATGTTGATGAAATTGCTATTATCAAATTATCTTTAATAGGAAATGATGTTATAGAACCGCATCAATAGACAATGTAGGAAATAGGCACAATCGTTTCGTTGATTGAAATATGTTGATGAAATTGCTATTATCAAATTATCTTTAATAGGAAATGATGTTATAGAACCGCATCAATAGGCAATGTAGGAAATAGGTACAATCGTTTCGTTGATTGAAAACTCTTTCTTTCACTGAGAGGTCTGCCGAAACATATGTATTTCCCTCAATGCTTCATATCATTAACACATTCTTTTCAATTTTTCAAAATTCTATCCAGTTGTTTGAGTAACCATTTTTGGCGTACCTTATCACATGGATGTCTAACCTCCATCAACGTATTATTTTCAATTGTGTGAAAAAAAGCGATGGAAGAAACGTTTTCAATCATTTTGATACTTAAAAAAGTGATTATGTTATTTTATCCAGACATTTCAGCAGAGCTTGGCTCTCTATGTTCAGTATTCTCTGGGCCTTGGCAGCCAGGTGCAGAATTGTCTGCTGGCTCTTGTGGTAAATATCTACTTTATATATTCATAAATATTCTCTGTATACATATGGATTAATCAAAACATTGCATTGGTGCCAGGTACCTCTTGTTTCTGTGATGTTCACGCTTACGATTATTGTTATGTTATTTGGCTACTATCCTGGTTGCCTTCTATACTATACTGAATACTTATCAAATATGTGCAGAAAAAAACAAATAATATGCCCCCAAAAAAGCACCTCAAATTTTTGTATGTTCGGATTTTCAGGGCTCATGTTTGATAGGCATTCCTGTCTTTATGGTGCTGATGACCAAGTTTGGTAAGAAGCCTGTGTCAGTCGGCAACATCCTGGTAAGACAATTTGCTTTACTTCATTTTATTGGAGAGAGAAAAAATATAGTTGTATTGAGTCTAACTAACCAAGGAGGTTCAACACTCAGTTCTCGAACCTCCTTGGTCTAACAAAACATGTAAGGGATCAACGTTTTCTTGCATCATAATCAGTTATATTTTTCTGTTTCTACAAACTGCCGAGACGGGAGCCAGGAAACAGTCACGATTTCATCTGCCAACATCTGCTTGGAGATCGTTGTATCCATCCTCCCTTCGGCTGTTTTCTTTTACTAAGTTACCGTTTTTTAAATACATTTTTTCTTGATATGGGAAGGCTAGTTGTATCGGAAGGCAAGTTGTATTGGGAGTAAGGCATTCCACATTGTTTAAGTTTTCTATAAAGCATCAGTTATACAAATAGAACAACATTACAATAGATAAACCCTTTTGTTATCTTCTCCGTGAATAAACCAGTCTATATTTCTTTCTGCCAGGTCTTAATACCTATCGTGTTAGGACTACTGTTCGTGCCCGGCCGAAACCTTGTTTTTGCTCTACTCCTACTGGCGATATTTGGAATGACATATTCGTTGCTGTTCATTTTGCCATGGTACGTTATATACGTCTACGTAATAGTCTAAGCCAAATGTCCTCTCTTGTACCACAGCAGTGTACTACAGACAGTGTGTCCTTTAAAACTGTAGTTTATTGGACAACGTAATAATACTACTTGTATATAGTTAATCTTTTATCGCTTATATCGCTCGATGATGGCACAACAATTGTCTCGAGAATAATTGACAAAAACAATGTCTGTGTAGCTGTCTGTCTCTTTCTGCAACTAACTGTGATTATTCATGTATTGTTTCTTTCCCAGGATGATGTTGTCCGATATGTCCGACATACTGAAGCTCCAGACGGGCAGAAGTTATCACACGCTGCTACACGGCGTCCTCAGCACCGCACAGAGAATCACAGGGGCGATCGCCTTTGGCGCCATTTCAGCTGCCCTGGCGTGAGCATTAGTATATTAGTGTGTTCTATCCCTTATATTGATGACAAGGATGAAAATAACAACTGACAAATAAATACAGACACCCTCTAGTCATACTATGCTACTCATATCAACAGACATGATTGGCAAAGCAAGAAGACGTTGCCATTGCGACGGTGGTCCCTGTTAGTGTTTCCGATTTTTTACAACTCATTGATCGCATGCAAATAAGGACCTCATTTGCATAGATTATATCAGTTGATCATCTTCACTACCCAAATAACACAAGTTATTCAAAGTATGAAAGTCTTGTCTTAGCAAAAAGAGGCTATTGTACCATTTCCTCATGAATTATGTAAATGAGGAAATTCCTAGAAATGTTGCAGGCTACACACGATACTACACCATTGTACCCGTCCCTGAGGCATCGCCAAAAAGTACCAGTTATACCACTTATATCTACGGAATTCGAAACAAGTGCAATTATAAAAACGAATCAGCTAAGGTATCAGATAGTGGGGCATTTCTTGATAATAAAGTATTGACATGCAATGATTATTCATTTACTCTCTTATTATGATATATGATATATTCGAAGGAATAGTGTATGAAAACTGTTTTCTTGCTCATACAGAATCGGCGGCTACGAGAGTGGCGACTGTGCTCAGCCCGAGTCAGTTGGCCGGGCTATCCGCTGGAACGTCACGATGCTGCCAATCACGTCCCTTGTTTTGAGTCTGATGGTCCTGTGGCAATATCCAATCACGGAGGGGATGAGACAGAGGACTAAGGAATCTCTGGAACAGATAAGGTTATGAGAAACAAACGTTGTCCTTGGATATTGGCTTTTGAACATCAATTGAAATCAGCAGAATTAACTTTTATTTCTCTTTAGAAACTGGTCCAGTAGCTCTAGTGTCGAATGAATTCAGCTCTAGTGTTGATGAATAAAACCATTACTACTACTAGAATATTAATCCATACAAGTTTTAACGGTGGCGTGTCTAAATATTATGACCAAAGATGCATGTGCATTGATATTTCAACTAAAGATGATTTTCATTTGACGAATCATAGATGTTGACCAGATCCATATTTTTTCCTACAGAACAACTAGTGAAGACGGACTGCGTGAAGAGAGGAAGACAAAAAGTGACGACAACGCAGCAGATAAAATATCTGAAAATGTGCGAAGAAAACAAGATAGAGACGGACTAGAGAATTTCGGCTTCTCTGTCTAAACATTTTACAACTGCACCACAAGAACAGAAAGGTGTCAAACTGGAGCAGCTCATGCCTGGGTTGACAGGGGTCGTTGTTGAGCAATATAGTCCTGGGCCAAATAAGAAAGGGTAAATACTCAAGGGAAAGGCCAGTTAGGATACACATTTCATTGCCTCGCACAAATGTACTGTTCTATTACAACATAGAAAGAAAGATATGTCATATGTTTGTAAAGCAAAAGCGTTGGCAATCACTTTTTGTGTGGAAATGGGACAATTTAAAGATTTTGCTTGTGCTATTGGACATGTTGGAAAATATCAAACTTTATTCTTGTTTCAACTAACCTCTACTCCAAAAGTGTACACTAGTTACCCGAAGTTACTTTTTGGAAAACAAAGGAACGGCCCACCCGGCATAGTTTCAAGTCAAACGCATCCCGTTTTCAAGACGTTTATTAGTCATAGCTTCCTGTCAGTAACAAAGAACCGGACAAGTTCATGTTTACAGTAGTGGGCGAAGTGTAAACAAAAGTCCACTGATAAAGACTACACTACGCAGAAAACGCCCCCGTTAGTTTGGCAAACAGTTCAAAAGTTAGTTATTGTATTATGACGTTTTTAGGGTAAGTTATGATTTCTAAGTTCGCTTGACATGTCTCGGCCACTGTAACTTGATAAACATCATGTCGTATCCGGCTACTCTCCAAGCAGAGCTAGGGTTTCGGCTGGTTTTTAACGTGTTTTTAGGCGTTTTTGTCATGCCTTCTACTTTGTCATCGTTTTTGTTGTGTCGCAACAACAAAAACGATGACAAAGTAGAAGGCATGACAAAAACGCCTAAAAACACGTTAAAAACCAGCCGAAACCCTAGCTCTGCTTGGAGAGTATATCCGGCATGTTATTTGTACATTGTACAAAGTAATCCATTACGTTATACGATTATGTGTTAAATTTGATCTAGATTTGATATTTGAGTTATAAGATCATATTGTTTTTGTTCTTCTCTCCAAGAAGAGGAGGGGTTTTGGATGGTTTTTGACGTGTTTTTAGGCATTTTTGTCGGGATGCTATACAAAAGGTTCTCTAAATAAGACAAAGGTTTACGCATTGTCTTGGGGGTTTTCATTCGGCGACACGGAACACCAAAACAAAATCATATTCTCTGAGATTGTCAAGGTAACGTCAGCTCAGACACTAGAGCTACTGGACCAGTTTCTAAAGAGCAATAAAAGTTAATCTACTTTTGATTTACGTCACTCCATTGGTCTACTTTTAAGTTTTACTTTTACTTTCTCACCGCACCTCACCACACCTATTTACTTATCGTTACCTGTTCACAAACATCCGCTTCATGTAAAGTTACTTTTGCCGTCATGGCTAGAGAAACATGGTCAACAGGAATGTGCACTGGGCCCAAAACTATTTGCTAAGACCAACTAGCAATACGAGACGTTTCAGTTTTATTTCAGTCGAGGAAAGACAAATTCTACGATCGTTAAGTTAATTTAATAACTTGTTTATTGTTATGAGTTGTTGATGAACAGATATTTCCCATACAAAATCGTGTTTGTCCTTGAAAGTAGAGAAAAAGCGAATACGTGTAGTTACAAAGCTTTGGTGGGTTCTGTGTATATCTACAAACACACCTTTTCCGGTAGTCCCGTGGTCTGTTTGATTTTGTGGGATAGCCCCCACACGCCCTCAGCTATTGTATTATAGAGAGGGTGTTAGATTTCACCGCTGGCCGAAAACCCCGCTGTCCGATTGGTAGAAGGTGAAACAATTAGCTTCGGTCTGTACCATTCAGAGGGGTTGGTAAAAAGATTAGCATCACAAATGTGATAACATAAGCCCAAATTAAGAGCCTACAAATAGTTTTAATACTTTGTATATAAAATAACTATAGCTAAGATAACACAAACTAATAGAATTGAGTTTTATGAACTGATAATGCAAAGGCAGAGCTATTCCACTATTGGGTTTCTTCCCTATTTGTATAATGGAGCCATCCGTATTTCATGACTACATCATCAGCCCGTACACTTGTACAGTCACTCGTACGGAAGTGTGTAGGCGGAGCTGCCTGTAACACTGCGCCGAATACTGTAACGCCGCCCTTACGTCTTCACCGTGTCGAGAGAGACGCCTCCGTCGGTTGTACAGCGGCCAGATCACCGAGGACAGCCCCCGAAGCCATGCCGGGACTGCAGCACACGTTCGCGGACCGAGTCCGGCGGCGCTGGCTGTGCCCACTGTGCCACCTCCCCATGAACGACCCCGTGCAGATCACGACGTGTGGACACCGCTTCTGTGACACATGTCTACAAGAATTCCTCAGGTCAGACAGGTTCCCCTTTAACTTTACGCAAACTTATATCTGTTCCATATAAAGATATAAACAAACACATTACATTGTATCGTCGCTCATCAAATATAGCTTAGTGGATCAGCACGGTTTAGTATTTGGATAGGGACGTAGTGCGAATACATTGATCGGATTGTCGGATAGTTGCAAGATTTGTCATATTAATTCCATAAACATTGTTATTTACGTGTGTATTTTATGTACACTGAAAATGAATTTGGGGTTCATTTATCATACATAAAATAGGTGTGCTTGGCGTTTGTGTTGTGTGGAATTTTGCCATTGAAATAGGATCCTGAAATCTTCTGGAGAAAAAGCATTTATAATCGGGGCATGTGATGTGACAGTGTTATGGTATGGTTGTCGTCCGCTATTTTGAGTGCAGCACCCCAAAACAATTCCAAGAATGGCCCACCCTCCCTGTGGCACCTTGTTGAAGAGCCCCTTGCTTACTGAGTGTTTACAAAACACGGGATAAAGGGGACTACATCCACGCAAAATCGTAAAGCCATTATTATTCCCCGTCGATTCACAAAGCGATTCACCGTATACACGCGTATTATGTACACAACGCGCACCTAAGCCCAATGCGTGGTGTCTTCACTCTAGGACCTTGTACATCGATCTTTGAGTAGATAAAAGACAGCCGTTTCCATTTTGCTGGCTCAGAGAGTGAGTGCATTTGACTAAGAATCCACCATTAAAGTACTGATAACGCTTTCATTTCTGTACTCAGTAAGCTACTGTACGTGTGCGCAGTTCGTGGCAACGAATACAGTTAAATGTATTGAAGGTATTGGTATAAACAGCTTTACGTGTTCGCACAAAAGACAAGTGTTTGCAGATCCCTTTCTGGGGGTCCCTGATAACTGACTGCTCTCCCATGGGACCATCTGGCACCCTATGCCCTTTCCTTGATAAATATCTACATGTTTTCTCCTGTTATCAAGAGGATACAATCCCTTTCTTTTACTGCATAAGAGGAATGAGGTTTTAGGATGTGGAACACAGGATGATAAGGTAGCTGGTGTTTTATGTGGGAATGTCCCAGCTAGTAGATGAAAGAGAAAGCTAAAGAGAGTTGAGTGCACTTTCACCAATGTTTCAGGAGATGAGGGATGGAGAAACTGGGATGGCTTTCCATTGTATATTACCATGATAACCTTTGCCATCGAAAAGAAAAAAAATAATGTAGTAATATTTTTTCCTGTGACAGACTTGAAAATCACTTTCACCAACGGTAGATGACACACGATTATACAGCTTCTTGCAGCACTGTAGTAGTTTATAATAGGAGGTTCAGCAATAGCCCACCGTCATGACTGTAATAGACCTAAAATTCAAATGAAGTTCTGAAAGTGAAGTACATATTTTCCTTTGGGTAATGCTCAAGTAGTGTCTCTAACCATGTGACTCTACTACCAGAACTGTGTATATATTTACTGAGGTATGCTTTTATCCAACCCTTTGAAGAACCCACCGTGAAACTATGATGTTATGGAATTTATGCTTGACCGCACCTGGTACCCAAATGTTCCCCTCAAGGATTTTCTCTTTCTCTGAATAGTTCTACAGCTGACTTGTCTAGAAAGTATTAAATATGTTATTTGAAGTATGCAGTACAGAGAAAATAGTGTCATGGTATGTAATTTGACTAGAAAAATAGACATATTCCTATGTGTTAACGCTCCTAACTAGCAGTGTTGTGTAGGTACAAGGCCTAAGCAGTCTGACATACTCTAGCGTAGTACTCTGTGTCTGTTGTCACGAACTTGACCTTCAAACATCCAAGCTATGAGACTTAATTAGTGATCTGGCAGTGGCGAACGTTCGCATGTTGACCTAATGTCCAAATTAGGCCCTTTTCGGCACCTTAATCTTCTGGCAATTGGCTGTGAAGGCACACAAAATGTTTGTTTGCACATAGCTGTGGAGAAGAGGTAAGGTCAGGCTGCTGGGTAACAGTTTTCACACTGTAGCGTACACGGTGTCTTAAGTCTCCAACATCGACTTCTTGCTGAGTTTAAAAGTCTGACCTTAAGAAGATTTTGGGAGCCTTACAGGGAATTTCGACTAGTCGACTGTAGTGAGTGCCAGAGCATTTCCAGTCGGAATGTCACATATCTTCAAGCCAGGGGAGGGAAACGTTCACAGGCAAGCTATTTATGTTGCTGTATGTTGTATTTTCTCAAGGTTTTGTAGGCTTAGGTTAAAAATCCTGTTACATTGTATCAGTTGGCTTCGGCAGGTAGGTATGTTTGGTTGGTTGGTATGTTGCCATCTTTATTGTTTATTTAGACAAGCTTTTATATTATATTTTACAATTGGTTGCCTTACTGAAAATACATGTTTATCATGTATGAGAGCAATGTCTGGTTGTGTGAAATTTTTCCAATACTTGTATACAGAGTAAAAGCTACCAGCTGTGTTAGCATTGTGTGAGTTTATAATACAATTGTATACACATTGTAACAATGTTGTCCATGTTGCAGAAAATGTGCCCCTAGGGCTACTTCGTTGTAAGGTTTGTGTTGTCATGTTTGCTTTGACCTCCGTGACCCAAGGTGTTCAACCGACATACACGCTCATGTTGATAGACACTGTAATTGTTTTAAAAATCATATCTGCTTTTTAAACCTTTTGAATTTATACCTACACAGACCTCCTCTTTTAACTACATATAAAGCTATCTTTTAACATTAAACTGCTTTATGTGCAGAAGTATTTGGGGAGTTGACATGACCACAACAGCTCCTTTTGTAGGTTCCTGTGTAGAAAAGTAAATTGGCTCGTTTGGCCAGGTGCCAAAGCTGACACATCAATTAGAAGAAGTGATGTCACAAGTAGGTGTGAAAGGAACTGTAGTGACAGAAAATATACACAAACGACCAGGGCTGTGTCCAGGGCCAGTCCCATCGTCCCAGGACTGAAAGTTGCCTATTGGGAAGGACAAAAATTTCACCCCGTCCGTCCAAAAAATTTGAACACCGTGACATGAAACTGATAAAAATGAATTTTTGTGAGCTTAGAATGACAGATTTAGCAACGTAAATAAATAACCAACCAGTTACCAAGTGTGGCAACAGATGCAGCAATGTGGTGTTATTTGAATGGGTGTGAAAAGCCCAGCATGGTGGATGTGTATCTGCATGCAGAACGAAAAGAAACATCCACAGGCTGAATGTAAACAATGCCCTCTACTCCACACAGACCCTCAAGTCTAGACTTCATGATGTAGTACATAAGTCAGAAGTTTCATGTTTGTAGAATATTCCCACATGAAACTGTAGCATCTAGAAATTCGGACTGGGGGTTGCACAGCCTTGTTTGTTCATTTATACAGGAAAGGGATCCTAGGAATCAATATGCGTTCCAATAATGCTCAGAACAGACATTCCTTTGGCATACCTGAACTTCTTTTACCTAGATTCATTAAAACAGCCCGAAATTCCATGCCAGATTTCCTGTCTAGCATTTGTAATCACTTCAAGCTGAAAATGCACCGAATATCAGTTTCAAGTACTGGTTTCCTGTCTTCAGAACAGCACTCCAGGGGCTTGTCAACATGTATTGGTGGTAGTATGAGGGACAGGCTTTTTAGCGAATGCCCACAAACGCCCACTCTGGCGAAGTCCGCGCTGCACGAATCTAATTTTTTTTGATCGGAATATGTTCAGGTGGTGCTCCCATTAATCAATCCTGAGTTTCAAGTCAATCCATCGATCCGAAGTTAAATAAAGCGAACTTGAAGATTCTTACCTGGCTTTTTAGCGAATGCCCAGCAAAAAAAGGCTTTTTAGCGAATGCCCAATATATCAGCCAAAATATCGGCCATCGTGACACGGGCGCTAAATCTAACACCATAAACATGTTCAACAAGTTGTCCCCTGGATGTGTACTCAGTTTCCGTGCTGTACGCGCCTGTAAAGTCACTTTATTTTACGAAATACACGGCGCCGCCCGCGGCACGTATACGGGGTAGAGGCCGCTGATAATCTGTCCCAAATATGCAAATGAGCCGCCATATTGGATTTTTACGTCCGGGGCCGTGGATTCCCACGCCGTGTATTTCGTAAAATAAAGTGACTTTACAGGCGTGTACAGCACGGAAACTGAGTACACATCCAGGGGACAACTTGTTGAACATGTTTATGGTGTTAGATTTAGAGCCCGTGTCACGATGGCCGATATTTTGGCTGATATATTGGGCATTCGCTAAAAAGCCTTTTTGCTGGGCATTCGCTAAAAAGCCAGGTAAGAATCTTCAAGTTCGCTTTATTTAACTTCGGATCGATGGATTGACTTGAAACTCAGGATTATGCTGTTGTTTTTTGTTTTTATTGTAGGGGGAGGGGCTGAATGATTCACAAGGTGATCAGTTACTTCTAAGATAAAGGCACCAACAGCCCATCGCCTTGTTTTTCAAGGGAAACATGGTTTTAATTTCACCTTTTGCTGGTTTGACGTTTCACTCTGGAAATGAAGCTGCCTATTAGCCTGTTGCAACAACAGAAAGAACAAGCATTTTACATCCTAGATCTCTCTGTATTCCAAGTACAACCAGCCTTCAGTCTCTTCTACCAATACTGCTAGTGAATTCTATGCATCCCCTAAACCCTATACTTGATCATATGTTTATCTAACGTTGAAAAAGAGAGAGGTGAAAGGACCACCAAAGGGCAAGCATACCGCTAGTGTTTTGAAAGCACTTTGTCTTGCCAAGCGGGCCCAACAATAATGCAACAAATGGCCTTTCAAGTGCCCATTCAAGACGATACATACAGTGTGGGAACCTTGTGATCTTGGGTGCCAGGCAGACTAGCTGGGACATGTGTACGGAATGTAAAATCAAGGCCAACGATGATTTTCATCAAGTATACTAATACTGAACCTTTTATCTTTACCACAGCAAAGGCACTAAGTATACACTCCAGGTAGATGAAGAGATATGATCTGGTAAATTGTGATATATATTCAAGGCTAAACGTAATCCTGGCATTTCAAGTGTAACGGTATTCAATCAATATCGCTTAATGTAAATATCATACATCGATTCTGTGATATGGCAATGGGAATCATAAACATCTACCCCAGACTGTTTACACACATCTGAACATGGTGCAAACTGCAAAGTGCAGCTAGCTCTCACGATCAATAAGGAATGGTGATGTAAACTTACTCTGTCTACATCAGAGGGCAGAATAATATACAACAGGAACTCAAAACAAAATGTCTACCACACACAAAGCATTCCGACAACTTCTCTCAAAAAACATATGGCACTTTCATCAATATCCAAATTTTTTTCTTGCAAAGTTTTTACAACCAGCAAATAATAAAAGAATCTTGCATGGCTGGCCATCAGAATGATACCAGGTTACTTCATCAATGACAAACCTGGAGGGTCTACCAGAAGTTGGATAAGGAGGATGTCAAAATTTATCTTTGATGTTTTGTAGACCCCTAAGGCGAGGGGCAAGGATACAAATCCTTCCGTTTCAACAGAAGGAAGCCCTCGTTTCCCAGTGGTATAACAGCAGGAGGTCTCCAGCTGTCTGAGACTTTGGACTTCATGACAGAGTACACCCAGCATTCCCACCAGACTTGACTGTAGTTCATGGTGGAGGGGGTGGGACTCAAGTGACCAGGGATTTCTAACCCCCTAAAAGTTTATTTTCCAAATTTGGAGAGCCAAGTTTCAACTAAAAACTATGGAAATACACACAGTATGTATCATTTTTACATAGCTTGTGAACATTTTTTTGGGTAAATTTTGAAGTTGAAGGTGTCCATTGCATGAAAACTTTGGAAATTCAAAGACATCCAAAGACACAGAATGATCTGGCATGAAATCTGCGTGCAGCTCCTTTATCTAGCCCAATGGGGCTGTATCAAATTTGCAGTTACATGTAAGAAGGAAATTCCTGAGAAGGTGGAAAGTCCCAAGTGCATACTAACTGAAGTAATGAGCAAGTCTGCAGAGTCCTTGTAAACAAACAGTCAGGTGGTCTTCAGGGCTGAGGCAGTGGGGTTGAGGTATGAGATGATGATGAAGGATCAACCTTTTTGCATACTGGATTTACCACTGTTCTAACTGCCCCACCATCATACTATAGTAGTATGCTGCATGAATATTAGTATCTACTTTCTTCCTTTATATAGGCATGATTCTGAAAAGGTAACTGTGTTTTCAGAAAAAGTGCTGTGAAACAAAACCTCAATTTCTGTTATTTTTTTCTGGGAATCACAGTACATAAAACTAGACCTGTTTCAAATTACATCTGCCACCTTGGGTCCTTTTGAAGTTAACTTTCAGTAGTTGTAGGACCATGGAAAATCAATTTTGCAGTGAATATGTGACCCTGGTATTGGTTAACTTATGAATACTGTGAATATTTCAAGATTTACAGTATCCTGTAATGATAACGAATAGTAATCTCCAAGCAGATCCACACTGGGCGCGAAAATCGTAGTATGCTGCCAGAGAGGGTCCAGTCAGCCAGGGAGGGTTCATCAGCCCAGCAGATGAACCCTCCCTGGCTGACTGGACCCTCTCTGGCTAGCATACTACGATTTTCGCGCCCGGCGTGGATCTGCTTGGAGATTAAACGAATAGTAGAATTTAGACAAAATAATGGCTTTACGGGATAGCGGATTTTTTCTTTACAAATACAGTATTTCCCACTGAGTCATATTTCTGTTGCCACATACCAGACTACACGTCTGTCCCAACTTTCCCAGACTTTCAAAGGGGAAAAATGTGTACTTTATATGATAGGAGTTTATTTGTGAAAGTGACAGTGATAGATGCCTCCAGGCCTCCAGGATAATAACTCCTGTAAAGGCAGACACATGTGGAACAATTAGCTTACCCTGGGGGGTTCTGGGGGCTGCCTGACACCAGAAATGAGAACCATGTGGGGAGAGGTTTCTGTCTTTTATCTGGTTAGCAGCGTGTGTGTCTGGTAGGATGGTAGCTTCTGTGACATGAATTTACAGTCTACTCTAATATGGCATTGACTATTTGCCTGCGCTCTATTCTCGTTAGTTTATGCTTGCTACTTGTGTGCTTCTAACCAAATTCAAGACAGTTAGTTAGTATACATGCAGGTTCGGACCGGTTGATGAGAAGTGCACTAGATATGAGACGATGTTACATATTATAAGGCTAAATGACGGCTGTATATGTTGGTGTAAGTGACCATTGGAGCCAGGACGTAAACTATCCAGTATGTGTTGTCTTTTCCAAGAAAAAAGGCAGTAGACTTGTTTAAAGAAATATTTCAAATTCTGTATTAAATCAGGTAGAACCAGAAATATATCTTAGATAGCTCAGAGTGATGGACAAAATGTATATTGTATGTACTCACTCAGTCCATCTGACTTCAGGCTTCAAGTGACAACAGTTCAGGCTTATCTTCATGTGGTGAGAAGTACTTATAAGGCTGTGATAACGAAACCTTTTCCACCGGCTTATCACAAAGAGCCCAACAAAACTGATAAAAAAAATCTGAACTGAAGTCGTTTTTCAGCCATGATGTCCAGACTCGGAAATTAAAATTTGATCTTCAAGCAGATATTGGGATGACATGTCAGCTCTTCTTACACTCCTTTATGAGTTTATCCCTCCACTAGTCACTTATGGATAGTGAAATTTGTTTAAAAAAAGCCCATAGACTTGATGGATATTGGCATAAAAGTAAATGTAATGTAGTGAAATTGTTTTGCATGGTGACTAGCAGCAGCAGGCATCGGCTTTTTAGCGAATGCCCACAAACGCCGACTCTGGCGAAGTCTGTGCTGCACGTCAATCTCAGTTTTTTTTGCTCGGAATCTGTTCAGGTTGTGCTCCCATAGCATCAGTGGTATGGAACTACAGTAAATGCTACTGTAGGTTCACGGGATTTAATTAATTTCATAGTAGGGAGAAAATGGACAGAGACTGAAAGAGCAAGAATACAGATTGAACCACCTCAAAAATGTCAACATCTACAGTACCATTTATCATTGACAATTAAATTCCCATGTGACCAGCACATTTGCCAAAGCTAACATTGGGATTACTTCTGAGAAGGCTTAACCTTGAGGTTGTGGTCTGTTGGGAGTCAAGTATACCATATCCTGTGTAAGAAGACAGCCTTGAGAAGAACAGACCCTTGTCTTGTCTGTGAGACATGCCATAGATGCTTGGGTGGTCATGGTGCGTTACACTCAAGCTTCTGTGAGAAGCTACTGTGAGTATGGAAGATGGGACGCTGTTTTCCTATAATGTGTACCATATCGTCCAGCAAAATTGAATTTCATGGATGCATATGTGAAACACAAATATCAATTGTTTGTGAGTTAAATTGATTCCATATTTCATTCATGTATCACATAAGTACCACATAGTTGTAATAAAAGAATTAAACTAAAATGAAAAAAATAGGCTTCAATTTAATTAAACAGGTCTGACCGTCAGATTTCACAAAACCATACAACGATTTTTTCAATATTTTTCACCCTCATCATTGCAATAATTCGTGTACATTGTACCATTGAGTCCATATGAGAACAATATCTATTATCTTTCGGGAGGTTTCAAATGGTCTGTTGACAAAAGGCACAATAAAACATGAAGACAGAGTTTCTAATTTCACTTTCCTTTGATCTATCTGATCTTCTTGTTGCTTGGTTTCCCTACTTTCTCCTCTGAATAGGAGCGGTCATCTTTTGAAACCTTTGCAGCCAGAAAGCTGACTTCTGGGGTTTTCCCGATAAAAAGGGGAGGGATGTAGAGACAATTCTCAACAAGAGACCAAAGCTACCCCCTATTGGTTCAGCCTTTTATCTGCAGCTGAACATCAGTCAAATTAGACAAAGGCCATCAAAAGATGGCAAATTAACACCAGTCTGAGAAAAACACAACCCAGGGCCACCCAGAGGGGACCCTTTGGTCTGTGCCTCCCCCCAGTGGGGAGTTGTTTGTGGGGGTCAACAGGGGTGCACACAGTCCTAGTGTGAACAAGATGGTGTGTGGGCAGCAATGGGTTAGGATTATCTTATTATCTACCTACCCCCTCCCCACTTTGCCAGGTTCTGGTTTACCTTGTGTAGCCTGTATCCACTAGCTAGCATCTGTTGTGCCAGACCCCCAATCTCTGAATAACCCACACGATAGATATTTTAGAGATTGGGGGTCTGGCATCCAGGCTAACCATTGGTATACCTTGTATAAGTTTTCTAGTGCAAGGAAAACCCAGCCACTCTGGTAAATAGAAATAAATGAGTGATTCAATATCATAATCAAACCAAGTCAAATTCTATGGCGCAACGAACGATGAATATTATGTTTCCTTTTAAAGTTTTATGAAGTGTTCTTGATTTCTGTACAGTATAATGTCACCTTTTACTGCTGTTGTTGTTTACATGATCATTTGGTCTACTGCCTTGCAGTTTGCAAATTGCAAGTGATGTATTAATGTTGGGGTTCTGATCAAATGGGAAAAGAAAAACATCCTGAATTTACCAAGGGGGGAATTTATTGACTGCTTGTTTATAGACACTCCCAAATCAGCCACAGGGGTCCAGTGTTGGAAGGTTTCACACAGTTGTGATAATATTACGGCTTTCACACCTTTGAACAGCTAAGTAGACAAGCACAGAGGAAATTGACCAGATGGGGCCTTATCTCAAGTATGCTATAACTACAGGCCATTGTGTTTTTATGATCTGATGATGAGGTAGGGGGTTGATCTCAGGAAAAAGTCACACCTGTCGTTTCATGTTGGAAATTGCTTTGTTTTTTGGTCTGGCCAGATACACAGTAAAATATTATAGCCTGGGTGCCACCCTTCTCAATTTATTATGTCACTACCAATCAACTACCGTTAACGTTCTGTGTGTCTTCTACTGTATGTCTGAAATTGCCGTAAACTCACTAGGAAGGCATCTGGGCTAAGTAAAAGGCTAGTCTCCACCAGAGTCCTGTGGGGTTGTGGAACAGACATGTTGTAGAAATTGGCAGAACAGGAATCAATGATTTGCCAGAGGGGCCAGCCCCCAAAAGGAGCCTGGTACAGACAGAAAGGCTACATGATCTAGAAAGGTGGTCAGAAAAATTTTGTGGAATGAAAACATATTGTACTATGTAGTGCATACATTCTATACACAGGATGATGGATTAGATTAGAAGAGGATACGGAAATATGCTTTTTTGTTTATTGGATATGGAAATTTAGAATCATACATGACAAACACTGGTAAAGTTTGAAGTTTGAGTAAACTTTGACCTATAACGTTACATGTAGGAAAGACACACAGGACAATGCTTTGATGATGCATGCATTCTGAACTGACCTGCCACCAGCTGGACCAGGTGTTTAGTCTACTCAGGGAGCACAGGACTACATGGGAATGTAAATCAAACAAAAAAGCCTGAAGACAGGGCAAATTAGGGACCTTGTTGAGAGCTTTGGGTGCTGAATGAAAGGGAGGAGAAGTAAAGATGTTAGGAAGCACCGTACTTGATGTATGTACAGTACATTATTTTTCAATAGGAAATATAGATCATACTGGATGGAGTATGTACATGATGTAACGTTGGGTAACCTAAATTCGTGGGGTACTTAAAGTCGGGATTTTTCGACAACGGGGTATTTAGGGATATGTGCTAGATGCAAAATCAGTTATAACGCCAGCAATGCAAAGCAGATAGACTAACGTATTCAGAACACTGACTTAAAAGCTTCGATAACCATGCATTAGAAGTTGGCGACGTCAAAAACTCTCCGTCCCTTATTGACAGAGTCTGGGGGCTTCGTGGGAGAACCACCCAGCACGGTTGTTCGCTGGTTTATAAGACAAATGTCACACCTCCTGCCTGCTAAACACAATTATTTATAAGACAACTTATTACAATCTCTTTTGCTAACCTGCAACTGGATTCTAAGTGTGATCAATCATCAAAACTCCTCTCTGTTGCTGCAACCTACGGCACGTGTATTTTCCCGCCGCCATATTGTTAACCAGAATCCTGTTGTCAAGCAGACGACAAAGGTTTGTGAGGAACACTTTTTGTCTAAATGCTGCGTGTGATAGTGGACTGAGGAAGATATTTTCCTCAAAGTTTGCTCCTAACACAACAAGGAACACATGGACATTGTGGCATTACCATTGCTACGGCATCCAGCTAACTTCCCATGAATAATGTAACGTTACACGTTGCCCGATGATGACGATGGGCCGACTTTGAGTGAAGTTCTACCGACTCAACACACGGGTTGTTCCCGAACTGGCCTGATGTGTGCGGTACGGCCGTTTTTTCGTGTATTTTTTTTACTTGGACACGTCTATATCCATAGCACTCTCCTCAAGCCAAGGATAGAACGAATAGCTGCTGTATAAAATGTGATTAGCGGTAAGATATTCCAGACGAATCTTCTCTCCCGAATTAATGTGCCCCCCTGTCCGACAGGGCCGTAATTGTGCGTGCGGCGGACGGTAGTTTGAAGTTGAAATATTATGGTGTCAGCACGACTAGAGACAAAATCTACCATATATATGATTAGTGCAAAGATAGTACATGATACTGACAGAATAATAGAAAAAAGGATGGTTTATTGTTCTGCTAGATTGATTTCAGTCAACCATTATCGGAAAAATCCCGAATTTAGGTTACCCAACGTTACATGTAGGTAGTCAAACCTTAATATATTTGACATTGATAAACAATGTAATGATTCATCAAGGACATGTTGTTCGAATGCCATATCTTTTGTACGTTCATCTGTATAACACAACAGAAGATTTTTGTACCATATATATATGTATCCCTACTTTTAGTTTCTTTGCTTGGATTTCATGGCCTATTTTCAGTCCTTGAAGTCCAGAATATTTGCAGGACATGATTTGTATCTATCCTTGTCCTAAATAGTCCATGGAAAGCTATCAGGCACGTATGCAACAATATAATATCTTGCCTCACATGTAATATAACCGCAGCTAGCTGACATTACCCAGTGTGTAACACATATCTCAGAGTATCCAGCTCATCACAAGTGTTGCTCTCTCAACCGTGAAGATTAAATTGCCCCATTGCCAGTGCAGGGGCGTTACATTATTTAGGCGCACTTTAGACCTACAATGTTATAAGGTCGTACGATCATCGTCGTAGGCGACGGTTTTCTTTAGACACACGGTCAGGAAATATCATGGGACCCCCGCGGCGCAGAATTCCATCGATGTGCGCGTGTGACTCAAGAACTCTTGCGCTCAAATTCAAAATGGCGGGGGAACCGCTTGTTTTCGTCAAAAGATGAAGCTTTTACTGACTTTGCAACAACTGTTGCCCTGCAGATGAGACGTTGAGAACGGTGCTCAACAAAGAAAGAGATTGAGGCTGGTACAGAGACGGACGGGATTTAACCCGAGTTCGTGGCCGCCGCCGGGGATGTCCCGGGGATCGAGGAATAGGGGCATACTAGAGAAGTAGCCACTGGTAGCATGGCGTCGCGCCGGAATACCCGGTTTCGGATGAGAAAAATATGTTTCCATTGCTAACTGCATGCATATTTACAAAGAAAACGATAGAAACTTTCCTTCCCGGACAGGAAACAGCACGCTGTAGGCTTATTAGCATATCACCCACTTCCGTCGCCGGCGACGATTCTTCTTTAGACGAGAAAAACACAGCCACAGGCCCCCCCGCTGAACGTCGTGCGACTGGGTCCGAGGTGGTCGCACGACATTTCGAGGATTTCCCGTTTATTGCCGTCGTACGATTGTTTTGATCGTCTTTAGACGGCCAAAAAATACCGTCGCCGGCGACGTCGCCCACGACGATGATCGCACGACTCTAAAATGTCGTAGGTGTAAAGAGGCCCTTAGGGATACAGCAATACCACTGCAGTTTGGTGGCTGATTTTATCTCTTGGTCTTGCTTGATGATTGAAAAATGGGACATTGATTTTTTTTTTCAGATATTGTCTCTCGGATGTCCCTCCTTGCACTCGAAGAAAAGTTTGATATTAGATGGGGAAAATATACAGATTGTGTAATCTATTTATATGGGTCATTATACACGTAATCATAGCAAAATTGGCTGGCCCAGATTGAAATGCTTCACCGATAGAGAAAGTACATGTAGAGGTACCAGATTCCCAAATACATTGGCCCATTAGTACTTGATTATTCTGTAATGACCCAGATTTTTGTTTCCTCCATTTCCCAAGCGGAAATTGGGGAGTTTGATAACCACCCATCCAGAGATGCACCTGCTACAAACTCTCCAATAATGTATCTCACATAGTGATAGTCCAAGTCTAGCAGTGTGTTGTTATCAACTACTCAATGCCATTACCAGTATCCTGGATTTTGTTTGGATTAGGGGTGGGTACCGGTACATAAAATTCAGGTCCGGTCCAGGTCCAGGTCCAGAGGGTCAGGTCCAGGTCCGGACCTGTACCTGATTATAGTAGTGTCACAGTACATCATATTTTGGAGAGCGAGACACACGTAAAAGTCTCCAAACATCATGTCTGGAACGATATAATTTCTTAGGTTTGCACTTTATCTCAAAGTATAACTATACTCTCCTCGCCGTCTGTTTACTCATCCTTTACTTTAAGTGTTTCTAGATATGATTCACAGCTAACGTCTTCGAAAACGACTCGTTAAATCTGCTGTTTTGTATTTTCTTAGACCAGTTATGTGGCCTACTGGTGGTAGCCTGGTACTATGAATTTTCTAATCGGTCCATAGGCCGGTCCACTGATTTTTTACGGACCGGTTTTATTGGACCGGTCCATTAAGAAATACCGGTTTTGTACCGGTACACGGTACCGGTACCCACCCCTAGTTTGGATGCATGGTTGTGTAAGCAGCTTGATGGGAATTTGTCAAAGCTTATATCATACTTCATTCTGCAATCTTTGAAGAACAATTGGGCAATCAATACAAAAGTAGATGGGAACCACTGAAGATAGGAATGTTGGTTACTGCATTGCAGCGGTCTAGAGGGATGACCTGCTGCGAAAGGAGATGTCATGTGTGGTTACTGTGTGCACAGTTGTTCTGCTGTTGAGATGTGGCTGAAGTGGTACAATAGATGGCTGAACTGAGCACTGTTGGCTCTGCTTGACCCCAGGTTGTCAACATGTATGACACTGGATGCCCCGATGGTCCTCCATGGGTGGACATACATGTACATGTACTGTAAATTTATTTACTTCTGCAGAGGTTTTATTTCCTGCTAGGACCAAAAAGGGGATTTCCATGGTGTTTTGAATTCATGGTGTAGAGGTCACCGCAAAAACCACGAAAATAAAACCACCACAAACGTTTCAAGACTTACAGTACATAGTGTCCAGACAGAAGAATGGAGATCTTCTGTGGGAGTATAGCAGTTTTGTTCTCGCATGTAAGCTGAAAGAAATGGGAATATCTTGTTGAGTAGCATCAAGGAGGGTCTATTTTCTAACCTCCTTGGTACCACTCACATGCACCTGCAACAGCAGAGATCTTGAAGAAATGGAGGAATTTTTGTAACTGACTTGTTTTGGTCTACTGGGATGACATGCTGCAAAAGGAGATGTCATGTGTGGTTACTGTGTGCACAGTTGTTCGCCTGTTGAGATGTGGCTGAAGTGGTACAATAGATGGCTGAACTGAGGACTGCTGGCTCTCCACGACCTGGGGTCGTTACCATGGCAATTATGGCTGTCATTGCAGCAATGCTGTAATTTCACAGACGGTTGGACGCAAAATGAAAGCTGTGGGCATGGCAGCCACATGCCCCTTTCATCAGAATAACAGCCTGTGTTTCTACTTCACTTCTTGTCAGCAGGTGCTTCTGCCTACGCAGGGAAAAAGGGGAGGAAAAAAGATGGGAAATGCGATACTTTTCTTTCCTTCCCCTTTCAGTCTTATCAACAATAGTTGCATCTGCTGCCAGATGTTTTGATACCTATACATTAACTGTTACATGCTGAGATAATATATTGTTGCACATGACTGGAGACTTCACAAAATTTCTACATTTGGCAGCCCCTTTTTTGAATGGCCATCTGTGACAGTGACACCTCACAATTGGAGCATGCATAATGTTCCAACAGACAAGGGATGAAGACTTAACAGTTATTATTGCAGTCCATAAATAAAGATGGTCTACAATAAAACTACTGACATGTGATGATTTTAGAATCAGTCTTAAGAAAATGTTTGTGGAAAATTCAGTTATTTGGGATTAGGAGGCACTATTTTCCCATAGGCTATCAAATAATGTAAGTAGGCATCATAAAGAGCCACATGTATGTTACTGCTAGCATGTTGTATTTTATTCTTTATGACATATTTGTTACTTTCGGACATTTTCTTTCAAAGAGATCCATCATAACATGTTTTGTTGTTGATTTCCCCTACTCCTAATACTATACATATTTCATATCAGGTTCAGCAAGTCCCTGGAGATTAAATACACTGGTATCGTTTGAAAATACATCAAAATGACACTCTGCTCAACAAGGCAATGCATTAATAATTCCGGGGCCCTGACCCTGTAGAATATGATTTGGCGTTCATAAGTCATGCCCGAATGCAATTCCACAGATAATTTAGTAGGTGTAACGACATTAGAGAGGCTTGGAGCGGCAGATGGCATTTGTTTCATACTTTGAGCAATTGTGGATGCGTCTGATTGAACGTGATTTCCTGGGATGGAAATCCAATTGGGGATGCCTAATTTGTTTGTGCCAAGAAGCAGTGTTCTAGAGCATGATCAGAATATACACTGATATACAGCAGATATATGGGCCTGGGGCAGGCTTATCCTCAGCCAACCAAACTCGCTGTTGTATCTTCTGGGGTTAGAATGCTATCCCTATCTTCCGACACCCCTATCTTCCAACAGCCCTATGTTCCAACACCCCTATAACCCTAACATAGGGGTGTTGAAACATATATTCTGTTCCCATCCTCTGGAGCTTTTATGGGCTCAGAACAACCCCCTACATTGCTACAAGGCTGAGTCTGGACGAAGCCAGTCGCAGCAAGACTAGTCTAGTGTCACAGACTCATCTGAGCGCTCGAAATAACCACCTGCAACCTATAATTTGCAGAAAACTGTTGACATTGTAGAAAAGAATAAGGAACAGCTTGGAAACTAAAAGGACACAGGCTTAATGATATGATTATGAGAGAAATCACACATCACAGAAACAGAAAATAGAGAAAAAGTATTTTGAGCCCCGTTGAGGAGTGATCACAACTTGCAAGCATGTCAGTTGACTTGAAGACCATCCACCTCATGTATCTAATGGGGCATGATCAGAAAGGATTGTAAATTCTCCATCCATGAGAGCGTTTTGAATTATGCTTGAAAGTGTTTGATGTTTTGCTCAGTGATGCATTGTGCAAAGCCACCCCTCAGTCCTAGGACTCCTAGCTGTGTGCTTACTCTTTAGAGAGCGCGGGAGAATGGCCTACTTTTCTGGTAGTACATGTATATATCAAGATTAGGAAAAAGAACCATATTGTGACTGCAATATGTAAATTGTTGTCGGGATTGTATTAAATAACAATAATCTTTTCTGAATATATTGTCTTTTCAACCTTTTCTGAATACATTGTCTTTTTTGCTAAAATAACGCATATTTTGTTATACATTTTTAGTTATGAAAAAATCAGACACATACAGTATTTGAAAAAATGTAAATCAGCTACATACATTTTTTTCTGTGATATATTATCCACCCGTTCTAACCATTTTACCACATCGCCTAAGATTTCTTCATCCTATTGAAAACTTGGATGTTGAAAATACGAAAACAAAGGTCTGCTAATACTGTACATGTATTGCTGCACGAGACATTTGCATAAAACATGCCTCGGGAAATGAAAAATATTTGTAATACCACTATCGAGGGAGACTGGTATTTGGACAGCAGGAAATTGCAGACAGAATGGAATTATTAATTTCACGTGTGGGGAGTGTTGATAAGATGTTGCCACAGGAACAATCAACACAGCTATAATATATGATATTATTACATTATAGATATGATAATACAGATTAAGGAAGGAAGTGCACGGTGTGATTATGAAACAAGATTATAGTTTTTGTTGGTGCTTATCAAATTAAGTACATGTAGCCTGTAACAAATATCTTGCTTGATTCTACTTGTATGTATAGTTTTAAAGAAGAATATCAACTTCTTTGAAATAGATAAACTTTCCTTCAAAGCTTTACTTTGTAGCGATGCAATAAGAGTGGCTCAAATTCTGTGACCTTTGTTTTGAAAGTCGATAATGTCCATAATCCAATATCATGATTGCACGGAAGGACTGAGATATCTGCCAGTATCTATGTAAATACAAAATGTAGATGTCTACTGAGCCTGGTTTCCATCCCTATTCTAGAGTTGACTCTAAAGATATGAAATTTGATATTCAAATATGAACGAAATATAGAAATACAAATGGCATAGTAGGAGGTTAAACAGTCCTGTGGGGCAAAGAGAATAATAACACTGGATACAAAAGGGCATCAGGTGACACTATAGCAGGAAAGGCTGTCAGTGCCTGAGAGTGATAAATACCCACACCTGATGCTAGTCACATCTCCTGGGTATACTGGGACAGCTTGTTAAAGGAAGGTCTCAAACTAGTATTTTGATGGTGCCATAGATTCTAGGACTAGCTCAGGCCTGTCTGTATGTCTGGAGGGATCAAAGAAAGATTCGTCCTCTGTCTGGAAATGACTTCGGGTTGATCGACAGATTAAGAGCACATACGAATAATCAGTATGGATGCAAGCACCTTATACCTCGGACTATAAAATGTACACAACAAGGCGCTATCATGCATACAAGTTTTCATGTATATAATTATGATTATGTCTTATGAAGAATTTTTAGTCTTTACCGTATTGTTGCTTTATTGTCAGATGTATGGAAAGAATGCAGCAAAAGGATTGCATCAAAATGTCAGCATAGCCTTTTCTGTTTTTCCCCATACATAGCTTGTGAATAATTTATTACCATCCCAATAGGTGTAGGCGTAATAAGATTGTTTATCATCATCAACTCCTGTTGCCATGGATACTTGGAGGATGAAAGAAGTACCAATAATGACATACGTGTCCAAGACTTGTAATTGCACTCTTGATTGACAAGACAAGACAAGACAAGACAAGACAAATCTAATCCTAAAATTCCATACAATTTTCTACAATCAAGTCCAAATGAAAGATGTATTTGAAATGAGTCTCAGTGAAAGATAGTTTGATGATGGCTGCCACGCAAGGTGTATCTGGATTATGCCTTCATTCAGCTCTCATTCAAAGTCCTTAAATCCTCTGACAACACTATCTATTGCAAGGATAAAAGTCTTCTGTCTTCTTTTGTTACTTGAAAGTTGGGCCAAGTTCTTAAAGAAGCTGCACAAATTTAAAAAGTTTGAAATTAGAACACTTCATTAACAGAACTTTATCATGTGTCATTTTCCTTTGAATGTTGTTATCTTCACTATAATGTAATATAAAAATATCATCGCCCTAGTCGTGAGAAATAGCAGAAAAATTCGAAGCTTGCAAAATGCAAATGTTGCTGTGCGTCATTTTAGCATGAAATATTAATGATAAAGAGCCAAGTCGTAGATAGCTCTGTGACGTCAAACCAATAATGTCTGTAACAATCTATTGAAGTTTAGTCAACATTGACATGAATGTTCGTTCCATTAACATTCCATTGGTTAATACAGGTGTAGATTGTGTTAGGTGATAACGTGCACTTCGAAGTGGAATGAAGTATTGCCGTGCTACCGGCTATATTTTGAGTGGTGGTAACTTTTGTGCACAAAGCTACTGATAAGATTCTTAGTCACTGTTGATGTTGCTGGTTGTTTCCATGTTTATATTTCTATATCCACATCCTTGTTGGATTGTTTGGAAACATATATTGCAAATATTCATGTGATCATGTGTAATTGTAAGATAATGTTCCTTTGAACTTATGTTGTTTCTGTCTCTCTGCTTCCAGTGAAGGGGTGTTTGAGTGTCCAGAGGACAAGCTCGCGCTGGATTACGCCAAGGTGAGGAAAAAGTCATTTTCCATTTTCTAATATAATATAATATGATATGATATGATATAATGTAAATACTGTATGATCAACCTTGATGATAGATACTTAGCTGCCTGAAAGTGATATTTAATTGTCATTGTTTTATTACAATTCTAGAAATTTAGTCATAGATAATTCTAAGATTAATAATGATACTACATGTCGGCTGAGGAGACTTTCGAGGTTGCCTCAGAGTCAGATACAAGCAAACATGTTTCGTTACAATTCTTCTATAATTAGAAATTGATGAACAAAGGCCGTACCTGCGTAAGGCCTCAGGAATGTTGTACAATTCATCAGCGATGATTCCAGATGCAGGTCATCAATAATTCATACAACATCTCTGTGCACCCACCATTAAATCATCATTAGGATTCTCCACAGTAGACTAAAATATCTTGAGCACTCAAGCGTTGTTTGATTGGTTCTGGGTGGGGGGCAGTTCGTAGGTGTGTATGACTCCAGAAAAAAAGGCTGTGGAGATTGTAGACTTTTGTCTAACGACCTAATCTACATGGTTGTCTTGATGAGATGTATTGAAGTGAACTCAGCAGTAAAATTCAGCAGATTTTTTTTCTTTCAAGTAATATTGTTGAAACAAATGATGATTGATTTTAACATGGTTTCTTACAGACAATAATAGCAAAGGTGGTACATATGTACATGATTGATTACTAAAAAGGGACATGTGCCAGCCATCTGAGGGCAAATTAGTACAATTTTAGCTGATGACAACAAACTACTGTACATTGTAAATCCACCCTTTCAAAGTTTAACTTGAGAAAGTTCTTTAGATTTCTGCCTCACTCTCTACTTTGTGGTAATTTGCCTTCCATTTTTGCACCTTTCACAATAAATTTCCCTTCCTCAAATCCCCTTAGAAATATAAGTAGAACCTCAGAATTGAATGAGATGTACAAGGACCCTCTGCATCACCGAGCAATGGACATGTTATCTACTTCCCATAGTTTGACTGAGGGGGGTAACCCAAACATTGTTGTTGCTGTCAACACCACTGAAGTTGGACATAGTTATCGTACCACAACTTCATGTGTTAGAATAAAGTTTTAACAAGTAGATCCCTGGGCTTTTCACAGCATCTACAGAAATGCTGATGCACGAAAGGCGATTACTTGTACACTTCAGACCTGTTCTCTTTCTTAATCCTTTCTAGCACATGTCTTTAAAGCTGTCACAATAGCAAGAATGTGTTGTTTCGAGAAAGCCACTCATTTCATTTGGTAACAGTTCTGAAAAGGGAAAGTACGGTCACCATTGTCTGGGTTAAAAGACTGGAAACTTAATATGTTATGATTTGAAAGCAGGCTTAAAGCAGAAAGGAGAGCAAAGTACTGCAAATCGTTTTGGGAGACTGAATTTTTTGGTAGGAGGGGGAAAGGAGGCATTTGCGGTGAGACATATGTTGGGACTGTTGATATAGCTATGAAATAAAGAACTTTGGCAGCGTGCTGAAGGGGGGGAGGTTCATGGCTTTCAATTCATTTCTAAAATCTTTTCAGAAGACTTTTGAAAGAAAACTATCTTTAATGTTGACATTGAACTACAAATACTATAAAAACACAAAACCAGTAACAAAGCAACACACGTAAATATATCAATGTCAGAACATAACTAGGTATGCCATTTACAGGTGATTTTATATGCAGTGATTTTATATTATATCTACTCTATAGATGTGTAGAGTCATTTTACATACATGTACAATATGAAAAAGAAATGTTCAGCAATGAACTTGCATTTAAAAAAAAAAGGAATTGGGGAAGGAGGCACTCAAGCTAACCGACATCTTTCGCACCGCAATCGTCCTTCAGTAAGACACCTGGAGCCGCATAGTTCACGTTTGGAACCTTTATTCAGCCATTTGCACAAATCGATTTCGCCGATGTGGCTTCTTCGGTGTGCATTTAAAAAAAGAAAAGAACTATGACTTGGGGAAAGTTTCCCAGCTGACATCTGGTTTTACATGATGGTCCCAGACTGTCTAACGAGTCCCTAGTGATGGTGTTATCTGTCATTCTGTCTGAGGAATGACCCGGCAAAAAGCCAAGTTCTGGTGGAATTTCTAGCTGAATTTTTAGACAATGACAGTCTGCCGCTGTCTCCTGTATAAAATGGCAGAAATTGGACGCACCCAAAGTCATAACTGAAGGCACTTAGAGGATGTCAGGGCCTCCGACTTCTTAAGTAAAGGGCCAGAATGGTAAGTCACCTGTGCAATACAGCACATCTTTAATCACTCTAAGTGCATGTAGTAGTAAGCTTTAAATTGAGGAGTTTCTTTCTCTTCCTGTTTCAAATTCATTCCGTCCAATTAAGTTAATGACCACAAAGCCTGCCAAGATGTCTGGTGGAACAGAGTAATTGAGTTTAGTGTGTACACGTGGTAAAGTCTTCTAAATCATTCACGTAAAACCATTCACCTGTCTCTATTGTGGTCTCGTAAAACTGCCTATTACTCAGTCAGTTACCTAGATCCTTTGTTTTCTGACATCTAATCTCTCCCTACAGCACTTTCTGTTTAGTCTTCTTCCCTTTGTTTTCTTCCCTTTTTTCTGAACCTACTTGAGATCTTTCCAGTGTAACATGATTAAGTTACCACTGACCTTAGTCTGTCTGCCCAGTTTCCTTTAATTCAGTTTGCATATTGTGTCTGTAGTAATAAAATGGTTTATTCTATTATATAAACTGACATCTGTCTGTGACTGTGTTTTTTCCCCAAATTTTTTGTAGTGTTACCACATTTTCGTCATGATTAGATCTCTTGTCAACAACTTCATTTCCCATTTCATTGTCTTAATCTCTCTTCTCCTTTCTTGCCATAGCTTATAATTGCTATCCAACAGTATCTTTGTTTTCTCCCTGTCTCCTCCTTCCATTAAGCAATTAAGTTACCGCAAAAACACTAGTCATCTTGTCTCCCCATCAGTGATAATGAAGTTAAATTACACATATATGTGGTTTAGAATAGCGTCAGTTACTTCCAATGGGAGGGGGGGTCTTCTGATCAATATAGGTATCTGCATCTATTTTAAGCATAAGGCTTACTGTAAGCTTTTCTTATAATTGTCTATTTTTACTCTATTCTTTTGATCCAATTTTTTTATATCAGTTATTGAATATTAGCTACGGTAACTGTTGAGTCCCCACACATTCAGATATGCCAATTGTGTACCAATTCTCCCTGGCATTTACAGCAGGTTGCTACAAGCTGTTATAAGTAACCCATCATCATTAAACTAAATCCCCCCAACATTTGTCATGAAATGCTAAAGGTTCTCCTGACAAGCCGCCGTAATTCTTCCACAGATAACCAATGATGCAAGCTCTATGGGGGGATGAGCTTAGATTGCTAGCTTAATAACCCGTGCAGTTATGTAATTCTGAAAACAAAGATAGCAAACAATTAAGGTACAGGGCTGAAAATTCATTTTTGAAAATAGGTACACTGGTACACCCAACCAGAAAAATTAGGTGTACAACAATTAAGAACTTCAATCTGTAATTTGAGAGGTATGACATAGAAATGCTAGATGTTAGTAATGTTATATCTTGACAAACTGAATAGATTATTATTCAAATTTTCTGAATCTTCCATTATAGGCCAGGCCATCAAATGTTTTTTTACAGCTCAGTGTTTGCTAAAAGCCTCTTCGACGTGAGAATCCCCCATCACTCTCAATACATATTCCTCACATAAGGCCACAGGGATGAGAGGGCTCTCTTGTCAGATATGCAAACTCTGAACGTGAGCTGAATTCAGCACAAATATCTCTGCACGCATCAAGCGTATGTATGAAATGATAAGTGTGAGGTTGTTTGAAATCCTATTAGTATATAATGTGCATAAAAATTGATATTATCTCTGCTGGCTATTCTAGTTTATGTGTTTTCATGACAGTGTTTTTTCTACAGTATAAGAGTCACTTCTCAATGACTGTTATGTGTAGAGCAATAAAATATATAGTATCATGTCAGATTCTACCCTAGACCAGTGTGATGTCTATAATATACTTTAATTTCTTTCTTGCTAAAGTAGCGGACTTGTTTTTATGTTGCCAACAAGGAAGCAGAATGCAATACAAATTGAGTACAAATTCAAAACACTTGCCACCATTTTGAATTTTCTTTTTACCCTGTGTCTATGTTTACCATTAGATTACAAAATATATAAACAAGGAGATTTAAAAAGGACCTCCTTGGTATGACGTTCCTATTTTGCTTTACTTGGTATTGTACATGTAAGTCAAAACAGTGTACTGTTAGTAGAAATTTGCTTTAATGTCAAACCTTGAGATAATGGAAGATATTTGAAGCAAATTAAGAGAAAAAGGTTTACCCCAGTGGCCCTGACCTATCACCCCAGAACCATTAGGCCAGTCTAATGTAATCCGGGGTCTTACAGCGATCTGTTTTCCACCCAGGGGCTTTAACTTCTCACTGTCAGTACTGATTAGACCAGGGCTGTCTCCAGGACCCGTCCCTCCGTCCAGGGATGGAAGTTTACTAGTGGGGAGGACAAAATTCACCCCATCCATCCCTGTGGAGGGACAAAAATCTTAACTTTGCCAGAATTGCATGCCTTTGACCCTCACTGCTAAGAAAATTACCGAAATACTGAGTGGGATGGACAAAGATTTAAAGCTGGAGACAGCCCTGGATTAGACTCAGGCAGTATAGCTGGCCTGTGACACTAGGTGGATTGTATTGCCAGCAACATTTAAAACTTGTTACCTGTCAGAAGCTGGTAAGTATCACATGGACAATTGCATGGAAAGGTGAAAGGACACTTTTATGCACAGTCCTAAAGCTCTCCAACACACGATGCCAACTTCAATCACATGGTTGCTTTATTTTGTTTCTTTTGTTTTCTAAAAAGGCTCTGGGTTTGTGCCTTCTCAAACCATTTGCTACGATAGGTAACCTGTAGCAAATGGTAACCTGCGGCACAGTGGCCAATGCACTTTTCAGACTGTTTTGCTAAAGGTTTATGAACGTGCCATGTTTGCATACTTGTCTCAATAACTTGAACTATTACTGTTTGATTCCAGATCTACCCTGATGAGGATATGCATGAGGAGATCATCAACACCAAAGTGCGCTGTTCTCACTGGACCGATGGGTGTTACTGGGTGGACAAGGTCACACGGTTAGAGGTTAGTACAGAAACTTTTTCCTTTATTATGACACATTAGAATAGAAATCCACCTGTGGTGGTTGGAAACATGTTACAAACTTTACAACCAATACAAAATAAAATAGGCTTACCAAACTAGCTTTCAACTGATCCTAAATTCTTCAATTAGTTGATGATATTCAGGAACCATAGGATCGGCGAAAACATTCGCCTAATTTTGTTTTCGACAGAAAGTTAAAAGTGTGACTATCAGAATACAAATGGGGTGTAGAACTTAAAATTTTCAGTCGTTTTATGTCTGTGTTTTTTTTGGTGACCTTTCGACCACAAAATGATCACACTG
Source organism: Branchiostoma lanceolatum (assembly GCF_035083965.1). Taxonomy (NCBI): domain Eukaryota; kingdom Metazoa; phylum Chordata; class Leptocardii; order Amphioxiformes; family Branchiostomatidae; genus Branchiostoma; species Branchiostoma lanceolatum. The sequence goes on along the minus strand of NC_089722.1, from coordinate 23,668,924 downwards.
CAAACAGTACACATTTTCCTGGGCTAAAATATCAAAATACTTGAACTTCATGTACTTTCTCTTTGTTCAAAACCGTATAGAGAAAGAAAGTGATTTTGCCCTTATGTTTACATCGAATATGTTTCAAAGGCAGTGATTTATAATCTTGTTTTACACCAGACTGAGTGAAGAGGTGTAAGTGTCCTTAAGGGCACTTCTGACCTAAGAACAATCATAGGTAAACCAACAGGTGTCACATGTCTGGCATACCATATTAGGACAGGTCTGTACATGTCTGCTGTACATGTATATCTACCTGTTACACAGCAATAAGTCATCAAGCTGCATGGGGGATAAGCCAGGTACAGAGTTGAAATGATTATGGTTACTGGTACATTCTGAAAAGTTTAGGAGATTTGTTTGATCTCAAAGATGAAAAGGATGGCCTGTGGTTAAACTATGATTTAAGGGTAGTTGAGCAAACATCATTATCTAATTATAGATTTATAGCTATTTCAAGTGGGTGACAATCTGGTTTGTCTACTTCTACTCTGAGTCATGTGAGTGAGAAACCATGGGGGTGGGTAGAGAGCAGGCCAACACAACTTCTTTAAGAAAAATACACATGATTCATCTTCTGCTGCAATGTTTGCATTAATGATTTTTTAGCACTATTCTTTTGTTGTTGGCTTTTACTGTTTTAGTTTTTTTTAACATCTCCCCCTTGCAAGACCAACTGAGTTGACCCCACGTTGCATAGTCATTTTCCACCCACCTGTCAACCCTGATTCTTCTTAACAATATACAGGTAACCTGTACCTGTAGATATAAAGCTGCAGGGAGTTTGTGAGGCATCCTCCCACCTACATAGATGTCAAATGTACTCCCACTGGATAGTGAATCATGTTCTCTGCCTTGCAAGACATAGATAGTCCTTAAAAAGAAAATAAAGGGGATGAATCATAGCCATTCTTTATGCAAAGCTTTTATGGTGTGGAATGTTGAAGAAGAGTCTGTAATTAAGGAAAGTGTTACGTGATTAAGGGAAATCCTAAAAATGTTAACATCAGCCAATTTTCTATTCAAGTGGTATTACGCTAGGAAGGCTTGCAGACAACGTTGGTGCTACTTACTGAAGATAAGAAACTCCCCAAGGCAGAGTATCTGAGTAATGTCTATATCTTCCACTTGAGATCACACAACTCGGCAAGCTATATCTTCGTCATTTTCTCGGCTTGAGGAAAGTTTGAATATGTCAAATGCAGCAAAACAGTGAAATAGGCAAGTTTGGCAAAGAGATGCATGAATATCGCAGGCCCCTTCTCTCAAGGACTTTGGACGATCCATAAAAGTGCAGAGGCGTAAGAGCCTGTCACAGGGGTTGTGCCCTCAGTTTACATTGATGGACGCATAACTGCAGGTCCTGGATTATGAACTGAATGGTCTCAAGCATGACCAAATACTCAGGGAAATCCAAGGATTTCTACCCTGTAAAGACCGGCAGCAGTCATGAATTGTTTCTGGGTCACAGCATACAAAGGAAAGCTGAAGCCCAGAATCCACAAGCACATAAACACTCTGTCAAGATAGTATCTGAGGGATATTTTTCTAAGCCACATACAGGCAGCCTAGCAAACATTTCTTAAAGTACAGCGAAAGGTCTAAAAGCACCAGCACCGAAAAGTAGTTTGTTTGGGTTTATCGTTTGCGACCCAGAAACCTTAATTCTTGTGACAAGAGTAATGCATCTATGGATGCCCACAGCTATTGCAATTTTGACCTAATTGTTTCACATTTGCATGCAGTCTATTGGCAGACATCCTGACAGTAACATCTCAGTTGATGTTTTGCAGGTTGCATTCAGTTGTCAATGAAATAGAAAATACCTCCCCTGGCAGAAAGTGAATTCATTACATTGGCTCTCACGTAACCACTTGCCATCCTATATCAATAAAAAAGTAGAGGCATTTGTGTATCAGTTACTAGATGTTGTAAAAGTATAATACTTGCTTCTTGTGGAAAATACTGACAGCAAATATTAATTTTGTCCAATATTGATGTTAGCACATTGTGTCCAGTTTCCTTTTTAGCATTCCATTTTCACAATAATTTTCCAGCTCTGTAATATTCCAAGAACCCTCCCACACACAGCAAACATGTCATCCATGGTTTAAGATATTCCCATGTATACACCTGTCACCATTATTGTCCTAATCCCTGGGGATTCCTACATGATTCAGACAAGACTTATCACCTGTGGCAGACGGGCACAGTGCAGGGGAGGATGTCAGGTGGTACACAGCTACATAATGGTGCCATTAATCTTGTTGTGGATGAACTCCGAGGAGACAAGCAGAACATGGAATGCCAGTGACATGTTGGGCCCAACGAAGCTTTACTCGGTCTAGCCAATGGCATGCAATGTTGGAGATGCATACATTCCATTTCTGTTTATGTGCGTCAAACACACGTCATTGGAATGAATAAGACATCTGAGGGATCTCCTTTGCTGTACCTGTAATTCCTCGGGGCGTACAGTATACTATTTGAAGACTGAGACATTGAAAGCTGACTTTAGGAAGAAAAATTAAAATTTTTAGTGCGAATATTGGATTTTGGGAGATGAAGAAAGAAACATGTAATTTGGGGTCATGTTGCGCGACGGCAGAGCGTTCTACTCAGAACCAAGATGTCCAGAGTTCGAATCCTGTCATGTCACCGATCTTGTGCCCTTGGGAAAGGCACTTTACACGACTTTCCTCACTCCACCCAGGTGTGAATGGGTACCTGACTTCGGATGGGGAAAGTCGTATTGAGGTCACCTGGTGGCGCCGAATGGCAGCCGCCCAGACCCTTGCGACAGTTCCACGAAATGCAAGTGTGAATAAAACATATATGTTGTGTATTGTGTGAAACCTGTAATACCCTGCATCAATTCAGCACTAGAACGGCTGCCATTGAGGGTAATTTCTGCCGCAATAAAGACCATTATTATTATGTAAGATATTACAATTGCACTTGACAAATAAACCGTAAGTATCTTCAGTTCTCATCAGGGAATAAAATGCCAGTAGCAATGTGGTTTGAATGCTGTTTTTAGTTTGACCATTTCAAAACTGACAAAAGAGTCTAATTTGTTCCTGCTCTAGTATCAAATAGATGAATAGATAAAATCAATGAGACAACATTACCTGAACTTTGAACTACCCAATGGAAGATATAAGCTGAGTATGCACTATGCATACAGTTGTACATGTCCTTATGCAATGTCATGTAGGTACACAGTGAAAACATATTCAGCTTTGAAGTTGTCCTTTACCTTTATGCACAAGCTGTAACATATTCAATCTTACTGTTCCATCTGTAATGCGAGAAATATGATATTCACCTGTCTGGATTAAAATCTGTTGAACAGTACAATGCTCACGTAATGGATCTATGTTAAGAAGATTACCTAATCTGCAGGGATTTTTTTAGGAATTTGTACAGTATCCCTTTTTCCAAATGAATTATTCAGCACACATACTTGTAGTGCGTGCAGTGACATGGTATGCCATTAAAGAGACACGTTCCAGCGAAAGATTTCCTGTGCGGGGAACGGCAATAATGATTATTCATTTCCCGCGAATCCTGCGCATGAAAAGAATGGTAACGCATGATTACCGCTGCAAACGTTCTGCTATGGACAATCAACTACAATATTGTATGTCGCTAGACCGTGTTCGCAGCAGTTGCCACTGTAGAGTTCATATCACCGCACAGGTCTAAAGCCTGATAAATGCTTCAGTTCATGCATGGTGGCTGAAATGTAGTTAGAGGTGAGAAATTTTTTATAAGGTGCATCAAGTCACTTTTATGCGATATATCGGAGAATCATATAGGAGAGATTTCACTCAACGAAATATTTGTATGACAAGTTGTGCATAATAATGTGTTTGAAACACCTTTTCATGTCTGGCTGCTCCAAGGGTTTGACCTAGATCTGTCCTTACGACCTTGAAGCCATGACAATTCTTTGACAGATAAATCATTCAACAATAAAGCACTGCTATCACATTTCCATCTGGGAATATGTTGTCACTTCAAAAGCAGGGTTAGATCAATATAATTGATTTTCAGCAGGTGAATTTATTACTTAGTTCCCCTCTATGGATATTAAGATGTGTGGATTGACACGGGTGACCTGCTCGGCCGTATGCTAATGCTTATTGAATTGTAAATTGCAGTTTTATATCGAGTTAGGTGAAAATGTAGGTCTTCAGGAGTTGTTGTAATTGGTGGGTTATTGGTGGTAATAAAAAATGTAATGACCTTTTTCCATTAAGTTCTCTCATGAGGCCCTCAGAGAGTGGTTCGTGTCACAATACGTGTTTCAATATAGATTTTCCGGTTCAGCTATTGGAATCATTGGATACACATATTTTACCCCTTAAATTTGTGGCAAACAAGGCTTTTTTCTAAGTTATAGAATTCACAGAAGTACATTGGATTTATGAATATCATTCCGTCCCCATATTTCAAGGTAACATTATACTGAAAAAAAAAATCAACAGTCAAAGAAATGTTGAAAATAACAACATCATTCACCTGTGGTGTGCTTCCATGATCCCTTAAGAAAACAAGTTAATTTCCTTTAAAAATAACATTATGCGACCTTATGACAGAGGGTCAACATGAAATATAATAATAGCACAACAGAGGAAATTGTTACTGCCAATCTAGCAGCCTTCTCAGCAATTAAGTACAAAATAACGTCATTAACGTCCCGACACTGTGACCTCAGTACACATATGTTTCACTCGGGAATTAATTTGCACCAGATTTCCATTCTAAATTGCCAAATCGGAGCTTTTTTGTGTTCCTCGCATCTAATGCGATCTATCTGGTGCAAGTTCCAGCAAGGAGGTTTAAATAGGAAGGAGAGAGTTTAAAATTACTGCCTTTTGTCCTCGGTGGGCCGCAAGCGTCAAAACTGTAATTGACATAAACATGTCAATTGCCCTGATTTCAATGGGCCAGCGCGGCACGCCAGCGATCGGTTCCATTGTCTAGTTGCAAATTGGAGCGCCCCGGGGATTAGCAGTTTTAGCGGAGAGACAGTCGTAAGTTCAATTCTAGCTATTTTGAGGAATTAATCTTTTTAGAAATCAGTGAGAGGATCGGGAAAAAGTACTAGTAGATAGCGGAGAAGACGATCGGAGGAAATTCAAGCGCTGCAACCAACGTTACAGCCTGTGGCCATTTTTATTTCAACAGCCTTGAAACAAGGTTAATCTTTGTAACAACATCTACCCTACAAACTACATGGTCCAATAAAGCGTGAACTAATACGTCTGCTAAATTCTGCATGTAATATGTCAGTGTTTTTGTACAGATTCTGTGACAAAGATCCTAGGTATAAGGGCATATATCTCGTTTCTTTTCGGCAGCTGTGAGAACAAAATTCGATACATTCTACCATGATTCTACCGATTCTACACACATATATCAGTACCTCATCGATCCTCCTTCGCCAGCAGAGAGGCACAAAACACAGTTGAAGCCGAGAATTGTAGGCCCGATGCCAAAAAAATGGCCCCGATGCCGATTGTGAAAGTTTGACAAATTGAAATTTCACATCGTCAACCATCTAAAATATATATCGGCATATCCAGAATAAATCACATAACTTCTACAAAACGACAACATTTGAGGGTATGTTTCTGTTCTAAAATGTTCGCTTCGAGCCTTGCAACACACAAAAAATGCTGTAACTCGCCCATTTTCCGTCGCACAAACGCACCCCAAATAAGGCAATCCTCGGAAACTGCAGGCATGTCCGCCTCAGCTCGGCGATTTTCGCCAGCCGTGACGTCATTTTAGGCTCATTTGCATCGGAACTGGCGGGAAAATTAGCGGCTCAGGGCGACACCAAAGCGGCGCCGCCAGGGCTGCCGGACAATGCGACTCAGCGGGATTTATTGGGGCAGGACAAAAGGCCGCGGTGGGTGTTAATAGGCGAACTCTCTCCTTCCTATTTAAACCTCCTTGGTTCCAGGTATTAGCCCCCTGCTGTTTATGCTCCATGTTGAGCCATGACCTTGAAAAAAGGTTAGAGGATGTAGATTTTGGTGATTGCTGGGTAGGAGACCTGTGCTGGCCTTAGAGTAATGACAGGCCTAGAGGTCGCGCTGGGGGTCAATGTTAGATCAATGTCGTGTCCTGGACAGGAGAGGGCTCTTAGAACTGATCACAGGGGGCCTGGCTTTCTCCCATAGTAGGATTATAGGGAGATTGCCTTGTCTTGTTCTGATGAGTGGTTGCTAAAAGGTTTAAACAGTCACAGCTGTATCAGTCTCACGGTCATTGCCAGGTGTATCATCTTGTGCTATTGTAAGAAGGATAATTTTAGCCCTCTCTATAGTGTCAAACCAAGGAGGTCAAACCTACAATTTCATTAGAATTGTGGTTTGATTTTGAGGAAAAAACCCACATCCGTTTACACTGTTTCAGAGCTAGAATGTAACCTTAAAAATTTAAAAAATGATTCTAACGGTTCTTGGTGGGTGTCAATGTGGAGATGTTGACACATTGGCGCACCAAATCCGTAGTGTGTTTTTGGCACACATTTTAACATATTAGCCTACCTTTTATGCGACATATTAGCCTACCTTTTATGTACCTAACATTTATGCGACCTCAAGTCCTGTCAAAGTGTGCTGTACGTCCCCAGAAATTTAAACACAAAGAGTGTAACAGCTGACTGTTATATCTTCTGTTCCAGGACCACCTGAGAACGTGTAAGTACACGCCTGTGCAGTGTCCCAACGAGTGTTCAGCTCTGCTCACACGCCTCCGTCTGGACGACCACCTGGAGCACGAGTGTTCCCGCCGACAGTGCAAGTGCGAGTTCTGCGGGATGCGGATGTCCTGGGAGAGAATGGAGGTATGTAGTATACCTGTACTGTTGGTTAGAACAGCTCTGCTTACTGATGTCATCTAGTGGATAATTGCAGTACTGCACGGTGAATCTCTCTCTTTGGATGTACTTTAATGTGAGATTTGCAAAGAGTGGCAATGGTCTTTTGGAATTGTAATTTCCCCAGGACACAAATCTGTACATTTACTGTACATATAGCACCTGTCCTTCTCACCTCAAACAGCGGAAGAATGACATACAGTCAAACCTGCCCAAGGCGACCACCCGGCGGACCGAGCAAAAACGGTCGCGATGGACAGGTGGTCGCCATGAAGAGGATTCCACTCACATGTTTCTAGCTCGAGGTCAAATACAGTGTACTACGTAGATGGATGGAAAATTATGTGAATTTAGACAGCATGAGCCCCACCAGGTTCAATTTCTCATTGACATAAAGAGGCTACAAAAATTACATTTTCCGTTCCCATTGTAATAATTGTACACCGCTACATCGTGTACACATTTTCGTAATAATTTTGACTACAAAACAATGGTTGCCTCGATGATCGCAGCACCATCCCGCATTCACACGTTAGATTAAATAGTACACACACACGCACATCATCGAAGTTTTAAGGCCTAAGACAAATCCCTAGAAAACACCTGCTGGCCCCAGCCTTTTTTGGGGCGCCGACCGCTGGATAAAACGGTCAAAAAGTTTTCGATCTGACAACTAAAGATGAAAACGGAACGGTGATTTCGTCGCGCCGCGCCGCCAAGCTCTATGCGACCGCATCAAAAGGTAAGTCAGTGTAGCAGAACGCCCAGCGTCCAATAAAGGTTTGTAAGATTCATGGAAATAAAAAGAAAAAAAGAATATTAATTTTCGTCAATAACTAGAGTATTCGTAAATGTTCATACACAAAAACATCGTGTTTTAGAAAGGTCAGCGGTATGCCAAATCCGGGCCATGCCAAATCCAAGATGGCGTCGGGACCGAGGAACAACATTTCTCGCCCGACGTTTTGCCCGCCGCGAAGTCATTTTTCGGCGGAATTTAGTAAGACACAGACACATTTTTGCTGCAAATATAAGATATAGATAGTAATTTCTGTGAAATCTGACTTTTTGACGCCATGCACTACGTATTCGTTTTGAAAATTGATTTTAAACTGAACTTGCTTGAGTTTGCGGTAAACTATAAGATTACGATAGGCACAACAATATCACAAACATTTGTCTTTACAGTGTTTATAGGGGGAACGTTTTATTAAAACACTTCATGGAGGAATCGATGCTATAACATTACTATTCCATATATTTTTGTCCTTATTTTATCCTTCAAAGTCTTGAAAACATTTCCGTGAAATCAGACAGCAAAATGATCCGATGTCACCACAAGCTTGAAAATTAGGCGGCCGCCATGGGCAGGGATTGTGCTCTGTGCGCTCCCAATTCGTGGCGGTCGCGGACGCGTTGGACAGGTGGTCGCCTTGGGCAGGCAGCTTAATGCTTGTGCCTATGGGGAAAATTTTCGGGACCGAGAAAAAGCGGTCGCCATGGCCAGGTGGTCGCGTTGAAAAGGTGGTCGCCTAGGCAGGTTTGACTGTATGTACTAAGTTTTTCATGAAACTTAATTGATTGAGAATGAAACAATTTCATATCTTATCCAGCACCATGAGGGGAACTGTCCTCAGGAGTCGGTGTACTGTGAGAACAAGTGCGGAGCCCGCATGCTGCGCCGCTTCCTCAGTAACCACACTGTCAATGAGTGCGCCAAGAGAACGGTTCCCTGTCCACACTGCGGAAAACAGTTCCTCTACGACACCCTGCCGGTAAGTGTTGTCGTTATTCGTTATCTATAGTTATTAGTAGAGTTGTGTTTATACTGGTTGCTTCAAGTTTGGAAGAACATTGGGCACTCAGATAACCTAAATGACTTCATGCTTTATTATTAAAGTTGTTGCTGATTGTACACTAGAATTTCACATTTCATTTCATTTAAAAAAAATTACATTACTTTGGATCATTTCTGCCATGATGTACAGTGTTACAGATTAACAGAAATACAGATACTGTATCTGTTTCTAAAACGACGTGGTGTGATTTTGTCTTTTGTCATTCCAATTAGATACGGGACAAAATATACGACTACTGGTACTTCATTATCTGACAACTATCTACACTGGCTGATATATGTGACATTATCCTCAGGACCATCTATTGTAAGGGAATCCTCCACACTTCACACCTTTCACACAAAGGCTGACAAAGCAGTGTCACCCCCAATTTTATGGTACAGATGTGAATCAGGGATGTATATGAAGACATCTGGATCACCTCGGCAAGGACGTCAGTTGGTCTAAATGCTAGTGTAACTATTATAAGATATATTTTCCATTTCTCCCTCCAGGATCACTCGTACAACTGCCCCAGGTTCCCCGTCAGCTGTCCCAACCGGTGTGACCCGACCAAGATCCCGCGGGAGGAGGTAGAACAACATCTCCATGACAACTGCCCCTCCACCATGGTCATCTGCCCGTTCTCCGAGTCTGGCTGTAAACACAAGGTTGGCGGCCATGTCCTTATTTTTGTTCTTAGAAACTTCAAGATTTTAACAAAGTTTAAAAGAAAGAACTTATTCAATTTATTGACAACATTAATGTTTATCTATAAGGCGACATTAATTGTTTATTAAAAAAAACATGGTGGTCATGCATCTCTGAAGCTGTAAACAGTACAACTGTATTGTGTTATTTGTAGACCAAAAGCTGAACTGTAAACGGCCATGAATTAAATTGTCTCTGCTATTTCTGTTTCCCCAGTGTCCCCGGAATTCCCTGGACAGACATCTACAGCAGGAGAGTGGGTCTCATCTCAAACTCATGTGCCAACTGGTCAACCGACAGAAGAACGACATCTCGCAACTCAGGAACCAGATCCAGACCATAGCGTCCAACCAGGACGGGACGCTGCTGTGGAAAATCGCCGACATCGATGCCAAATTCAAGGAGGCCAAAGCCAGCAGCAACTGCGAAATGGTCAGCCCTCCCTTCTTCACAGGGAAGCATGGGTACAAGTTATCGCTGTCCGTATTCCTGAACGGTAACGGTTCCGGGGAGGGTTCGCATTTGTCGCTGTACGTGCGCCTGCTGCCGGGGGAGTACGATTCGCTGTTGCAGTGGCCGTTCACCCACGCGATGACGTTCATGGTGATGGACCAGGGCGATCCCACCAACAAGCGGGAACACCTGACAGAGTCCTTCATCCCCGACCCGACCTGGAAACACTTCCAAAAGCCCAGCCACCACGATAAGAAGTCGCTAGGGTTTGGCTACCCTCAGTTCGTATCACACCAGACCCTGAAGACGCGAGGGTACATCGTGGACGACTGTCTCTTCATTAAGTGTATTGTGGATCCGTCACGAATTGTTGAGCCATAGAGATTTAAGAGATTAGTAGTTGGCTGAGAAATCTGTTGCCTAATTTTCAAACATCGAAAATGGTCAGTGTACCTGCAGGGAGAACGTCTAATGTACAATACATTGAAATGGATGTGTTTTTCTAATGACCTGTAACATTGTTGCGATTTCTCAATTTTCTGCATAAAACGTTTTCCTGCACAGATGTAGACTAGAGGTACATGTAGTATGTGCATTAAAATATTAAAATCGAAAGTAATTGAATATGACAGAAGTTGTATTTTAGAGAAAGAGGGAAAGAAAAGAGCTATGTTTTAATAATGTACTGAGATTTTCAAGCCTTTCATTTTATCTTACAAGCTATTTAAAACCACTAAAAATTGCATTTATATTTGTGTCGGTTCATAACAGATGACCTCTGTTGCTGGTGTAAATAAATGTCTTTGTTTATTGTTGAATATTGCATCTTTGCTGAATGCAACATTGCCATATTGTCTTGTCTGGTGATACAATATGATAAACACTACATATTTCTCATGGCATTAAAGCAAACTGCAGTGATGACATTGTTACAAAAAGAGTATGTGACTTATACTCAAGTGGAAACTAGATGTTAAAGTAATACAAAATGGTAAGCCAGTTATTAGAAGAATGATCATCGACAGACATTTTAAGACATTTTACATTGATGTGGTGAGCAGACCATATGTGTCACAGACATGACAGAAAGATCAATATGTGATCTTAGTACCAATGCAGTGACAGTGTATTTTAAGTGAGAAAACTGTTCTTGTAAATGACATTAATGAGTATTTGTTGATAGTAGCCATGTTAGACTACCTGTATGATGAGAGTCACTCAAGATTACATGACAAATCCGTAAGCCACAAGCTCGTCAAGTTACCGTTGAAAACATGGCATTTGATCTGTAAGTGCGTAGCCTAGTCTACACAGCAGGCGTTGGGTGTTCTTTTAATGACTTGTAATTTCTTTTTCCTGATTTCTGACATCTTTCAACTTAACTTCCTCACCAGCATGTTGGCGCCTTTTAACTACCTTCAGCAGAGTGTAAAGAACTCTGGTACTGTGTGCTGCAAGTTGTTGTTGTCTCAAAAGTGCAGTTTCAAATTTGACTGATTCTTTTTTTTATTGTTATTAAGGTTATGATTTTCTGTTCCTCAAGTTGAGCAACACAGCAATCAGAAATGTTATGTATTGCAAATATCAACAGTAGAAGCAAAACTACTGACATATGCTTTATTAAAGTATGCTTTATTAAAGTACCACCCATAGCCTGCTATTGATGCCAAATGTATATGTAACCCAGAATAATCAATTATACCTCAGACAACAGCCACTTTTCCTCAAAATTGGTAAGGTTACAATGTTTGTCATCATTAAAAATTGCTGTATGGGATTATCTACCACAACAGTATTTAACTCAATGTTTGTTAATCCTCTGTTATCTCCAAGCAGATTTTGGGAAGGGATCAGAATATTGTCAGACATTTTTCGGGGGTTGCATGTCTGAAAATGGGGTAGCCAGAAAGCATTACAATCTCCCCTCCTCATATCTGCTTGGAAATGAGTCTATTGTACAGTGATGAAGATTGTTGTGCTCTTGTACAGATGTGTTTTATAACTGTTTTGTGTTTCATGTTTGTAAATAAATGATGAACTGTGAATATTTGTGGTATCTCTTGGAGTTGACTCAGTGGTTCTTTCAGAAGGTGTACATGGCTTGCATGGATGGGTTAATATGAGAAAAGGAAATAGAACCTGACAGGAAATCCCGAGGCCTTAATTAACCTATGGCACACTGACATAGCCGTTTAGCACCAATTCCCTATTAATTACAGAATTAGGCAGCAGGGAGAAGGTTAAGAAGTAGAGTCTAAAGTGCCCAGCAAGAAGACCACCGGTTGGGGTAAAATCTGGAATCTATATGAGCAACAACTTGTTTCAACAAGGAGGTTTAAAAAAATATATTTCTCAACCTTCTTTGTTTTAATGGCCAAAATTATCTAAGGAACCACAAAAAAGTGATAAGTATTCCGTGTTTAGAGGTGATCACTTGTACACGTTTGACTGTACTTCAAAACAGTAAACGTGTTTCCAAATTTGTTGAAATGGAATATATGCAGCTGATCGTATGATTCATAAAAGGTTGGTGATGTTACCCTGTGTTACGAAAAGTGAACACTGACTTGACACATTTGTCTAACTGTTCTTGTTTTTCAGACACGAACAAAACGACGTTTTGATCGATATCGGTCTGTCGCTGTCATCTCCAAACAATTTACATTGTGTGTGCATACAAGCCTAATGGTTCAAAAGTGTTGTCTAGCGGACAAAAACAATATTGCAGGTATATTGCAGGTATCATTTGTTCAAAGCTACTGTATTACTATAAGGTTCTTGGTCATATTGCAACGACAAAATATGCTTCAGAATAATTTTCTTCTATTTCTAAGTTGCCATCAATAAGCTGAACGCCAAACCAACATGGAGAAATTATGATAAACAATGCACTCACTCACTTTTCATAAGTCTCAGTTTCGGTCACACAATGTAACAATATCAGTCAATTCACTTCCATAACAGTTTATTGCAATTAGCTAATTAAAATTCAACACAATCACCAGCATTGTGAGTTGCTTTCATTCTGTGCTGTTGTTTTAGCAAAATCTATTCTGAACGATTATTAGAGCATTCATTCCGAGTTCATCATTGTAAGCTCAGCACAGAAGGACACTGACTTCGATTGACTCGATTTAATCAATGACACCCTCTTGACACCCCTAAGAACTGATGCGGACGTCCCCAAAGAAAGATCATGAAAGTTATGAAAATACCCAATACACAGAACATGGTAAAATAGATTTTAGATCTGTTATAAATGATCCTCAATCAGTTAGTAGCCTCCATAGCAGGCTCTGACGGGCCTTTTTGGGGGGCTAAATAATACACTTTTTCAGCCAGCCAAGATGGTTACAGGGTGGCTGATGGTTACGGGCTGGCTAAAAAAGTGTATTATTTAGCCCCCCCCCCCCCCAAAAAAAGGCCGGTTAGGGCCTACTATGGAGGCTAATCAGTTAGTATGTTGATTGTTACAGAAGACGGAGCAAACGCACATCTACGGTCTTGTTCTTTCAGCCCAGAGCCTATCAAACGGCGCTCAGGGTTATATTGCATCCACATGCAATCTACACACTTTACAGAATGTTGAAGGAAAATTGGCTCTATTGATGAACAAACACACAGAAAAACGATTTCATTTGTTCACTGACATCTTGTTTGACAAATAGGAATGAAATTTAGATGTGGTAGCTCTTCAGAACGTGACGATTTACAGGACATGACCAGTCGACAACTTGAATTAATTGGTAAAATGAGAAGAAAGCGTCTCATTTAAAACCTATAATATCCATTTCTCCGTAAATGTCTTGAATATTGCCATTCTTAATTCTAAATGGTCTCATTATTAGATATAAAGTCAAATTATTCTCAAAAGTTCAATCCCCTTTGCAAGCCTTTCGCGATTTCCCCATTCTCGGAAAGACCGAAATTTGGCAATTTGACGGTCGTTTTAGCTACTTTTCGCGGACCGGCTGGGAGCGGTACTGTAGATTAGGCTCTATTAGGGTTTGTGGTGCAGACTTTTAAAATGTGAAAATATGCAGGAAATTTGGCTTAAATCCAGTGAAAACTTCCCAATAGAGATCCAGACACCTTGATATACATTTAGAATGACCTGTAAGACACGAGTTGATATGAAAAGGATCGATTTTTAGGCGCCGTGTGAAGAGCCCATGTAGCACCATGTCCACCCGTACAGCGCCACCTACATTCATGTATACATCATATCTTGTACGTAATGGATATATGTGGGCATCACTCTTTTTGCCTTGACATCCTTGGCCCTTTACGCAACTGTTCACCTGCTTATATGGGGTAAGGGACTGTCAGATAAGCCCGGCCGTCACTCAGAAAACATTACGATCTTTCACCCCAACATCTGCTTAGAGACCTTATCCGATTTTCTATATGGCAAATTTCTTCAAGAAATGCATTTCGTGAAAATAGAATGGAGATCGTAGGTTTACAGTGACGACAGCAAAGCCGAAAAATTTAAAAAATTTCATTTTTTCAAAATTAAAAAGCGGAAATTCATCTCCTAGCATACCCCCGTTTTAGAGCACCCGTTCCGAGAAGGCCCGTATCTCGCTAACGACGTGTCTCTCATTCCCAGATTTCGGCATTTCGCCAGTTGGGAAACGAGATGGGCTCTTATAGTTTTTTTTACACCCGGTCTGTCCTAGTCTTTTTCTTGACATTGAGGGTCGCGTCGACTACCTAAATATAACGAATCTATCAGGAAAGAACCGTTTGCTCTTGCCTCTTCTCATCTTGAGACAGACTTATACATTTTCGTCAAAATTTCATTGTTCACGAAACCAACCATCTCTGAACAGTAAAATTCATAAAAAGAATAAAGCTCTCATACATCTTTCACATCTCAAACAGTTTCCTACCCTGTCAAGATATTTCGATGGCATATTAGACACATTTTGTAGATTAACTTTCAAGGCGTTTGCAACGTCACAAGATTATAAATTCTGCTCTAGCCTGTCAAAATCCTTCCAACCAAAGCAACACACACACACAATTTCACATCTTGTAAAACAGCCATTTGTGGGAAATCTATTTTCTGTCACAAAGCTGATTACATGGTGTACTATTGAAAGTACTTACTTTTAATAGTACGGCTTGATAAGGTCTCCTCAACGATGGGTCGAGTGGCCCGCATCACTGTTGAAACTGAGCAAGTTACTCTTATTCAACCCATGATAACATTGCATTTGAAACCTACATAAAAACACCATCAATATATAATATGTACATGTATAATATTTCGCATCAGAACATTCAGGAATGACCTGGAAGTAATTCTGCAAGTGGCCGCTTGAAAGAACTGGTAAAAGTTTTGCCTCGCTTTTTAACTCTTGTGACAATTCATGCTTGTCGATGGAATGTTCTTGTCCAAATGGAGAGAAGTCAAGTTGGACGACGGCAGAGATATACAAATGATATGTACAATATTTCAGTTGTAAAGACGGGGAGCACTTCCTGCAAGTCATCGCTACCTTCTGGGGATCAGCCATACAGAAGAGGCCCCGCCGGTCCTTGGGATACGGGGTGACGTCGGGCGCAAACTTTGAAACGGTCACTGTCAACTGGTTTGTAACCTTTGTATCCAAATTTCTGCGATTTATGGAAATATAATGTAGCGGCATGTCAGTTATCTTGATTATTTGCACATATCAGTGAGGACCCCTAGCGATCTAAGTTATTTTTGCCTTCGCAGTATGCGAGTTTACCTGCAATTATATTTTCAGCCGTTCAGCGGCGCTTTTGAGCCGTGTGTGTTGAATACAATTTCTCAGGGATTGATACTAGACCTGGCCTGGTAACTACTAGTATCTAAGAGGTGTTTTACCGGCCCCATGGAAGTAACGATAACGGGTATAAATCAACGGTGTTGACATTTGATCAAAGGTATCACTGTATGGTACATAATTGTCAATATATTGCAAATACCATGTGTTTCAGATTTTTTGTCAACATTTCAGGGCAAACTCTGTTATATCATGGAGCAACTCTTGCTTTGGTGACAGCATGAATTTTCACCTTCTTCGAAACGTTGACATACATTCAGAAGGCAGCTGGTTTTTATATACAAAAAAAAAAAAGGATTTAAGAGTTTGACTTACAACGGTATTCCAGGACGTTGTATTTACCCTGAAACTTTTGTGTGCTTTTATCTATCTAGTCTCAACAGGATTTCATCCATAGATATTCCTTGTTGTGGTTTTAACCAAAGCAAAGACAACAAAGACTGTGGACACGTTGAATCATTTAACAACCAATTTAATGTTAAAAGCATGACATCAGTTTACAAAGGTACAATCCTTGAATACAAATCTAGATATACAGGCAACAGTTGTTGGGTGTAGGGGACTAGACATCACTTTTTTAGCACCATCCAAACTGAAGGCTCCCATTCCAGTAATACATCATCACTAAGTTATAATTTAACGTCCTAAGAAAATCCCAAACAGTCGATTCCTACTTATCTTTCGCTTTTTGAATTTTTTGGGTTATCATTTGTTTCCGTACATCCCCATGGTGTTCCCACTTCCCGTGGCTGCTGACATGAGCGTGGTCAGTTGGGAACTACCTATTCTCTTCAACTCATGTGCTGGCCATCCCTTCAATTCTCGTCACTTAATGATTCAAACTGCCGATCTTTACAAGGCAGAATTATCACCTTAGTAGCCTTGCACTTGACAGCTGCTACTGACACATGCAGTTCAATCAAAAACCACTAAGTGGAGCGGCTGTCTGACTGTCAAGGCGAGTGGTGAAACTGCCACCATCGTCACACGGGATTCAAAAAGCAGGCTGTGCTTTTACATCAGTCATCTTTCAAAATTGTTATGCTAGACATTTTCCAAGCAAACAACTTCTTTGAACAATCTCCCCTCTCTTGGTTGTTTTTCATTCTTTTATGCTCCTCAATTTGTGTGAAGTTTTCACTGCTGAGGCACAGGGGCCTATCACAGTCATGTCTACAGTTTTTGCCTTTTCATAGAACAATCTTGCAAGTAGCATAACAGATGGAAGCTGACATGATGTTCAGGGCAACATTCTGGCTTGCCATTCCCAGGGCAGGCTCTACAAGAGATCGTGACAATTTCTGACTAGCCCAAATGCCTTCCCATTTCAGTTCAGGCTATCTAACAGGGCATGTCAACTTCGGCATTGTCTCCTGTCTCTTGCCATGCCATGCAACTTAAGCGAACAGTGCACACTGAGAAGTAGAGAACCACCCAACAACCAGTTGCTACTACACAACAAGGAACTTTCGGAATGTAATGATGTAATGCCCATGATATGTCTATGCGTAGCGGGACTCGACAACGAGAAAAACAAAGCGATGAAAGTACCATTTTTATCCAGGCGAATTTGGTCGTCACTGACTGGTCTAGAACGGACACAGTAATGTTTGGTGGACTTCTAAAGCTGCATCAAGGGCAGCGAATTCACAATATTCAACCCCACAAGGTACTACATTTTTCTTCTTCCTTGGTATGTTTCGCAGCAATACAGTGTTCCTGATGGCACTCATATACAAGTGACTTACTGACTACATGGAAGGGAAAACTCCAGAAACCAAAATCAACAATCATTGTCTCCAATCGTAAATATAGACATGACAACTACGAGACAGGCTTGACTACATTAAACTTAAAGACACATAACAAGCCTACAATACTACATCAGTTCTAAGATAGAGGTGACTAGATGGTTGGTAGTAGTTAGTTAGGATGAGTAGGCCCACAGCTGATCTGAGATACAGCTCAGCATTCGGGACTTGTAAAGGATCACTTGCGCTGAGTCGTCGGCAGAACTGAGAGTGAAAATTTGGCCAGTACCTTTGCAGAACTGAATCACGGCGTGTAGGCGTCGTCTGGTTACACATGGGCTTAGTACTACTACATGGCAACATTGGAAGCAAACTCATGGTATCATAATTTAAATTGAAGGATAGTAGGCAAACACAAACCTCATTTTCCTAACAGCCATATTGGGCCGTGGTATTCAGAGAAACCCTCTGATCTCGCAGCTACTATGTCATGCTAACTCACTACAGAATCAAGAAGGGTTTTGGACACATTCAAAAAACAATTTTCCCCACGACATAATCCAGATGACAAAAAATCGGTCAGTACAGGGAATAAGTGCACTAAACGAAAAACAATATATATCATGGCGAGAAGAAACTAACATGATACATCCCTAACTTGAAACGGACAGAGATCTCTGTCTGTTGAGAAATAGACTCACGGCAGATAGATGGACCTACATTACGTGAAATTATCAAGTATTTCTGTCTTTCTTTCAATCAGTCTTCTAATTGAATTGGGGGGAAACTATGAGTCTAGGTTCTCTAAAGTGACACTTGTGTCTAATCCGTGACCAACACGTGCCACAAGGTTGTCATTTGACACCCCCTTTCTTCTATTCTCTGCCTCTGGCTCGTAGAAGGCCTTGTGCCTGAGTAAGAAAGTGTGTGCTAAACTTGTCGGGAGATCTAAACACAAATTAAAGGGGCAGAGTGACGCTGCTAAGTGTGCTCATTGGGCGTTGTCCTCCCCTGCCTCTACGTCCTGCACCTGCTCTTTTTCACCTCCCTCACCTGCAAAACAGCGCAGAAATAGCACATCAGAAGCGCAAAACAGCACAGAAATAGCACATCAGGACAAAACAGAACAAGAGAGATCACTGAAAACATAGCATGCAGGAGTGGAATTGAAATTCACCCCAAAAAACAACCACAAAATCAACTTAACTGCTTCACGGTGGAACTTATAATTACTGGCAATGGCAAATAAAACATCATTTCTCTAGACAACAATAGATACATGTATCTGGTAACTTTTAAAATGTTTGCTGTATGGTTAGTTAATGTTGGTTAATCTAGACAAACCCTACTTTAATTTTTTTTCCGTTTCATGCATTGACAGAAGGGACAATATCTAATAGCCATTATTTCTTGCAGTATATACAGTTATGAAAATATCTTACTTCAGGTTTTCCAAAAACCAAATCTCCAAATGTCAATTTGTTTATATATGGGAATAATGTGAAGTATGTGAATTTTCACTGTTTTTTCTGCAATCTGAAACATGCAGGTACTACGAGCTAAAAAAACAAGGGAATTTGCCTCACCATCGTCCTTCCCGTCCGTCGTCATGTCTGATGTCCAGAGGGTCAGGTTATCTCGTAACAACTGCATGATGAGTGTGGAGTCCTTGTAGCTCTCTTCACTCAGTGTGTCCAGCTCTGCAATGGCATCATCAAATGCAGCCTGCAACAAACAACACAAAACAACACAGCCATCAGAAAGAGGTCTTTACATGTACAGGCTGAGGATTGGGGCTGATCTTAACTGCCAGCACACTTAAACCAAGGAGCTTTAGAACTTCTTTCTTAAACAAATACTGCAAATTCATAAAGAGCAACAGATCAGGACAGAGAGCAAAGGAATCATATTGATTTCAATCTCTGTCTAGTCTGTCATTTCACCACTGACCAGTTTTCGTATTTTTCCGATGACAAGTACAAGCTACTGTTCTTTTCAAGTACAGACTGTATCTTCTTTCAGCATGTGACATTTCAAAGTGGACTGTTGACATTCTTATCTGCTGTTTGGCTCTTTATGTCTACTGAAAGATAAAGCACTGCTCCAGGCATTGTCAGTGCATTTCAAACAGCTGTCGACCAAGCATGCCATGTCCAGTGACAAGTTAAGCCTCTCCTTACATGGCAGCCAGACTGTCCCTACTTGGTGTGTCACTAGGATTAAAGGAGTGGTCAGACATGTGTCAGTCTCATTGGCAAAACTATTTCAGCATTCAGCAGGCTTTTAAAGTTATGGGAATAAATTTTGTTGGAAGTGACACTGAACGCTTGAGTGCATGATATGCCTTGGTCTGAGGAAGAAATGCTGAAATTTTGGGCAAGATCCAAGAATTCTTAACCACAGCAAGATATCCCCAGCAGCTTTCATTCCAAGTTCCAACCGCAACCAGCAAGCATGTAAATGGTACGGTTACAGCAAAACTACCTGGGCAGAAGCCAATTGTTCTTTTCACGCCGTTGCAAGTTGAATGGACACTTTCAAGTTTCAACATCATCACAGACATTCCACCTTTTGTGAGACTAAACTGTTAACGTTTCTTTGCTTGTCAGACAGCAGACATTCATTGGCCATCTTTGTTTACATATTTGGTTTTGCTCAGTAGCCAGACAGATTGCAGGCTAGTTGTTTTCTCACGATAAACTGTGAATACTGTCTGTGCAACCATTTCAGAATATGTAAAGCTTGGTTACAAAAAATGTGCTAAGAAGGCCATTCAATAAAGACTTCCCCTGACCTGATCAACTTTTGGTTATTGTAGGAAGCTGACATTGCATGTTTGATAATACATATCTCTATTTTCAATTCAGAAGTCTTACCAATTTTTTTTACATGAAATGCTACCACCAGTATGAGCTCTTGCAGTCTTGGTTTGATTTGTCAATGGGGAAATCAGTCTTTTGTAAATGAATATGATAACTTAGATACTATAGTTACTAGTTGCTCCCAATCTCTGAACGAAATGCTATCACTAACTTTCTATTTACCAATTGTATAAAATTTTTGTTATTCACATTTTATTTATTATGTAAGTGGACTCCAGGTAGAATAGTATCTCTTATGCGCCACTAATGGAGATCTCAATAAAACAAACTTACTTTAGCGAGACGGCATGCACGGTCGGGTGAGTTCAGGATCTCGTAGTAGAAGACGGAAAAGTTGAGGGCGAGACCGAGGCGGATGGGGTGTGTGGGCGCCAGCTCCATCATGGCGATGTCGTTGGCAGCCTTGTACGCCAGCAGGCTGTTCTCCGCGGCCGCTGCCCTGTCGTTACTTTTGGTGAACTCTGCCAGGTACCGGTGGTAGTCGCCCTTCCTATTGGCACAGAAAACACACAATTCCTTTTAATCTTCTGGAACGTTCATGTTCTTGAACCCACTATAGATGCACTACATGTTTGCTAGTGCTTTAAGGAAGGATTTTCCAGATTCCAAGTATGGAGTGTTCACTACTCGCAAATAGAACATGAGCAATTCTATCCCTTCAAACCTTTATTACATTTTGGCACTTATATATCCCATCATTTCTTGAAGTGCTTGAAGTTCTTGATATGAAAATTAAGCTTATAATGCAATAAGAAAACATGAAGAATGCTAAAATCAAGCCATTCAATAATGCTGCAGAGTAGTGCAAAGGTATATGAAGACTTAGGGAAACATAAAGAAACAAGAAGAATGTTATTAAAAAATCAAGTCGTTAGATAATGCTGTAGAACACTGCAATGGTATAAGACTTACATCTTGTAGTAGAAGACCCTGGACTCTCCTGACCCGGCTGAAGGGATGAGGTTCTTGTCAATGACATCGAGGATGTCATCACAAATTGACTTCAGCTCCTGCTCTACCTAAACAAGAAAAATGAAACAAGGATTCATGTTTGGTTTGTAACATGGAACTACGTACATTGTAAAGGTCTACAATGTGTTACATTTCTCATAGTTTTGGCTTCTAAAAGCCTTTTCATGACTTTGTTCCAAATCTTCAACCAGCAAAAAAATGCTCCATCCAGTCAATACAGAGCCTGCATACAAGCAAGCATGATGATGTCACACTGACGCAGTGGCAGGCAAAAATCAGGAGGAACGCAGATTAATTTACATCTGGATTAATAATTTCACCTGCTAATCTAAATGTTAATTAGTAATCTACGCTGCTAACATCATTTTTCTACTTGTCGTTGAATACCCCGGATAGAAACAAAAACAGTGACCGCTCACATTCTTTCAGCTTCCCACGCAGCAAATTGTCAGTATTGTTTCCCCGCAAATTGCAGGTGGGTATTTCAAGCCAGGTATATATCTTGGAAAGGATATTGTGAACCAGAGCCTAAGATTAAGAATTGAAACAAAAGCTAAAAAAATTTTTAGGTAGCTATTGTTTTCACAAATCAGAACCAAGACATTTTTGAGAAGCCATACAAGAAACAACTGATTCTGCGGTGTGACGTAAGACAAGTTGTTGGTTGTAGCTAGCCTTACCATCAACCTGTACTCCTGGATTTTTTCCACCTTCTCTGTGTTGCTCTTCTCCCTCTCCTTCTGCTCGATGCTACTGATGATCCTCCAGGACGCACGCCGGGCCCCGATCACGTTCTTGTACGCCACGGATAGCAGGTTCCTCTCCTCAACACTCAGCTCCATGTTTCTCTCCGCCACCAACTTCATGGCCTCAACCATTTCTGTACACAAAAGGGAGGTTGAGATGTGAGACAAACAAATAGGATTGTATTTGTACCCATCATACCTTTTTGGTATTTGGTAAGGCAAATGAAAAAAAAGTATCATCGCTGTTAATCTTTAACCTTTAGCACTCTGAAGTAGCTGTTTCGCATCCAATTCCCTATTACTTTGTATTAGAGTTAGGCAGCAGGGAGAAGGTTAACTCAAATTGTTATCTATGCGTCTATCGTGTATTTACTTCCACCATACTGTTATCTCTGTTTACAAGATGTCACCTGTGAAAGTAACAGTTATGTGCACCAGTGCACTAATATTGTAGCATCAACACACAGGCAAAATTGGGTCCTACAAATTTGTACTGTACATGTATTGTAATTGCAGACAATGTAACATTGAAGATAAAAATTGTGTCATATTACATGTCTGACAAAAAGAGCATCTTGAGCTCTGCCCATCCTATTGACACAAGGCCACTCTCCATGCAAACAAAGCTGGCCAGTTGCTCAGTGTTTGTTTGTATCTAGGATACCTAATTGTTGTCCTCTTAGTGAATTGTATGATATGCTTTTTTTCCAGTCCATGAAGTGTAACATTGGTACAGGCACACAATAGATTAGGGGCACTATGGATGCTTCATGTCCTATGTACATGTAAGAGAACTGTTGGAAAGTGCTGAGTTAGTCGTGTAACCGTACTAATCTCATCAGTCAAAACTCTTGAAATATAGTCAAGAGCAAAAATGTGTTTTTTTCAAATGAAAACAACACCATAACAATATGATACTGAATGCAAATTATTCAAGTGACAGTTTTTTACATGGAGAAATGACATTATTTCCGTTCACTACACAGATGAAATATTTACATACTAGTTCTCATCCTAAAATGAGGAGCTGGAGAAAAATACAATAATAATAAACATGAGCCTGAAAATTTTATTGACCACACCTTAGTGGGGGATACACAATGTTTGGAATAGCCAATATTTATGACCATCATGTATGGCTGTTATATTTCCTACCCTCTAAAGATCACAATTTCTCTTCTGATGTATGCATTTGGGATAAGGCTTCCGGGAAAGATGGACAGAGCTATACTTTGCATTCTGTTAAAATAAATGCTGGCTTTCAAGTTACTTCTTTGTCCTAATATGGTGATCTTGCTGGCCATGACTAGATAGATGACACCACCACTTACACTAATAGTCTATCATATCGTCAGTTTACTTTGATCTGAACAAGCCAGGCAGAACACTAAAGACTGGAATATGGCGCTTTACATTAAAGGCCTCAGCATGGCAATTTAACTCCTTCATGCAAAGATTGCTAGCGCAAACTCAATTTGGTTAATAGCTCAATTGGTCCATATATGTTTCCAACACATGATTTTCCCCCTTAAAAATCCCCAGATCTCTATGTCGGATTTGAGTCAGCCAATGAAAATTAAAATTTGATTTTTTTCTGGGAAAAATTAGTTACATTGGTGGTCTATGTGATGCTGATTTTCTACTTATGAGAAGGGTTTGGTTCAAGAATATCACTAGCTTTCACTCAAATCCTTCTAAATTTTAGTGCTGCCATTCCATTTACTACCGAGGCTCCTACAAAAGTTTCCAGGGAGGCGAGTATAAGAGCCCCGGGTATTGGATGGCACCAAGGCTAGTGTTGGCTTAACAGCCAGGACTGGTATACAACCATAATGGAAGTAAGATAGAGAAATATAGCATCCAAGGGTTACCTAAGACACCGTTCACACTCATTTTTTTATTATCGCGATTGAAGTATAATCGCGATTGTTCGATCCGATCGCGATTGAACGAAAAGAAACTTTTGCGTTCACACTGCACTTCGCCAAGTGGATTAAAGTACGCCGTGATCCGATCGCGATTGATGCACGATTGAGGCACGCTTATTATTTGAGGTCATAGGTTGAGGTCAACGGTTCGGCGTCGCTTGCTACAAAATGGCGGGAGTCCACCAACTTTTGATGATTTTGTATCTCTGGAGAATGTTCTGTAGCCGTGGAAGGGAAGGCAATCAGCGGGCTATGATCGCGAGAAGGCGTGAACGACGAAGGCTTTTGTATATTAGCCTAGCTGTAATACAGGTAATGAACGCGGCAAGAGCTGTAGACAGGACAATCTGGGAGCGTGAACGAAGCGACGATTGGTGATTCCCACCCCCGGAACAAGCCGAAATACACACCGATCGCGATGGAATGAATCGTAGTTGCGTTCACACTCAAAACTTGATAGAATTGGATTGGATCCGATCGCGATTGATCCTCCCCAAACTACCTCCGGAGGTGGATCAGAAACAATCACGATCGGATCGATCCAATCGCGATCGGGAGCGTTCACACTGAAAAAATCAATCGCGATCGGATCGATTCAATCGCGATTATACTTCAATCGCGATTGAAAAAAATGAGTGTGAACGGGGTCTAAGAACAGCACTAGCCATCAAAAGTAGACTGGTCAATATGTTCTTGGCTTATCTGTATTTTCTAATTTGTCTGCCTTGAATACATTTTTTTAGTAGGCGCTGACATGTAATAACAGCACAACTAACATTTGGGAAACATTTCACATTTGTCTGAATAGGAGCTAATTTAATACAAGAACAAAACCCTTGACTGGCTTGAGTAAAACAGTAGTGGACTGGTGTATAGCTAAAATTGAAAGAACAATACTATAATATCTTAACATCTTAAGCATCAATTACTGTCTTATATCAACCATCTTTAAAATCTCAACAGTCAATGAAATGGTCTTTGGGACCAATTCAAGTGTTTCAATGCAGCATTTTCAATGTGCAATAATTTTTCAATAATTCATACGAAGAGAAAGCAAGAGGTTCAGAAACTGCTCGTGGGATAATATGGGGGAATGCAAATAGGAAGGTAAGATTACTAAGGATAAATTCATGTATGTGACAATGGTGTCTCAAGAATGCAGATATACTTGGACACTGGTCGTGGGACATTGCCTATATAATCATGCCTTGATTCATTTCTTGTTGATGTAGGATGCCTATTGATGCAGAATTGTCCAGAGTACAGCATATCTGATACTGTGTCCTAGCTCTTTTTCCTCTTCTCAGACTTCTGGCTCCACTTCAAGATTCTTCTGGAAGCTGTGACCAAACATCTCCCCAGGGATCAGCACACCTTTCATTTCAGGCCAAATGCTGTGATATTCTGTACAACTACAAGGATAGACGGGTACCCACGACCATTTTGAAATGGTTTCTTTTTCAAGTTTGCTTACTCATAATAGTCATATGACAGACTGTACTTATTTCATGGTAAAAATGGACTATGCGGTGGATAGAAAGTAATTGGGACAGCCAGATTCCGTATCACAATGTATACTAGTATTCTACCCCTCTAAAAATCAGCTATTTCTTGTCTGATTTTGTATCTAGGAATATATCTTTTTGAGATAGATTCTGTGTTTGCCTAAAAGCAGCTATTGGCTTTTTATTTGATATTTGTTTCATATTAGCAATTGGGAACAGATTCTACTCAACCACATCCTATGATAATAGTGTGCTATACAATATGTGAATATTGACCACAGGTTATGTTTGACTGTGTCCTACAATAAGCAAATCACCATACATGTACAGGTAGGAAGAAGAATAAAGGTATGGGATACATGAGCACTAGAGATGATTCTGAACTTTTAAAGATGAATGAAGCTTTAAATCTTATGGTAAATCATCCCATGAACATTATGTAAATGCAGGTTTCCCACGGTTCTTTTCAAGAGGACTAGTCTACAATTCATCCACATTTAATAAGAAATAATGAGTCAATTCTCTTGAATGTGACGATATAAAGACTAATCATAGAGGGAACATAGTTCATCCTAATCATACCTAATGAAAATTCTACCTTGGACAATTGGACAAAGCAGCTGTTAACACCTAAATAGTTCAGTCAGTCTGTTACATTGTACTTTGGCCTCTACAACAAAGTTAACTTGGCACCAGAGTGGCATCAAGTAGTGCCTTCCAAAGTTCAGATATGACTTAAACTACAACAGAGCAAGACATGGGGGCACATTTGGACAATATTGTCATCATACATTTGCACATACAGACTACAGTCAATGGTGATGGTCAATCGAGAATTCATATTTCATACAGCAAAGACGTATTCGTATTGTAGACTACTGCAATCTATAGCAAAGAGTACATGTTGTAAGGTACATACATGTATATAATTTGTAATAAATCTTGCGAGAATCAAAACTACCAAATATTTTGTGTTACCATGGCAATGACATCATTTACTAGTGCACATCTTCTTCGCAATGATCAAGAATTAATCAAAAGATCAGTAAATTGAGACTTGAGAACATACAGTACAATGGGTCTACTTATATGATGTGGTCTGGAAGAAAGCACATTCAAGTATGTAGACATAGCACTTGATACTGAGGACTGTACAGAATGTGGAATATCCAAGACTGATAAGGGACCAAGCTCGGGACAGGAAAGGACAATTCTCTCATGAATAAAATAAATGATTTCAGCTTATTACATTGGCATTATCTCCTTAAGTAATAATAAAAGATTCTGCAATCTATCAAGGTGTGATGGTTTTACATTATTTACCCCCAGCCGTTTATGCACAAACGTCTTCCCGTGTTTTGCTCAGCAAACAGCCTGCTGTTATCACCGGAAATGCAGAATGCTAACTGTTTCAGAAGCTTTATTAATCGGAGTTGAATTGGAAATGGCGCGTGTACAACCATCGATCAACAACTGGGTTAACCATACGGTATTTTCCCAACGATGATTTATTTCCCTATTTTGGACGGACGAAATTTTCATAACCCTATCTGTCAAAACCCCTGCTTGTTTATACGCGTACGTTCGCGAGGATTTGGGGACAAGAATTATGGATCCTTTTAATTACAGGAGCATGTAAACCGAAGGTGACGGACGGGCTATCGTGCTGCCCCTGTCAGAATAGATCCGATGATGACTCCGTTCTCCTCTCGCCTACGGATGAACTTGGAACTAGTCCAGATCGGATGCAGGTAGCTAACAACTATCCTGACGGTCATCAACCAACGCCAAAGATGCAAATATTATCTTATACCGGCGTTTTGTAGGAGAATGAATACCGCTAGTGTATACATGACGGTTCTGCAATGTTTCTAAACGGAGCCATCGACGTAATACGTGAAAACGTTTGGAGAATGAGTCATCATTGAGGACGATTTTTCAGTTGCTAAGGTTGGGAGGGGCTCAAGATGGCGGCCCGCTAGCGGTGATTTCCGCCTTCGTTTAGCTCTGATTTTACCCTCACTTATCTTTGTAGATGCTACAGAATGACATCGATGGATGGGAAAAGCTTCCTTCTATGCTGAGATGTCTGCATATCTCAATAGGATGCCACACCTTTTTCTCTGCAGATGCCCAAATCAGGCAGAACAGGAAGTATTCGGCATAGCTTGACTTTGATGGCGAATTTTTAGGAAGGAGGGTAACCTACCATCGTATCGCTCAGCCTGCTCTGCTAGCTTGGCTTTGTAGACCATGTCCTCTCTGTCAGCCATGGTGGATGGATGGAAGAAGGGCTGGATTCAAATCGATTCAAGCTGCAAGTTTATCGTTACAAATTTTCTGATCAAAGATGGCCGCGCCCGCCAACTCTGAAGTAGTTCCGGGTTTAAGCGGAACCAACGTAGGAGATCACTGCGCGTAGGTGTTGCGGTCTTGAGTACCCGTAGATATGAAAAGGAAAAAAACACTTTATTTTAAATTTATGCAATAACAGTAGTTATGCAGTTTTGATCAGTCTAATTGCATTCTGAAGAACTGCTGTTTCCATCAGGAGTCCATGCTCGCCTTCCTCATTTTTTCACGAATGCATATTTGATGCAGTTGAAAGCTCATTCTCAAATGACCTGTTTTAACTGACTCACCTGGCCGCGCACAATCAATGAACGGCTCCGCTAGCTGCAGAACTTGCCTGGTCACTGGGATCCCGTTTGACGTTGAAATTCGAAACCTTTGGTACAATGAAAAAGAAATTGAGCACCCCGAAAGACGTTGAAATTGCATAGGGACGTATTCACTATAAAGCATGCACTGGCGGGGTGATCTGGGATTTGTGCTCTGTGTGCTGAGTTCTGCCTTGAAAATATTTGAGCGTGAAAAAGGGAAATCTTCTGCGTGCATCAAATGTTGAAAAGTTCTCATCTCAAGTTTGATATCAAGAACAATTTAAGTATGCTATAAAATTCACAATGTTGATATTTTTGGATAATGTAATGTCCTTTTTCTTTCCCATTTTTTATCACAAATTTCGACATTAAAAGCATGAAAAGTAATAAGTTTCCTATCCCAATCAGTAGCTTGCGTCATTGTCCATGCTTATTTTTTCGCACTCATCGAAAGTCAAACTTTAGTATCAGTAACGTTTATATGGGCCAAAAATCAAATAAACTTTTTACTGTGGTGTAGAAGCAACTGTGTCAGTGAAAATCGTGGTGGTGGTATGGTTACACGAGTGTTGGTCGCTTTATCGCTTACCTGCGTTCTTTGAATATCTATTAAACTGTTAACGGTTCTAACCTGGACAGTGCAAAAATCAAAATCATGTGGACCGTTACTGGACCTATTTTGCCTGGCGGACGGGTACGAGATCCGCTCCAAGTTACATTGCGGCCAGAAGAATGACGTCAGAGGTCTCCCCGGCGGTTGCTATAACAACCAGGACTGGTCCACGTCAGCAGGATCCCAGGGGTGGTCGGGTCAGAGCCTCTTGGCTTTCTGAATACCAAATATGTCGGATTTATGATTAATAAAGCTATAAGTCGATGTCGCTGTAAGGTTTATTGTTATTGTCGCTAGCTCTGTTAGGCTGTCCACTGGGTAAGGACATTTTGACCCACTTGTATTGAAGGATGCGAGGTTACAAGTACCATATATAAAATGGGTGGTCAGAAATCAGAAGTGACGAAATGCACCTGTCTGTATAATGATCAAAAAGCATCGTGGCTCCTAATATGGTCAGCGAAACGTCGTCGGGGGAATTGATCATCCTGTTCCACCTTAGCTCCTAGGAATGTTTTACCATGCGTGACACTATCACGAGAAACTCGCATTATTATCTGGTATTGACGTTACATTAACTGTTTTTCCTTTGCAAATGTCGAGGGCATATTGCCAAGGGATATCCCTTAGAATCCCTGTCAAAAGATGACTCTTCCTTAATGGAACGAACAGATTTAAACAATTGTAAACAGGAGCTGGTCGTTGCACAGAAACATAGGAGATACAAGTATTCTCTAATGGTAATCAGACCGTGGCGCGAAAATACACAGTGCGTATGACGTCATTTCCTTGGATATCGTCCCATCCGCTAAACACAAATAAATCATCCAATTCACTAAGGAATTTTGTGGTCTCAACCAGGGCCCTTTTGGGGTTGAATAGAATAGAAATCGGTCCAATTTTTTTAAGACGACGGAACGACATTATATTGTACTATTGTGGGCAGCTACATATCTTGACATAAGTACATTAAATACCAGATTATTTGCATAATTTCGATCAGTGCCTCCTGTTCTTTAATTCCTTTAGGAGTGTGACGGATACCACTTGAGATTGCTACGTTCATACTCAATGCCAAATTTGCTGAAAAATGCATAACTTGCCCGCACCCCCATCCGCCCGTCATGGTATCACCCTTGTCACCTACCTGGACGGGGTTGACACAGACTTCACTAAATATTGACTGTTGGTAAACAGTGCCGACGGCAGAGATGGTCGAAGAAAACATGCTTAGGACAACTGGGAATCCAAAACAAATTAGCCACATTCCTGGTTGTGCTAATCTCCAAACAGATTTGGCTCGTTTTGGGACGTCTTTTTGGCTCTTTTCGAACGACTTTCAAGATCTTTCAACAGCTGTGTCTTTCAGAAAAGCGCCCTAAGACAAGTATATTATTGCACCAGGTTGAGGTTTCTATTGCACTTACCTTCTTGTGGTCGGGCCTCGTAGTGCAATAGAAGGCATAGAACTGATATGCCATCACATGAATAAGCCTGACTCGCAAGGCCTGCTAAGGCGGCTACAGAAAATAGCACAACTGGATAGTACAAAATAGCTAAGGGGTGTAAACCAGCCAAAGGTATATATCTGTTTGAAGACTATTTTGTTCCACAGTTCAGTTGTACACAATTACATGTCTTCTTGGCATCTTCTTTGGAGTGACCAATGATATAATGTCATTGGACTTTTTGGAGTCAAAATGGCAACTCTTTACGATACTTGTAATCCGACTTGTGCCATTACGATTTCAAGTCCGCTATCTACTCTATCCCTAATCTTAGCATGGTACACAAATACATATATCGCCATTATCACCCAACGTACTTTTTTGGATGGCAGACCTTTGGTTTTTATATGGTTGCGTCTACCTTTCCGTATCTAGCCTGCTTCGTACCCATGTCGGAAGGTCGTAGGGAAATGGACTGCAGACGTACCTCTTTCACTGTCTTTATATACTAGTATCAGAAAGTTTCAACCCTGGTACCAAGGAGGCTAGTTGACAAACATCGTGTATTGTAAACAATAGTCTAACCCCAACGATGGCTATGACGCAATCTGTGTACGTGACAAACAACACGCAGCCCCGAGGCTGATGTTTACATTTTCAGGTTTCTCTGGTCCCTTTGTTCTCCTTCACGACTAAACAAATTATGAATAATTTGGAGGGGAAACGAAAATGTCTCTGCTCATGCACTTTTCATAGCAGTGATTATTGCAAGAGTAAAGGAATGTACATGTATTCATGTTTCAAGTTCTGTGAATGTGTGATTCTTTTAGGATGCTCAAATTAGTTATTTCTTCAAAATAGACTAGTACATTGAATCAAGGAGGTTAAATGTATATTTAACCTCCTTGATTGAATGTGGTGTGATCGCGCATAAAAATCTAAGCAGGAGACAAAATGGCAAGACGCAATAAGAAACATGACAATCACATAACATTTTGCTTAGTATTTAATAATTCTTTATTCATTCTGTGTGTTACTCTGTATCTAGAACTTCTTTCCAGGACCAAATCGACAGCACACGGCTCTTCCATCTTTTGTTGTTACTCCCTCATGGTGAAGGCATGCTTTGCCCTTTGGCACAATTCCCAACACATTCAACCTTACTACCCCTCAACTGTCATGGAACATTCCAACCTGAGGCATTCTGGATCATTCTACACTGTAATGAGGGGTGTACCGGGCAGCATAGAACATCACTGTGATAATGTACTGGCGTGTACTTTTTGCTATCTACGACTTTCCTTTTCTTTGCTCAGCTCTAAAGGCAGTTACTGTGTTTATCACCACCTGATGGGACAAACCAATTATCTAAAGTGGTTTCATTTGAAAAACCCAACAGTTCTCCAGTCCAGGTCATTGTTAACGTTCACAGCAGAAGACACTTTATCTGAAGCAGTTTCCTTGATTATTAGTAAGATGTTTATTTGTGTGTCAGCACCAGATTCTTTGGTTTTGCAATAGCAGATAGAGGGTGGAAGGGGGAGTAGCGGGTTGCCTGGTAAGGCATGCATTTTAGCTATAATAAAAGCTCAAGTGTGAAATACCTATTCATGGCCTCCTCTTCTACTAAGATCTAGACTATAGACTGTCATGTCTTCCTGCAGCACTCAATCTTAACAATTCTGTAACAAATGTCATATCCGTTCTCACATGTAGACATTTCTTTTACACGCCAAAATTCTGGTTCTGTTTTCTAAGTAAGCATTCCCCATTCAGAAAAAATGTGCATTCTCCTGATCAGTTTTCTTGCTGAATAGTGAAGATTAGCTCATTGTGAATGCAGGCATAGGAAGCTGTAGTATAGATTTAATTTTATAGGAAATATTGTAGTAGGCATCTAGCAGCATTGACAGGAAGAAATTAGAAGTGTAAGAAACTGGATTTTGAGTATCAAGTGCTTGTAGGATTAACTATTTCGCTGAGGCGTTCTCGGCACACGCTTTGCCCCCTAACTCTCGACGCTGGAAGCTGTCAAATCTTTTCCGCAGTGTTTCCCGCAACTTTTCCCGCTCTTTGTCCAGATGCTTCTGGTTGGCTTTAAAGAGCTGGATGTCCTCCTCTGAGATGAAGTCTTCGTCCTCTGACGGACAAGACTCCTGAATCACAGAATTTTCATCAGTGGTAGACAGGACACAGGTTTCAAACACTACAAATCTATTCCCCAAGCTAGATTCCCTTTTTTAATTTTAAGTCTTTTACAATCCTGAAAATTTGGGACGCAAATATAAAGACCATTCATAAATGTCTCCAAGCAAAATATGACCTTTTCACAAATTTTTACATGTTCTACAAACCTTCACATTGTGTGGTAAAACGTTGCAACTTCCTTGACCTATCCTTCAAAACATCATGGTATGTCATGAAAAATATGCTTCTAAGATTGTGCTGACCTATTTCTCTGAGATTAAGAGCCTAGCCGTCAGTCTCGTCAAGTGGGCTTGGTCATCCTCAAGTGTATGATAGGGTGTCTAGTTTCATATTTCATGTTAACACACAACAAAGGGCTCTATACCTATCAGGGGCTTTGGGAAGAATTTAAGACTAAGCTTTTTGTTGACCTGAAGATTCTGAGAGCATTTCAGAAAGGTGTAGTGCTTCATGTTTTCATGTATCACAAAACAAAGGTCCCTATACCTATCAGGGGCTTTGGAAGGAGTTAAAGACTAAGCTTTTTGTTGACCTGAAGATTCTGAGTGCACTTCATAACAGTGTAGTGCTGCCCTCCCAATAATGAGGGATTCCGTACCTCTAGCATGTCCTGTAGACTGCTCTGCCAACCCAGGGACGACGGAGGAGCCGAGGAGGGAGGCGGCATCCTTCTCTCCCCGTTCACCACGCCAGGTCCCGCCTTACTTTCACCGGATTTCTGAAAAAGTACATAAAAATAAATTCATGTGTATTTCAACCAAGCTTTAGCTTGTTCTAAAGGCACTCATCTATTGGGTGCAATACCTAGAGGCACTTTGTAAAATACAAGCAATGTAAATTTGACAAGCTTTTCTTGACAAGTGTAATCATAAATTGATGTCTTTCATACTTAGGTCCTTATTGCAGTCGCCTTACCTTTTCACTCGCTTTCTTCTTTGCCTTCTTGCCCTGAGCTTTCTTACTGGCAATCTTAGAGGTTGGAGAGGATCCAGAGCTGGAGTTGGACTGACAGTCGCTACAACCAGGATCGTCTAACTCCTCACAGTGACTACATGGCTCTCCACTGATGTCACCTGGAGAGAGGGGATGCATCATCAATACATGATAAGGGTTATCTACACCTGAGAAATCTGCAAGAGTTACTTCCATGTTCATTGTCTTATTGCTCATCAAAACATTAACACAAAACATTGATTATTTTGGAAAGGCAATGGACATATGGAAAATGAAACTTACCTTCAATCAGAAATATCTTTATGACTAAAAATATGCTCTTATAAAAGAATACCATCCTCTGTACTCAGTGCCAGCACTATGTGCATCACAGACAGCCCTGCAGCTAAACTATGATAGGATTGATACAGAAGAAAACTTACCTATGGACCCATGATTACAGATTCCTTCAGAACATGCAATGTCGGACCCGTCTCTGGAACTGTGTCCGCTCAGACTCTCGCTCCCTTCCACGCCGCTGGAGTAGCCACAGTCGCTCCGATAGCTTCTACAGGAGTTCCCCTTCGAGGAGGATGGGTGGAGACGGTTGGAGGGGCAGGAACACGTGGAAGACGCGACGTCGTCGTCGCTTGGAAGGTCGTAGGTTGCACCGAATGTTGAACACCCACCGTTGGCAGTGCAACTGCTGTTAACATCCACGTCATTGCACTGAAGGATGGGGGGACAAAACAGTCAGATCATCATTACAATATTACATGTACAATACTTTTCAGAGCTCCTGATGTAGATTTATTTGTGATCTGACAAAACTTACAAAGAAATATACCTAACTCCTGCATGACTTTGAATGCATGTCAAAGGAACCACTATTTTAATGCTTAACAGGAGGTTGACATTTAATGATTTTAGTGTCATGTAACACCATACAACAGTATTTCAACTGTTCAACAGCTCAAATTTATCTGAACCATCTACTTGTGTTCACCACACCTGTAGTTTGTGTGACACCTGTATGTGTCTCAGTTGCCCATACCTTGCAATTCTCCTTCTCCTCCTCCCCAGTACAAGTCACCTTCTCCTCAGCCTTCTCTCCGTCCCGGTCCCCGGCGGCGTTCTTGTTCTTGCGTTTCTTGCGCTTGAGACGTTTCTTTTCCTGCTTGAGTTCGCGGGCCCTCTCCTCCTCCTTGATCTCCAGACACAGTTGCTCCAGCTGGGTGAAGCCTTGCTTCTGCTCCACAGCCATCTGGGTGGAAAACAAAAATGCAGTCGTGTAACTAGTGCTGAGACTTGCATTCAAATCAACACAACATGTTAGTACAATGCTAAACTTTCTTCCAATACTGAGGTATTCACGGATCAAATTTTCAACGACCGTTGTCGCCTTCTTCAGGATTAATAATGACCAATAACTTCCATACATAAACAGAACATATCGTATAAAGTAGAGTGGATTCATTCCTCAAGCTGACCGACATCTTTCACACCGCAGTCGTCCCACAGTAAGCTGGAGCTGCATAGTTCCCGTTTAGAACTTTTATTCAGTCTGGTACCACGACTGGTTTTGCCATGACAGCTTTTTCAAGTGTACAGACTAAATGAACAGAACATGTTGTCACAAAATGCATTCTGATGGAATATAGAATGTAGATTATAGGTTTCTAGCTGTACAAACCTCAAAGCTCTTGCGTAGGGTGTCCACCCCCACGTAGAATAGCATCTCCCAGGTTTGTTCCTCGGCGCGTAGCTTCTGCCAGATGCGGTGCAGCCTCTCGTACAGATGGATCCCGAGACACGTCAGCACCTCCTCCTGCGCGATGTCGATCGTCTTGGCGTGGCGCTCCCGTCGGCTGGAAGAGAATCTACCATTTGGTAAAGGGTTTAATAACAACGTCAGTGGGTTGGTACAAAATGCCCCCTCCTTCACCAGAAATGTTTGTTCATGCATTAAAACTTTGTAGACCTTCCTCAACATAGGATGATCCCCAGTTGTCAATGTGGCCATCTTCTATGGAAAAAAGATAAGTCAGGGTACGAAATACTATTTTTGTGGTGCCAACCAAACTGTAATCTTCACCTGCAAGATAATCCTAAGAATATTGGTGGTAGCAAATTTCTTTTTTGTCTTGGAGAGTACATGTAAAAGGCTCCAATTCTATTTTTTCTTGCAGGCTGCAGTTTAGTATTTCATACCCTGTTAGTAACATGCAATAACTATGCTTCTTCATTATTCCTTGCATAACATGGAAGACTTGGTCTTCAGGTCTTCTGTTACCTTGCAGAGAGCCTGTTGTTCAAAGCAGACCAACACCTTTGTCCTTAAACCCACTTCAAGATGTCCAAAAAAATACAGACCATTCTCTTGTCAGTTTAAACAATCGGTCATGTCCTAGCTACTGTCTCCCTAAACCCCTGACATTTACTTTTCCAACATGGTACAGAGGCATTCCTCATCAGCATGCCTTCTGGACTTTAGAAATTCAACCAACCTTCCGGCCAACTCAGGCTCGGCTCTCCCGATCAGGTGAGCGATGAAGTCCGTCTCGCCCGACACGTGGATGTGTCTCTCGTGGGGGCAGCACCGCAGGCCCTCGTACAGCGTGGCGCAGTAGCCCTTCTCATTGGTGGAGTCAATGTCTCCAGTCAGCAGACTGTAGGCACGAAGCACCTTCGACTTGCACTCCGTACAGAACCTGAAAAACAACAAAGACATTTCATTCATTCGTTTCGCTGATATACAGCCAAGTCTAGTCCAACAAGGATATCTCGTATTCTCTTGGGGGAAGAAACCACAGTCAACTCTCCCTTTGGAACCTCTTTATTGGACTGCCTTCCTGGCCTCCACGTATCTGTATCTATAAAGCCGCCCTTTGGCGTAACACATCAACTGGAGATGTTTTACTGAACAACCTGTCACACTTAGCCTTTGCACATCTAGCTGCAAGCCTTGTTTGAAACTACCTAATGACGATGCCTCTACGGTACTTGGGGGTAATGAGTTCCACTCTACAATACTGTAATTCTTGATTTGTTAACTATAACTTAATTTTAGCTGATTTAACAGTCACTAGTTAACAGCTAAAATTTCATCATCGCTAATATTTGATCATTGATATTTAAGCCAGTAATGTTTGTTCCCACCAGTAAATTAAGTAATTAAGTAACGTGACCTACTCCATTTTCCCCCAACCGCTATGTTTTCCTGCCGCTATATTAAAGTGATTTACAGTAGTTGTGGGGAAAAACAAATCTTTTTACACCTCAATCAGGGGTTGATAACACTGGTACAACTGCATTTCAAGGCATGACTATTTCTTGTTCTTCTTCAAGAAGCTACAACTACTTTCAGGGATCTCCATGCTTACCTGTGCTTCCTGAGGTAGGTCTCCATAGTCTCCAGCAGGCTCTCACAGTTGATCAGCACCACCTCGTCCCGACAGTCCTGCGATAACAGCTCCCACACGTCAATCCAGCTCCTGAAAAAGGTATCACAGTCAGTCAACAAACCAAAAAATGTCCAGCATATCTAATCTTCTCAGTAGCATTTGTCACAAAACCTATGATGATTATGGAATAACGTAGAAGAGAGACTAACCCAGTCAGCTTGGCCTTGTGGGTGTCCAAGGAGTGCAGCAGGCAGCGGTTGTTCTTCTTGCTGCTCTTCGGGATGGATTCCATCACGTCTTGGAGCCGAGCCCTACAAGAAAAAGACAAACATCTTCACTGCATATCTAGATTAGGAAAGGACATAAAAACTGAAGCATGGATCATTAAGTATATTTGATAGAAAAGATAACTTATGGTTATGGTCTCTCACAGAAAAGATAACTTATGGTTTTTTAAAGATTAGTGGCAAGCAGCCTTTACATTCCATGATCTGGCTAATCTTAAGTAATAAGGCATGCATCTAAATAAATTCACTTAGGTGGATACTAAGTATTGCTGAATAAATACAAAACCACAGAAGGTGTTGACTTACCCGTGCACGTAGAAAAGGGTGTAGACAGACCGCGGGTCGAACAGGTAGGCATGTTTGATGGACAGTACGGAGTGGGGGGTGACGATCAGAGGCTCAATGGCAGGGTGACCAGACTCTACCAGCTGGTTGAACAGCCTCTCCACACTGCAATATAACAAATTTCTTTAAATCAAAGACAACCCCAATATCCAAAACTGAAGGAGTAAAAAAAAATTCTATTCATCTGCATAAGCGCACTTTCTCTTCATGGAAATGATACATATAAAAGACAAACCTTCTCCGACAGCCCACACATGGCACCAGCTGGGACAGCGCTCGGAACAACTGTTTGCTGGTCACCATGAGTTCCACAGCCAACTCGTCCTTGGACAGCACATCCAGCTTCTAATGAGGGCAGAGAGTGGATCAGCAAGTTAACAGTTGTGAAGACTGAAGTGTATCTCCATCCAGCTTAGCTTACTGAAGAGTGAATCTTTCTATGTTCATGACAATAGAGTTAAAATTTAAATGCAATGTACATGTGAGTATGTACAGGTTCAACATGTACATGCATGTCCTTGAAAAATTGCCCTAGCTTGTTGGACAAGTGAATGGATCACTTCTAGCATCAAATCAAGGACTGTAAGCCTTTCAAGTTGATTGCAAGTCAGATAAGCAACACAGCCAGGATTGAACTTTTTACTTTATGAAGGTTAGACATCCAGGTCAACAATATATAAAGATAATTCAAACAACTGGATAAAATCAGATTTATTTCCGAAAGAAGTAAACGTTTTAGCTCAGAAGCAGGGTCACTAGCCACTGGACCACATACTCTTGGTGTTGTTCTACTATATGCATTCACTTGCACATAGAGAGTTTCTAAGAGTAAGATTTACACCTACCTGGTGGAAACTGTCCAACTCCTTCTGCTTGACATTGTGGTAGTCCATACTAAACCCTCCATCCTGGAACTCCATCACCATCTGCAAAAACAAGGTGTCAATGTCAATGTGTTAAGTCTTTTGTCCATGACAAAACAAAAGAACTATAAAAAAAGTTAAGATATAGGGCACAGCTGGACGAAACACTGCAGTTATACATGTCCTTCAACACCACATTGAATGCAGGCCAACTCGAACCAAATGTCACCAAGTGTAGGACGGGTTCAGGTTTAAGTCTGTGTGTGTGTTCATGTACATGTGCATGTTGATTTAACACATTTCACTTCCTTCGTTTGGCATAAGTTTACAGTTGACATTTTTCTGTCGTTATTTTTCTATGGTAACAGCTTTCCCTGGTATACATGTAGGTCAAGCAAAATTAATGCACTTTTATTCAAGCACATGAACATGAACTTCAATGTGCTGGCTTGGATTCAAGCTCTTCTCACACGTCCCCAACAGAGGCTTGAATGCCTGGATCAGCACTTTCTGGCTATCAGACAAAAAGCCACTTTACATCACTGAACATCATTGGGGGAGTCGTCAAAAGACCTTTGTTCTAGAAAAACTGACCATCTGACGTAATGAAGTCACATAGTTTTCAGGCTGTAAAGAATACAGTGCAAAAGCTGTGTTGTAAACTATTTGTGCCAAAATGGGTTCATCAAATTCACAGCAGCAAGGGTAATGTAACAATAATGAGATATTGCTGACATAATAACATTGATGAGTCACAAGATATTACTTTGATAAAATGACTGGTTCAAGCAACCAAAATGCCATCTAGACTGGGTCATAAGTGAGTATGATTTGTGTCTGCATTTAAAGTTAAATTACAAAGAGTGGCACATAATGAAAACCACATTTTGAAAGAGAAATCAGAGTAAGGTAAGGTCACTCCATGTGAGTACCAGGTCAAGTATGCACACACAGGGGGTAAGAGTGTAATGAGACACATATCTTGGAATCAGATCAATGGATTCCTTTCTTTGTTTAATCTTTTGCACTTCTTTGTATCAATAGAGAACAATCTGGCTTTGGGACAGACTCTCATAAGCAGTAGACTGTAGAATTTCAAAAACACAGTGCTGTGCACATAAATCTGGCGATAAAATTGCTTTGTTGGTTAGTCTTGCCAAGTAAGATACAACCTTGAACTTGTGAAGGAAGGAATTTACTTCTTTTTTTTACACCAACTACAGACTTTTTAGATACTACCAGCGGACTAGCCCCTGCTGTAGAGACTTGCACAAAGTTGTGTGGCCAAAGGGCTGAGGATCAGAGATGGGCACTGCCTTATGTTCCACCAAGGGGCGCGGGAGGACTTTAAACTTTAACAGTGATTCACTGAGTGAAACAACTTGCCATTTCAACAAAATGACAAATGGGCTATATAATGATTTGGTTTGGACCTAACACATAAGTTGGTAAGAGTAGAGTAGAGTAGAGTAATGGTAATGTGAAACTGCAATATTATGGTTAAATTTCCTGTTTAGTAACTATGTTTTTTCTCAACTTGTATCCACACAGTCGAAAAAAGTTTCCTGGCAAAGTACATGAACATCAAAAATAGCTTGGGTACGGTCTTATTCACAAGCTTTTCTTAATAACAATAGATGCTAATGAGAAAATGAGCCTTATAAAGTTATATGGACACATAATAAGGTACAAATGAACCTACAGGAAATGTAGTGAAAATGAAATGACCAATTCTTAATGAAGCAGACTAACCAGGTCACCCTAAATTACTTAAGAAAACTTTTTGTGGCATTTACAAGCTGCACTTAGTCACTTGCTACTGCAGAAGTCCAAAATCATGCTAGAGACTGTAAACCTCTGAGCTCTGACCCCTTGCGCCAAAGTGCTGCATAAACATGCTGACCACTATAATCACATGTTGATAAAGCATTTACTTTCTTGTTATCAACTATTTCAAAGTAAAGCATCCACTTGCAGTAATTCTGAAATGAGACCTAGAAAAATAAAATATATTCTGTTCCTTCCCACTACATGACATCATCATCATCAGTAGCACAGCCATGTTGGCAATTTTAGTTCCAACAAGCGCAGGAAACACAAAAACTGGATAACAGTGCCCGCCCTGGAACTTTATAGATATCTCCAAATGTGTTGAGAAGTTAATTATCCAGAACAATCGGCGTAATTAATGAGATTTACTGCAGAAGACACAAGTACGCAGAGCAAAAGGTCATAGGTCACTAAGGGGGTTGAAAAAGATTCGCGCATTGTGATTCTTAAAAATTCTCATAAAATAACAAGTATACAAAACGGTAAGTATGTTATGATACAAGACAAATATACAATGTTCCTTACACTTGACCTTGGAGGAAAACGGACGACAGGCAACGCCCATCTTCCACATAGGAAATCATACACTTACGGTCAGAGTTTCATCGATGACCAACGGGATCTGTCTTCGGTCAAACTCGTACTCTTCCTCCCGATATACGGCAACCAGACGAGCCATGGCGTTTCTCTGTAGACTCACAATTTTCTGTGAGCCGTCAACCCCTCTTCGGAGCCTTGGAGCCTACACCCGGGGACAAAAAGGAAGGAA
This sequence comes from Branchiostoma lanceolatum, assembly GCF_035083965.1. Lineage (NCBI taxonomy): Eukaryota > Metazoa > Chordata > Leptocardii > Amphioxiformes > Branchiostomatidae > Branchiostoma > Branchiostoma lanceolatum. The sequence goes on along the minus strand of NC_089722.1, from coordinate 23,628,019 downwards.
TAATTTTGGAATTTCCGTTCCGTCCGCCAGTGGCAGATGATGGAGGAATGAACAGCCTTCCTGCACACGTCGACAACTTAGAACTCTCCGCACCGAAGAAAGTAGTCCCAACTGACTGTAGGTCTAGGCTTGGTCTAGGTAATACAAGAACCATCAAACTCAACGAAACACACTAAAAGTAGTAAAGTCAGTATTCGGTGTCTGTTCAGAAACGATACATTTTGTTTAAACGACAAGTATTGCCACTAAATTGCTAAATCCCAGAAAATCTCGATTCTCGGTCAGCAGATTTATATCCTTCCGCCGTTGGATTCGGAAAGAAAGATGGCGCTCAAATTTTTGCACACGGCACTAAGATTTTGCGCACGAACCTCTGGCCTTCGTGAAAAACTTCCGGGGTCAATGCCTACCTAAACTTGATCCGTCAAATCTAAAGCAAAAAAAACGTAACAAATTGCCCTTTTGTATGCTTACCATGATACCAAACGTAACAAAACTGCTTCGCAATGCTGCAGAGCTTCACAAAGGACGCCACGCCACGTCGACCGATGCAGCCGGGCGGATGCAGCGTCATCTTCCTGACATATGACGTCATTTCTTGTTGGAAGGATGACCCGGACGTGAAAATCTGGGAGATGACAACATGGAGAACACATGGAGCGATCTGGAGGTGAAGCTGGGCGATCCGACGTATGACACACTAAAAGAGCTGGGGTTTCAACACATGACTCCCGTACAGGTGAAAAGGAAGACAATATAGTGAAGTTTGAAAGCATAACCTTTTGAAGCAGCTCTTAGATGAGAATAATTGAACGGTGAAGATTACAACTAACGTTACAGTACAAATTATGTTGGTACAAATTATGTGTAGTACAACATGTAACATGTCATGATCTCAAGACCCATTGATGTTTTGTCAACCTGCAGGCAGCCTGTATCCCGCTCTTCATGTCCAACAAAGATGTTGCAGCCGAAGCAGTAAGTCCAAGTTCATGTAACTTTCAATCAAGTACTGTAAAAGGGAAAATGTTAGCAGTGGTTTTCACTGCAAACTTAAAATCACTATGAATAAGCTAGTTCACGGTTGCTATTACGCATGTGCAGTGTCAAAGGTGAAGACCTCCGAGACGTAAACAAAACCCCTCGTGGCGTTGTTATGGAAATCAAGACAATGTCGAAGCGAGAACTGTTTGATACAAGCCAGGGGCCTTCACCTTTGACACTGCACATGCGTAGTAGCAACCGTGAACTAGCTTATATGTCTAGCCGGGGCGACTACAGAAGGACGATTTTACTTGTTATTATATATAGCCCTTCGTAGTCGTGGACCACTACATAGGCCAGATCCACTTTTTGTAACTCCTGAGTTGCTAAATCGGCCAGTAAGTGAGCTTGGAAATCAGGGAGAACAAGCATCGGGCCCGACGAGCAAGGAAAACAGCCGGCCGAGCAAAAACTGAATCTTTCCTATGAAGTGCGCCATGACTACAAAGGGCTAGTATATATGATAAGAAGTAAAAACACCCTCATGTTTGTAGTCGCCACGGCTACATACTAAATCATTACATGGCAGTTTCAACCGTGAACTTAACACCACTTCGAATCGCAGTGCGAACACTCTATTTTTTCCCTACCGCAAAATTAAATCACTGCAAACATTTCCCCTTTTACGGTAGCTGTTAGATTGGATTGAAACCTTAAACTGTTACCAAAAATGGTGTTTGATTATGAAAGCTTCATTATATACATGTATGTGTTTCATTTATAATTCATAGTACGTAGTGGTTATATATAGAAAAAGATCTTCCATCTCGCTCTCAGGATGGCTCCTAATAACCACCTCTGATCTACAACTTCAAGACGTTTAACAGTCTTTTCCTTGTTCCTATTTACCAGGTTACAGGCAGTGGTAAGACCTTGGCTTTTGTCATCCCCATCTTAGAGATTCTGCAGCGGAGAACAGAGAACTTAAGGAAACACGAAGTAAGTCTAATAGTTTAAGCTTGTGACACATAAATTTCACAGCACTGTAAAATTAAGATAGGTTTGAGATTGCAACTGAAACAATAGCATAATCAAAATGCTGGCAACAGGTTTCAGGTGTAATGAGTTCATGGTGAAGTCACCACAAAAACTGAAAACTTAACTTTGAAATACAGCAAATTTTTTAAAACTTACAGTAGTAGTAGTGAGATGCTTGTAAACCCATTCCTATGTGAAGGAATGTAGTCCCCGGTATGACATTTTTGAGCCATAGCACTTTATGTTATAGGAGTTTGTTCCTATCCATCATTCACAGCAATGAAGGGTACCAGTATAATTGTCTTCTTGGTTGTGTTCTAGGTTGGAGCTTTAATCATCACACCCACCAGAGAGCTTGCCCTGCAGATAGATGAAGTCTTATCAGCTTTCACAAAAAGACTCCCACAGCTGAGGTTTGGATTACCTTTGGATCTTTTGGATACCGTTTTTACCACGGAATATCTTGCTGAATAAGTTGTTTCAACTTGTCTGAATCCTAAGTGGAAGTTATTGCCTTTTCGTTTTATGAAGCCACTTAAATTAGTGGAGCAGAGATGATTTATGAAATTGTTTACAAACTGTTTCTTATGTGTTGTTTTTCAAATATTTTCCAGTCAACTTCTTCTGATTGGAGGAGGAAATCCTGTGGCAGACATCAAGAAGTACCAAGAGAATGGGTAGGATGGATTGACTACTAGTACTACATGTATATAGAGTTTATACAGTGTTTATATCAGTGTTTGAATTGCTCAGTCTGTTTTAGTATATCAGGGACTCACTCGCTGGCTTGAATCAAGCCTTACCCATGAAATTCAAGTTGATTTGATAGGTCAAAGGAAAGTGATCTTGATCCAGTTTAGCTCACTGAAGAGCTAATCTTCCACTGGTCTTGAGAGAGAAGACAGATGCTAAGTACTGTACAGTGTTTACAGGTTCATTGTACTGGTGAAATTCCCCTAGCTCTTTTCGACAAGCACAATGAATATTGAACCACAGCTTAACGTCCCATCCCAAGGACTGCGACCCTTTCCGGTAGCGTGCATGCCGGGTGAGTAACTTCTAGTTCCAGAGGCAAGATCCCTTAAGCCCCCGTCACAAATAAGAAATTCAGCTTGGCTGACGTGTTGGCGAGCTTCAAATGTGCATTTTCGGCCGAAGTACAGCCGACGTCCTGTCGATTACGCGGGCTTTGGGCGACTTTCAGAAATAAAAGTTGATCCAAATATTGGCCTTTTACCAGGTTAGGCGATACTGACTTCCTCCATGTCCAAGAGATGGTACTATTTCATGGGGGATTTTTAGTTTTTAGTGTTCAACGGACGTCGCCCGAGATTTTAATTGGAAAATATGGTCAACGCTCAGGCGATTTTGAAATTCGGCGAGCTTCGGACGATCTACAAAGTCGGCCGACGCTCGCATAAATTGTGACGCTGGCTTAACCACTGGACTACGCACACTACGCACCTATGCACGCTATGCTACATTACGTCAAAAACATTAGGAATTCACAACCACATACATGTATCTACAAGAGCAGACGTTTCAGTGACTGTCTGTCACCTTCTGTAGGGCAATAATGACTGGTTCTACTTCACACTGCAGCTGTGAACTTTGTTGTTTACCAACCTGATGAAATCATTTACAGATTAGGAATTCAGTTTTTCTCAGTTTGCCCAACTCATAAACACAAATACGTATTATGCATATACTGCTAAATCATGTAAATGGTCATGGTTGAACACCTGTTGCAGGGCCAACATCATAGTGTGCACACCTGGACGACTAGAAGACATCCTTCGTAGGAAAGAAGACGGCCTAAACCTGGCAGGACATCTCAAGTCTTTGGTAAGATGCAGATCTGGAGAATATGATAAGTACTCAGATTTGTTGGGTTGAATGTTCCTTTTTGTTGACATACATGTGAAACATTTATGCTACAAAAGCCACCTACATGTACAATGTATTTCCTTTAGTCATGCACTGCTTGCTTTTACCCTGATGACTCTTTTCCTTTGCAGGAAGTGCTAGTTCTGGATGAGGCAGACAGACTGCTGGACATGGGGTTTGAGTTAAGGTAGGAAGTGATTTATATGTATGTACTATGTAATTGCTATATAGTATGTTCTAATGATGCTGTTCTATAACAGATAAGACAGACATGTCATTAAGATTCATGATAGGTAACCAGCATAGTACCTGTAATTTGTAGAGGTTAATGTTCATTCGTATGCAACTCTTGTTAGGTTATCTTAAAATCACTAACCTTTGGCATAGTTTGCAATGAAATATATGAAAATAAAGGAAAATACTTACTGTGACTTTGAACGTATAATGGCTCAAATGCTCTCAGCAAAGCATTTTTTATGCCCTGTCTAAAGTTGCCATATGACAATGCATGTTTGTTATGTTGTTTTAGCATCAACACCATCCTGTCCTACCTGCCCAAACAGCGGAGGACAGGTCTGTTCTCAGCCACTCAGACAAAAGAGGTGGAAGCTCTGGTCAGAGCTGGGCTCAGAAACCCAGTCAGAATCACAGTCAAGGAGAAAAACGTGGCAGAAAATGTAAGTATCCAATTCATTACATTGCTTCTGTGTAAATTAGTGTAACTGTAAATGTACATAGCATTATTCCTTGCCACTCTTGTCTTGTACCTTCTTTCATATACATCATTTCAAATTTCCATTATCAAATTAAGAAATGCTTTATGTGTAACTTTAACTTTATGTGTAGAAAGTTGCACTCCCTACCTGTAATTCTGAATATTTCTCCTGCTAATGAAAGATGTCATGTGTATTTGAAAGACTATTGTTTTCTTTTTCTTTTCAGGTACAACAAAGAACACCAGCTACATTAGACAACCTTTACATGGTAACTACTGTAGCATTTCAATAATTTCATTGCAACAATGTTATTCAATGGAAGATTATAGATAAAAGATGTTATATACATATCATGTGTTTGTTATCTTTGTATCATTATGGATCCATTTTGAAGTATTTGGTGTGACAGAATTTCAAGCTTATAATGAAGTTCCATTTTTCACTTACCAGATGTGCAGGAGTGACGAGAAGTTTAACCACCTGGTAGCCTTCCTACGTTGCCATGGCAACGAGAAGCACATGGTGTTCTTCAGCACCTGTGCAGGGGTAGACTACTTCTCCAGTGCTCTCAGGGAGTAAGTGAAGTTTGCTGTCCAAGTATTAGCTCGCAAGATGCAAGACACAGTGGAAAAAGATTAAGAAAGCTTGAATGACTTCAGATGCAAAAACCAGTGGCTGATGTTGATGATTTCTCTCTTGTGTGCCAGTGTTTTTTTCAACATATTTGAAAGACAAAGGAGGTACTAATAGAACCTCCTTAAAAAGACGACGACTTGGGTTCATGATTTCTGTCATTCTGTTTGTTTCCAGACTTCTTAAGATCACAAGAGTCATGTCGATCCATGGGAAAATGAAGCAGAAGAGAAACAAGATCTTTGCACAGTTCAGACAGGCAGAAAGGTATTTTTGCATCTTTATAGTTTCTAGAATTATGAGTTAGGATTCCTTTGATAGCACTCTAACAGTAGGATGTTATATATAGGATGGTAAGTTGGTAACAGTTACAGTAGTGTGCTTGTTTTAAAGGGCAGAAGACACCAATGATGTCAACATTAAGAATTTCCTGAAATAACATGAAACAAAATACTATTGTTTAATATTATAGAAATGTTCACAACATATTCGCACTTCGGATGTTATTGAACATCGAACCATGAAAACATCATATGTACCTCCAGCTTTTTATTCTTCCCACCAGGTGATTACATTAATCAGTGACTTACCTGCTCATGACGTCACAAGAACATGGCAGCCGATTTGGAACTTTGCACAGTGGCTCGGAAAGAACGTTATTTTTACAAGAAAACGAAATAGATATTGTTATGTCATTTAATTAAATGTTATCACGATAATTAAGCACTGTTTGCTCATTAAATAGTTTTTCGCAAGTGCACCTGGTAGGAAAAACGAGCTGGATCAATGGAAGTATGGTTTCTGTGTTTCAATGTTAGATAACATCAGAAGGGTGTGTATTTGTTTTAAACGTTTATATTCCTTCAATGATGCTACTAGTATTCCTATTTCAGATAATAAAAAAATGTTGTATTTTGGTGTCTTATGCCCTTTAATATAGGATGGAAATAGCATAGCTGCAGGACAGAAGTTATAAAATACCCCCTCTCAGGAGAGATTTGCACTTTATGTCTTTAAAAACCTACAACGAAAGCAGTACAATTAATTCCGGTTTGTCCGTCACACATTCTGTATGAGAATTGAGGACCTTCTATTGACCTTCTTGAGCCCTGTTTCTGTACATTTACAGTGGAGTTCTGGTGTGTACTGATGTCATGGCCAGAGGGGTGGATATCCCAGAGGTCAACTGGGTTCTGCAGTTTGATCCACCGAGTAATGCAAGGTGAGGAAGATATTACTGATTAACATGAAACCAAAATGGTCAACCTGGTTATTGGTTCACTTGCCAAATGTATACATAAATAGATACATGTACGCACACTTATGTACATATAATTGTATCAAAAAGATTTATACCTTCTGCAAAAATTACAATTTGCTATACTAGTATTTATTCAACCCCAATGGAGTGAAGTATTTGTTTTTAGCTTTTCTGCCATTTTTGTATGTGAGACTGGAAGGGTTGTAAGGCACTATGGATAAGGGGTTGAAGTTTGCCATCTCTTATTGCTGACAGTGCCTTTGTACATCGGAGTGGTCGCACAGCCAGGATGGGTCGGGAGGGTAGCGCTGTGGTGTTCCTACTGCCTGAGGAGGACACGTACATAGAGTTTATAGCTATCAACCAAAAGGTGAGCTTTGATATTGTCATATAGAAAATTTTTGTTGTTTTAGCTATGATCTTTTAAGCATGCGGTTCAGGAGATTTTTTCATTCTCTCTGTTTTGTCCATTTTTTTGTCAATAGAAAATGTTGTTTTAGGTGCTATAAATTCAATATTGCGGTAGGTAATTTTAGCAGTTAGGGGGAAAAGAGAATAGTTCACGGCATTTAATTTTAACAGTGGGAAGAAACATTGTGAAATTTTAGGGGTAGACTAGTGACTGTTAAGTAGCTATCATTAAGTTACTGTTAACAAATCAAGAATTATGGTATGATCTTTAGACATTTGATTCAAAGAGATTTTCTTCTTTCTCTCTGTTTTGTCAATTTCTTCATACCAGCTGTAGTTTTTCTTGAATCTTTGTAACAAGTTCCTAACCTTTCTGCAGGTTACCCTGACACAGTACAGGCCTGATTATGAGGTGAAAGATGTGCTGCCAAAACTCAGGAAAATGGGCCTAAAGGACAGGTGAGAAAAACTCTAATGCCTTCACATATTAACCTTCTCCATGCTGCCTAACTCTGTAACCAATTGGGTGCCAAATGGCTTACTTCAGTGTGCTGAAGGTTAATCTGCTTTCCACAAATTTATAGAATTAATATTTATGGCTTGAAATTCCCAAAGAGACATACAGATACAATATATGTTGCACAAACATTGTATAATCATTAGTGTGTTTTTACATTTAATGATTTCCTATGAAGTTCAAAAACAACATCTCAACTTTACCACACCCCAGGGCCATGTATGAGATGGCCATGCGGGCGTTCGTGTCCTTTGTACAGTTCTACCGCAAACACGAGTGCAGCCTTATCTTCAGGTTCAAGGGTAAGAAACCTGTCTTGTTGTATTTATCTTAATAGTGAAGTGAACTTTATTGCTCAACAATCGTACATGGTACAATGTATGGCATGAAATCAACAATCTGTTCTACAAGGCTAATCTATCCTACAATTCTAAGTACAAATCTCTTCTATTTCAGCTCATTGTAAACAAACAAAGTGTAAAGTGTCACATGTCAATAAAAAATCCTACATTTCTGTCAGTATAGTAACAGAGATATTTGACTAAAAGATTACAATGACATTTTCAAAATTTCATTATGTGTCTTTCCGTACTAAAAGTGATCGGTACAATAATGTTTTGTTTCCCAGATCTCAACATCCCCAGCTTGGCCCAAGGATTTGGACTGTTGAAAATTCCCAGGATGCCTGAGCTGAGAGGCCAACAGTTCCCAGAATTCATTGCTGCAGATGTTGACATCAGCAACATTCCATACAAGTAAGATTGAGTCTTGTTCTCTGATTTTCCAAATTCATGTACACCACATTGGAAGCTCTGTTTAAACTTATCACTTGGGGTTATTGGGGTATAGTCAAGTGTCACATGTGATTGGAAAGAATAGGCCTTCCCCATATCATGCAATTTTTACTTCTGATAACTTGATGTTATAGATTTTGATTTTCAAACTATCTAGTGTCTTTCCAGGTGGCTTGTATTAGCAGTTGGGGCTAGTAATTTGTCGTGCACAGATTTGGAGTAAGAGTAACTTCTCATTCTTCTTTCACAGAGACAAGCAAAGGGAGAAGTTAAGGCAGCAGAGGCTTAGAGAAGGTGTCGCTAAAGACAAGAAGAAATTCAAACCAAAGGTGGGTTTTCAAGTCAGAGCATCTTTTGTGTAGATCTTTTTTTTTTAAGGAAACATTCTACTTGTGCTGTGCAGGAAAGTTGTGGGATATGAAGAGTGACAATTAGAAGACAATCTTTGATTTAGTATTTAGGCTAAAAAAACAGCTACTCAAGCAACTGGATAAGATTTTGTATTTGTTTTGTCTTCATAGTCGTCATCCTGGTCTCAGCAGAAAGAAGCCAAAGGAAGAAAGCAAGACAAAAGAATGAGAAAAGAAATGGCTGGGAAAAGAAAGGTAGAACAGGTAAGCAAAAGGATGCTACAAAAAGTTTACTCCTATCAAGTTAGTGGGATTTGAAAAGAATGTATGAAAAAAAACATGATTTGTCAGAAATACAAAAATTAGTCAGTTTCCAATTATGGCTTTCTTGAATGTTGTATTTTGTTAATATTGTTGCTTTCTCACAATTTTAATTTGTTGATTCAGACAGAGGATGACTTGGCTGAGTTGGCACGAGATACAAGGTTATTAAAGAAGCTGAAGAAGGGAAAGGTTAGTGTGATGACGATTTGATCAAATAATGACTTACAATCATAACTTGAGCCATACTTGAGCATACTATAGTACAAATAGATGCAGAAGTTTTGCAATGTCATTAAAAAATGTGTCTTTTTTCTATGTTTTGATACTGTAATTTCTGTTCAAATTGTGGACATATTTGACAGTGATCTCTAAGTTGTATTCTTTGACAATATGAGGTACAGATTTCCTGTTTTTGTGTCCAGATTACTGCAGACAGCTGTGACAAGGAGCTGCTGGGAGAGAGGAGTGGAGGAGAGAGTGAAGAGGATGTGGAAGGTTGATTGTCTTAGACAATTCTTAGACGATTCAGATACAGAGGTCCTAGAAAGGCTACATTTGAAAATTGCACAGAAATGGCATTCTTCAGAACTGAGAAATGCCACGAAGTCCACTAAAACTGCTGTTTAAGGCATTTCTCCATGACCAAATTTTTTTAATTCTAATTTTTAAGTTATCCTTGTTTTCTATACTGATTTGTTATGATTTTGTAAGGGCTCCCTTGGAAATCAATTACTCATTTCTTTGTAAATCCTGTGAAGACTTTCAAGAAAAATTACTTGTACCATATTTTCAGAAATAACTATATGTCACATATTGCCAGGTAAAGAAACAATGGTCCTTTCAGGTACCTAAATATCAATGGAATAAAGTCTGAACAAAAAACAAGACCATCTCATATTTTTTATTTTCATACCTTTTTGAATCATCCATAACAATAGACGTCCCTCGTATGATGAGGACGTTGTCAGTAATTATAGCAGCTTTCTCGTAATCTTCAGTCGTCCTTCAATAACTCAATGGGTCCGTGGACCAATGGGATACCCTGATAGCTGATGTCACTCCTTACTTCCCTGCGACTGACATGGCCACATCCCTGGGCACACCTGGAGTCCTTGTCCGACGCCACGCACACGAGCACCTGACAGTGCAGCACGACTGACCCCGAGGACACACCTACAAACTTGAAGGCCTGGAACCCGAACCGTTGGGCCGACAGGACGTCAGAGGTGACAGCCTGGAATGTCGGATCCACACCACAGCTGGAAGGAAGATATTTTTGTGACATATTAATCACAACTCTTTAACCCAACCAAGGGATGTTGTTCAGTACGCAGACAAAAACAAGCTGGACAATATGCCTGTATGTGTCAAAGAACTTTCCACTATCTTAGGTTTGGAGCCTTTATAATAGTTGTAACAATGTGAAGGATAGGATGTTTTGCATGAAGAAGCAGCTACTTTCTTATTGATTGATTGAACGATCAATCTTTTTGTTGGAATTGAACTAAAAGAATGATCCACTGCTCACCGAATTTCGTTCTATCTGCATAACGTGACATCACAAAAGCAGTGGATTGCTCATTCCTTGACAAAGACTGGAGCTGGTCAGTTTAAAATTTGGGTAAGTCCAATTTTTGTGTTGGCAATTGCAGTTCAACTTTGATTCAGAATAACTTCTACCAGATGAACACAGATGAACTTTCAAGTGAACTAAAAGAATGTTAAAGAGTGACATGCCCGTCCTTGATGATGTCATACAGCAGTGGCCCGGCAGTGTCCTCAGCTGTGGGAGTTGCCCAGCAGTCCAGAGCAAACACCTGCAGGTCGGGGTCGGCAGAGTACAGCTGGATCTGTACGTACACCATGTCACATACCCGCACACTCAGCGGCTCACGGGCCGGCACCTGGTAGTCTGCGTCTGTGTAGAACGTCATCGTCAGGTGGAAATTCCCGTGTCCAGTGCTGTAGAATCTATGTAAAAACAAAGCCGCCATGTGCCAAATACAGAAAAGTTTCAGAATCAATGGGAGCATTGTCTGAGGAAACAAGACAGTTGAAAAGCCTGGGCCTACATGTACTTTGTGAAATATTGTGTCAATGTTTTTACTGAGCTCAGGTGATTGATAAATCCTTCTGTGCTGGTTTTGCAAATATTTGAATGACCCATAATGTAGTTTTACATAACTTTTCTGTTCTCGTCAGATGTGCTTGCCATCTTAGACTGGCCCTGGCTGGATATACATGTAATACTGTGTAGCCCTCAAGGGAGTGAAGTATTGTTTTTGGCTTGGCTATCTGTGTGTGTGCTTCAGTTTGGCAATCCAAAATGCAGAGTTGTGTTTTTTTCACACGATTCATGATGAGATAGAGGGTCTGGACAAGTGACAATATTTATTTGTCAGTAGTAACATTTAACCCCCCCATTAACATTAATTCGCCAGGTAACATAAATCCGCCACTTTGCAAGACATGTTTGAGAGATCTCTAGTGCAGCACCCCCCCAGGTATCCACAGTTTAGATATACAGGAGTGCATAAATTTGGTGGATGTTGGGTTGGAGATCTGTTTGGACGTATTTTTTCAGGGTGGCGGAATTATGTACCCTTGTGGAATTATGTTCAACTTAGTAGATGTTAACTCACCTTTCTGGCTCGGTGATGGCGTTGAAGGCTCCCGTGGTGGCGACCGTTCCCGTCCGGGCCATGCGGCAGGTGAACCTGACCTGCAGGCCGCACTGTTGGGCGGGACTACCGCCGGTGGGCGCGGCCACGAGATCCAGGTCCTCAACAACCGTGTTACTGTACACGATAGCGTCATCCGTTTCCTGGGAAAGTTGTGGCAAAAGAAAAAGATGGAAATATATATCTCTATTAAGTTTGATGGTGATGTAACAATGCAATACTGTCTTCAGAAGGCTGTCTACCACCCAAAACGTGTGACCATTGCATGTACTGGACACGAGATACAAAATCCAAATATTCTGCTGCAGTACCAAAGGAAAGCCGCTAGGGGACGAAAATTTAACTATTTATTTATATGTAAAAACATAACCACTTATGCTGTTAAACCACAAATCCACTGTATAGGCTCAACCTCAAACATCCGCTACCGAAAACATAACTGTCTTGGCGAAGGCAGTAAAGAATGGCCCAACTAACAGTTCTACTGGTGCCGCAACCATCCAGGTACGTCCACAGGGTCACGTGAGTAGCATTGCTGGTCGCTCTGCAGGATGGGTCTATCAGGCGCATGCGCCGCGCCTCCAGGTTTGGCAGCTGTGCGCGGGAGAGGTCGACCTGCATGTGGTAGGATGTGCACGTGACCGTCACGTTAGCGCCACCTGGAACAACATTTCGAAGAAAGCAATCAGAGACGTGGTAGACATGAGAGATGGCAGACTTCACCCACTCAGGGTAAAGTGCCCTCTGTCAGAACATACAGAAACTCCAAAACCAGGAAAGGTCCCGGTGTACAAGGATTAGTCCCAATCAGACTACATAGGTCACTAGAAAAATAGTAGAAATTGGCCAAATAGACAGATAACACGAAAGAGGATTTAGCTCGCCTTAGGAATACAGTTTTTACTCCACAAACTGTTCTCCTTTCATCGACCTATGGCTGGCCTACTCTTTTGGCATGGTTATTTCATTTGGCCAATTTCTACTGTTTTTCTAGCGACCTATGGAGTCTGGTAGAGACTACACAAGGATTTAAGGCCTGTACTGGCAGTCTCACCGAGACAAACGCTCTGCTGTATCGAATCTTGTAGAGACAGCATCATGAGCGAGTCGAAGTCCCTGACGTGGTACACCTTGGAGCTGTCGCTGGCGGCGGTCTCCAGCTCCGCCTCGTCCACGGCCTCCCCCACCCCCACCGCGTACACCACCACGCCGGCCGAGTGGAGCTCCTGGGCTGCCGTCCACACGGATATCTGTGTGTGGATAGCAAAATTAGTTCTGTTCGTTGTGTATGGTGTACTGAATCTCACAGCGCTTTCCTCACCCCTCACCGACCGAGTAGAACTCCCGACCATACGAAAATTATATCAAAGTGGCTGGCAAAACCCGCCTTTCATAAGAAAAGGTAACGTTAAATTTGTTCGTTCTTTCGATCGTTCAAACCCTTGTAGTACCTAGTTGCACATAGGGCAGCAAGTTTCCTTGCTGTTTCAGTAGCAGGTCTAGGGTATATTTTACAGGGAGGGGGTGCTAGCCCTTCCCCTACTGGTATAGTGGGTTATGACATTAAAATAAATCTATAAATTTGGGGGGTAAACAGCTAATTATAATTGAAGAAGCTGTTCAGAAAGTTGGACCTGTGACTCGGGTGAGCTCCTGCCGTCCGTGATGAGGATGACTATCCGGGGAACACCCTGTGTCTCCGGGCGGGCCCCGTACAGCTCCGAGAACAGCCGTCTATTCGTGAAGACCAGGGCCTTGCCGATCTCTGTCCCAGGACCGTCCATGTAGCGGATCCGAGCTGGTTTCGTACAGACGCGCGCGGTACAAAGTTAATTGATATACGTAAACACTTAAAAAAATTAACTTAGACGTCAGAGCTAACTCCCATCTGAATAGACTTTACCACAATTTAAACTATTAAAAAAACGGCAAATACGTAACAACGTGAATCAGCAAAAACAGACATAACTTAGGATTTGAAAAGAGTTCTATTTTAACAGTTGTATGGCGATATTATTCTCCAAGCAGAGGTTTTGGTCGGGGGCAAGTAGTGGCCGGGTTTTTTTTTACGTTGGCCAACGTAAAAAAAACCCGGCCACTACTTGCCCCCGACCAAAACCTCTGCTTGGAGAATATGGCGATATGGAGAAAATCGAGAAGTGTTTTCTGCTAATGAAGGTGTTTCAGCACCAAGGTCGGACCAGCCGTCAACAAAGACCCACAGAGAAAACTCTCATTGTGTTGGTCAGTTTGTTAGGCTATGGGGCAATCGTTTGAGTGTTGTGTAATATAAGCTACAGGGCTAGTAGCAAAGATGAAGTATTTGTACCTATGGCGTTCCTGAGGTCTGTTCCGTCCAGGTAATCTCCCAGGTGGAACTCGGCCTGTACCATCCAGGCGAACTGCACCACGCCCACACGCGTCTGCGCCGCGCCGATGTCGAACCCGTCCACCATGTCGCGCACGAACTTCTTGGACTTCTCGAACTCCAGCGGGCCCACACTGGCCGAGCCGTCAATCACGAAGGCCAGGTCAATCGGGGTACTGCACTCTGGGAACGAGATCGAGGGGGTCAGTATAGGTGCTGTCCTGGCAAATACAGTGCTAACCTTCTGGCCTTCGTTGAGACTCCCTCTGGCCGGCAATAAGAAAAACAATGTATGTAATAGGAAAACGTACTTAAAAAAACACAGCCGGAGGCTAATAATCTTCTTTGCAATGTGGAAACAACTTGAGCTGAGCTATGTAATAAATTGTACTATCGATGCCACTATGTTCAATTCTTATTCTTTAATGAGAGAGCACATCACAAGAGAAATGGATGGTGTCATTATGTTTTGATCATGATCAAATTATTCATATGTCTAATGTAGGCATAACAAGATCCTGTATTAAAAGTGCATACAGTACCGACTGTTGGTGTGCGATGTCTGGATGCCAACAGGAAGGGGTTGAAAGGTGGTGCTGGATAAAACGGTGCATCTGAAAAACATGTTTTGTTTGTGATTAATACATGTTTACAAACATTAACGATGGCCGATTATAGGTACATAATTATAAAGCAGGTCATCGCAGGATAAATGTTTGTAATGAAACGTCAAAATTAAGGTAGATAAATAAACAAATACAAATAATGATTACAGTGATTTGCGATTTTCAAAAAAAAGCAAACTTTATCAACAAGGTCCTGATAGAAAGTTGGGATTATTTAATCTGTAGTAAAAGTACAAAAAGTACGTTACCGTCGCACTTCCTCGGGATCCGTGTCCTACACTGACCGGCAGGGCACCTGCAGAGCGGGGATGGCCGCTGGGCGGCGCAGTTACCAATGTCGCATTCACAGCCAAGATCTGGGTACCCCAGGGAGCCACACCGGTCTGTACGCCCATGGAAACAATAAAACACAACCTCAGATCAATCTGAATTACAGCAGGACGGGATCACAGCATAACGTTAGATGGTTTCAAAGTTCACGATAGTCCCGACTCGTTCAAACACTAGGCGAGTCCATTTTACGCGTGGGATGGCATACATTTCGCTGATGTATTGAAGTAAGATAAACGGATATACTTCTTAATTTAAACATTTTGTTCTTGCTCAGTTTCGAACGGGAAGACGTCCATGAGATGATTTGAGCTCACCGGCACAGTTGTCCTCGTCCCTCCCGTTGCGACAGTCCTCCGTCCCGTCACAGATCCAGAGCTGGGGGATGCTCTCCCCCTCCCCGCACCTGTACTCCCGGGCTGGGCGGACAATACATAAGCAGGACCAAAGCAAAGTAACGTTATCAGCGGGGCAACATGTTCCAAATCCTGGCTTATCGTCTTTTCTAATGCTTCCTTCGACACAAACTTTCAATTGGTTCGAACCACATTCTTAGGCATACGTCACTCAGAGAAGTGTCAGAATATCAACTTTAAATTTCATTTAGGTTAAGTTAAAGTCCTTCCCGCAATATAAAATCGATAGATATTTGAGTTTGGGGGTCTGGCATCCAGGCTACACCAGATGGCGCATAGGGCGGAGCTCATCTCCGTTTCAACAGCCCTTGGGCCACACAACTTTGTGTAATCACTACAGCAGGGGGCTAATTCACTGGTAGTGGTTTGTTTTTAACTGCCATACTCTTTCCCAAAGAGCTGAACAGAGAATGCAGTATGTACCATTTCGACTCGGTCGGTGAATACCGACTTGGCCACTGCAGCGGCCCGTTTAATTTCATGTAGTAATTAGGATACTTGTACATTTATCATAATAGATTACCAAACATCCCGAGCACCTTCCTCTCGCTCGCCCTCCCGCGGAGGTCCTCGGTCTGCATCAGCCTGTCCTGTCGGCCGGTCTCGTTGGTTTCTTCCCCGGATGGTTGGAAAAATATACTTGCCCTGATTCGCCGCGGACTTTCTGGATTGTCTTGTTCATGGGGTAAATCGTCTAAATCAGCTGGGAGAGGATAAACCAATGCATACTCGTTAGTTGTGGCTTTAGTATGGGCAATTGTGGAGTCCAAACTAGCAATTACCATATATCTGCCATCAGCTGTGATGACAATATGTCGAATTTCCAAGTATTGCGAAGGAATTCCATAACTCAGTTTTCGTCAGCTCAGAGCTACTAGAAGACAAAACGGGGCTGTTGTGATCTTCTCTCCAATCCTAAAGGGTCACATTTCTTCTCTATCCTGAGTTAGCCACATATTACACTTCAGTTTGTTGCTTAATTTACGTCCGGAACCTGACGTCCATATCTCATGACCGGAGGATAATCTTATTATCACAATTCTTGTCGTATCTGCGAAACGTTAATTCCCAGCAATCGACATACCTTCAGTAGCCGCGTTCACTCGGAAACAGACTAACAGAACACAAAGGCCCTGACAGAGCCATCCTTTGCCACCCGGCATCATGGCGGACTCCTCCGACAACCACATGTCACAGCATGCTGTAGCCTTTGGAATTTTCGTGTGTGCATTCCTCTGCATTACCAAAACGATCATATTTTCTGTCAATCTATTGGTCCCCCTGTATCATACAGATGCTAATCATCTACCCACCCGTTAGTACAAATCTACCTGGCGAATGAAAAACGTGGACGCCTTCCGCAAGAGGACCTTTCGGAAGAATTTGAATCTTCACTTACAAATGTCTTCGAAATCCACTGTGCAAGTTCTCTTTCTTTGTATTAAAGTGGACTACGTGTACATCAATTGAAAATAATGCATTCAAAATGAAAATTGTAGAATGTGGCAAGTTCTAGGTTTAACCATCAAATATGGCGGACAAAATACGTCATCATCACGTGCGCTCAAAGACCAATTAAAGAATGTGTGATTCGGCTTTAGGGTGGCCAATGTAACGCCTCCGTTTTAAGGATTGCGAGATCGTTGTGCTGACTTTTAGAACACGTACGCCAGCATTCAATCAATATCTAAAAGATCACCATGTAGCTTATTTTTGTGCCGCTTTTGATAAGAAATCCGCACGCAAATGTGGTAAACAGTGGCATTAAATGTCAATTTCAGAAAGATTACAGCAACTAGAATATTTCCAGTTTTCAAGCCTCATAAAATGCTCTGGGTGCCTTTAACGAACAAAACTTTTATAAACCAATTTCATCAGTAGCAAATGTGTGTACACATACTAAGCATTGGACTGTTGTGTATAGCATAATAAACAGGTTCTTTGAGATGGTTACGCTGCCCAGTGGAACAGTCTTCTGCACGGTAAGTAAATTAAGTAGCGACCTTTAACTTCAGGAAACACACGAAGTGTGTATGTATAGGCAGATTCACGATCAGTATCATAGCCAACGCTAAGCCTTAATCATGTGAGCAACTTTCAGGTATAAAAAGTAACAAAAGTAGTCTCTCATGAAAAAGTCAGGAAACAACAGCTGTTTTCTTGGGTTCCCTCCCAGAAATGCCACTGACAAGCCCGAACCTCCACAAGGTGTCAACGCAAACAGGTCGCCAAACCATCTTTGTCTAGAAACTCCTATGGGTCACTAGTGGTGACACTAGCCCTACCATGGTGGCCAATGGAGAATCCTGGATACAATTCGTGGTTACTAGTAACTATACATTTGTGATAAGCAGTTGAGTGCTAATAGCAGGTTGTTCAGAACAGTTGCCCTGTCCGTAGATTCAGCATTGGGGTGAAAATAGCTGATACACTAGCTACTGTATGCTTTACTGGGTGGGATCTGGTAGAACTGGCTCTCTTAACACTTTTGTGTTCAGGCCATTGCTTTTGTTAGACTATGTGTACACGTGTAAGGCCATGTTGACTCGGTTATATGGATGGCATCCTCTTGGAACCCCAAAACTGATGAAGTGCGTGAAAAAAAGTTTGGCAAAAAAAATGCGTTCATTATGAAATTTATGTGGCCAGGAAGGATGAACAAATGAATTAACAGAGTATGGTATGCCAAACTGATTCATTCTGGTTCTCTCAAATCTTCTTCGACTTTGGCATTCTACGCATTAGCATCTGCTTTCCGATACATTTTTGCAATTTACGGCATCTGCTTTATACAATTTACAGTATGGTTGAAAACTTTTCTTTTTGGAAATGAATGAAAATTGCTGCACGCATGGATGTCATCCATACAATCAAATCACCATGGCTTTAGTGATTATAAAACACTTGACAAATAAGGAACTATAATATTTCATCTTATTTCATTGTGACAGTGTATCGTGGTCTTGTCTAGTTTGTTTGTATATGTTGTAGAAGAGGGCTTCAGTTCCCAGTTCTTATTTTACGCAGTCCTGCTACTGTGTGTAGGGTATAAAATAGACTAAACTACAGTAAGACACACAAAAAAAACTTCTGACCACAGTAATGTTTTGTTTTATTTTATTGGTGTCTACAAAAAAAGTCAAACAAAAATTCAGTTCGACCTCCTCCACCCGGCAATCTTCTGATCTGCTTTTCTTAACAGGATAAAACAAAAGGGCCATTTTGCACCCTTTTCATATCTGCCAACACTTAGTGACGTTCCATCATTCAATACTCTCTTTTAACTTCTTTCTTCTTTAATTTAGTTCCCAGATTTTTTTTTCTTCTCTACAATCTAAAACAGTCGTAGCTTCATTAATTATAGGTGTGCTGGCATTTCGTTGTAAGATTCCTCCGACACAGAGTTGTTGTGACCGCTGCGCGTTGCGACCAATCCCGGCCGGCTGTCCCCTCAGAACTAGTTTCCCTGCTGGTAGGCTTGCATGGGAGGCTGTTGGTGATGAGCTGTGGACAACAAAAAATTGGAGAAAAAAAATCAGGATCCGTGTTTGCATTTTTGCACATTTCTATAGAAGTAATATACATGTATAAATCACTAAATCCTGAGCTAAAACAAGCATCCAACCTTAAAGCTTTCCAACAGGTTCTGAAATCAGGACCCATCTGACTTCAGCCTCTCAAAGACAATTGAATGACCTTGCTTTATGATTCTGTGCTGATATTGTTCTGAGTTATCCTGAGTTGTCTGTATGATTTATTACTAATATGTTTGATGATGATGATGGTTACTATCATTGTGAATGTACGTCAAGTAGTCCTTTTTGTATCCTGATTTGTTACACTTTTGCAAGGGCTTCCTTGAAAATCAGTCACTCAGTCAACTGATTTACATCTAAAAAAATAAAGTGTTGTAAAAAGTTTGTCTCCCAAACCATAGCAAAACAGAAACATGACATATGGTAAAAGATTCTTCTTTAGAAAGTCTTCAACAAAGCTGGAGTTATACTGGAGGTCTTTGGCGTGTTAAGTCATTTATAAGTCATTACAACAAGCAAATCTTACATGCCTGCAAAGCTGGTGTGTAACAACAAAAATACAAAAAACTACTACTAATAAACAAAGAAACAAGGTTAGCCACATACAGGTGCGCTGCTGACCTTGAGCGTGTGTGAGGTACTGTGGTGTCATCTGGGCTGTAGCAGCAGAGGATGCTGGGATTGCAGCAATGGCCCCGTGAGGTGCACTTGTGGGACTGTGGCCCTGCCCACTCATCTGTGCCTGAAACGGCAGTGTTCCAACAACCAGTCGCAACCACTAACAGTCAAATAGTTCCAACAACCAGTCACAACACTGTATGTTCATATCAGTCTGGAATTCTCAGATTTTAAGCATGCCCTTTTTTTTCATACTAAGTAAAGGCTAGTCATCGCTATATTTCTGTTATTTGTGCATGCAGCAGCATCCTCTAATAGTGAACTACTGGTGTCTTGTTTTTTATTTGTCTTGAAGAAGTATCTTTTTTAAGACATAACAGCAGTATCCCTTTAGTTTTAATTTCATATCATGATTTGATGCTCAGATCCCTGTTTTTTTTAATATGGGACTTAATGAATACTAGTAACTGTATGAATATAGATACAAGAAGGGAGAGAGAGAAGCACTATAACTACTAAAATGACAAGCGAACGACAGTCACCTTCCTTACCTGGGGCACCAACACCATCTGTGCCTGGGGATGGGGGTGCTGGCCGTGCGCCTGCGTCATGTGCGTGACGGGAGCGCCCGCGGCGTGCGGAGCGAACTGGGGCTGCTGCCCGGGGCCCATGCTGTGGTGGTGTAACGTCTGCGAGCTCTGGCTGTGAGCCTGGTTACCAGCCGGAATCATCTGGGGGAAAATGTGTGCACAAACTTAATACTTTGTACAAGGATCCAAAATGGATATGCATCTGGAGTAGCTTATGCTACAATCAACCACAGGTTATAGCATAAAGGACAGATGAGGTAATTCATGACGTTTGCTAAAGTTGAACATACCAAAGAAATTGCCCTGGCTCTTATCAAACAAGTGCTGGCATTTCAGCCAGAGTATAAAAAGGAAATTGAGATTGGTTAGCCTTTCTTGGTGTAAAGAAACGAAGGTGAAGATGCAATAATGCAATCTCAGATGACCGAGATGGAAAAAAAATATAAGTGGACTACTGCTTGATATTTCATTTTCAGATGGAACTACAACCTTTTCCAGCAGGTTGGGTAGGCATCAAGAGCTGAGATTTCAACTCTCTACTTTGGTTCGGAATTTCACTGAACCATGCAGGCTATTGCATACAGAAAGATGCTTAAAGCCTGTCATACATGGTTCCATACTGACCTGCTGGGGCATGTGGTAGACCAGTTGAGGCGTGGGGCCCATCGTGTGCTGCTGCTGTGCCTGGCCTTGTCCCTGGCCGTGTCCCTGTTGGTGCACGGGGCTGGGTGTGGGGTGGTTACTCTGCTGCTGCTGCTGCATGACGGAGGACTGGGGCTGGGGAGAGGCGTGCTGCTGGGAGGCGTTGGGGTGGCCCTGGGTCAGGTGGGGAGGGGGCTGGTGATGGTGCACCTGGGCAGCCTGGGGGTAGATCTGCTGTCCTCCTTGCATGGTGCCGGCAGAGTGAGTCACTGGAAGTGCAAGGCAAGAAAATTAAACATACATCCAACTTTAATTTGATTGTTATGATAAAAATCATTTTAACTAGATTAATTATGGATGATGAGCAAAACAACATTGCTCTTCAGAAGAAGTATTCTTATGATAATGTCACTGATCTAATAAAGTTGAAGATTTAATGTACTAGAGACATTCCTAAGTGTACTAGCTGTATTTGACAAGTGCAACGAACACTTCACAATTACCGTGTCCTGTTTTTCTCAAAGAAAGATAATCAGGTGAACAATGCGGGCAGCACTAACCGAACATGGGAGCGGAGTGTTGGTCTGTAGGGTAGCCCTGTGGTGGGTGGGCGTTCTGGAGCGGCATCTGGGGGGTCACCATCCTTACTGTTCCCTGCCCCATAGGGTACATGGTTTGCTGCAGAGAGAACAAACAGAAGGTCAGACATGTATCTCAGGCTAGTTTGGCTTACTCAAAAGCTACTTTCCCATCGAGAGACACTATTGGGTAAATTAACCTACATGTAGTTTGCTTCAAAAACAACAGATCAAATATATGAAATATACGAAAGTTTTCATTAGCATTCACCAAAATCGACACACTTCAGATTTCGATGTTAGCCAACTTAAAAGGCAGTAGTTAGCAGCATAGTTTAATCCGAATCAAGACCCCAAACCCATAGATAACTATGTGCCTAATGAAATCCCAACCAAGGCCCCTTACCTGTGGATAGCCCGGTGCCTGTTGAGGCATCATGGTCTGGCCTGGGCCCACGATGCCCTGTGGATACTGCACAAACTGTTGTTGGTAGGGTCCTGGGGAGATGAGGGGGGTGACTGGGCCAGTCTGCTGGGGGTGTCCGTCTGACCGCTGCTGGTGGGCCATCACTGGAGGAATCGTACCAACACAAATAAATACAACATACGGGCTACATGATTCTTTTGTCGTTCCAACAAAAGACTTGTTAAAAGTCGGACAAAGTCTCCTGTCGACAACCCTGCTTTGTAGTAGTCATGCCCAAATGCACAGAGGCCTGACAGAGGCATACGTTGATGGTTAGGACAGTACCACCCTCCCAAAGGGGTGATAGCGTAAGGGTTCAAAAGACGCATACAATCCAAGCTGCAATTTGTTAGGTAGTGGAATTTTAATCTGATGTCCTGAAGGCCGGTTCCGTGCCAATTGCCTGAAAATTGAAATTTGGAGTCATGGTATGAAAAGGAGACCTTTTAGTATTCCACTTGCTTGGGGCACAATTTGTTATGCACTGAGTGTCATTAGTCCATTGCTTTTGCCTCAGCCGCCCACAAGTCGGTCCAGGATTTATCACTGAAATAAAGTTACAGCAGGTTAGACCTTACCTGGGTTTCATCCTGTCAACTCAGAAATGGTTTGTATTCTTACATTTCTTTCCTGTTTTTTCTTTGTTCCAGATTCTGCTTTGCCATCAGGCCAAGTTTCAACCTTCATGGCATGCAAGCCTCTGTGGTGATCCAGATGGTCTTTGCTGCCTTCCATTCAGACAATTCTATGATATTTGGTGTGTGGCTGTAATTCACGCAGTTCAAGTTTCTTTCTTCGTACAATACTGAGAAATCACAAAATGCTAATAGCTGAAGATGCAATTTTTTTGTGAGCAAAGAAAGAATTTACATTCAATATCTGTATCTGTGTCTTCCCTGGATGTCTTTTTTCTCTTCAAAAAGCAAAACCTTTTTTTACACTGCTGCTTTTAGGTGTTTTTCTTGACATCCAGAGCTCATAAGAAATCTTTGATCAGAAAGATTACAGGGAAATTATAATTTCCTGACCATAACCCAAAAAAACAAAAGGGTGCTTCTTCTACCTACGATTAGTTTCTTGAAACGAGTTAGTTTTCTACACGCTGGAAGTATTAGCACTGCAAGCATCTTTCTAGCCACATGAGTTTCCCAATCCTATGTTACAAGCACACACAGCAAATCATATATCTCACTTGCGTGATCTAATTGTGGAAAATGAGTTAGAATTAGTTCCTTGTGAAAGACCATCTACTTTCTTCTCTTGCCTTTTGCCTTTCCGTTTCCTAGAAAGAATTCTCTTTTGGTTTGACCAAAAAAAAGGAAGAAGAACGAAGGTTAAGCCATACAGACCGGAGGTTGGAACAGGATTTTCAGAAGCGGCGGACAAGGCTTGGGTCTGCCCAGTGTGAGATTCTGCCCACTCCCAATGGGGCAACACTAAAAAATAAAAGCAAAACAAAAGTGTGAGTCAGCAGTTGACTGTTACGTAAAGTAACCCATCTTCCAGACAACGACAACTAAACAGAACAACGCCAAACACAACACGAGACTTGTTTGTTTGATCAACTGATTTTGTGCAACGCTCAAACCAATCAGCAAAGAGCTGTATCAAAACCACACATAAAATCTATGGCATGTTTTCAATAACCAGAAAATATCAACAGCAAATTTCATGGCTTAAAACCATGGGCAAACCAATTATGAGAAATAGAAAGAAAAAAGAGAAAGATACTGCTTTGAAGTAACACAAAAGGAGATGCTATATTCAGCAAGAATGGGAGCAACAAAATGTGTATATCTCTACTTGTTTTAGAGGCTGTCTTTTGGCTGTTATACGGATGTGTGGACAATTTTTGCCTTGTCTTCTGGCATTGTTCAGTTGGTTTATGCCCACCTCTTTGACATTCCATTTCGCACATGAATCACACACATCACCACCACGGACAGGGACACTATCACTTGTCACAAGGCAACATTTGCTAGTATAAAACCAAAAATCAGGGCTCAAAACCAATTCTACACTTCTTCACCCCTTGTTCCGATTTTCAGATTGTCTATAAACTGTTATATGGTAGATGAAACCATATTTTGCAAGAATAAACCCAAAAATATCACATCTGTAACAGACTGTACGACAGAAAGAGCCTGATAACATGAAGAATTGTCAAGCTGTGTTAGAGATCTGGCACTGCCAATACAAATTCTATCAGTCACCAATTTCCTTACAAATGACCTGTACATGCAGGTACAAGCAGTTTCAAGCCCTGATATCGGCAACACTCAAAACACCAACTCATGCTTGGACACCCATTTTTCTTTTTCCTCTCTATTCATTTAGCATACTCCACAGCTAACTTTAACACGATTCTTTCATTCTTCTTGAGTAAAACAACAACACTCAATAAAGAACATTTACCTTATGCACTTTTAAGCACTTATTTTGAAGAAAGATTTATCAGTTTGTGGTTTCTGCTCAGATCTGTTCTCCCAACAGATACAATAGACATACTACACAATACAGGAAAAGTTATCTAAGACATAAAAACTCTTTGTCATACTGATACAGAGAACAAACCTGTAGTATATCATATGAAACAGCTAGCAACGAACACAGAATTTAAAATTTTATGGTTACCTTTTTTAGCGTATATCGTCTTCTGCTGCTGCTGAGCGTAAATGGGGCCTACGAACGTGGGGTGGCCAGTCATCGTCATCGTGGAGCCCGTGGAAACAATGCCGTACGATGGAACGCTGGTGAACAACGGGGTTCCATGGACAATCATGGGACCCTGCAATAGTGCAGAAAATATATGACGGACATGGAATTATATTCAGTCTTACATACATGTCATGACTTTACACAGACAAGACAACAGTACTTAGTCAAACATACTTGAAACACTCATCTGCTGATAAAATATTTCCTACAAATGGTATATTCTTGTTGACATATTTACTGTAATTACAAAATCTCATTGTTCCAATAGTTTTGATAGATACATGTTAGTTGTGTGTTACTCTTTTATTTAATCCACTTAATCCTAACAAGCACATTTAGAAAAGCATTTAAGAGGGGAAAAAGACGCCTCCTCCTGAGCTGTACCTGTTGTTGCATGACGACTGGACTCTGCGTCTGCGGGCGGGGAGGGGTGGGGGTCTGATTCCTGGCCCGGGGGGCTGACGAGATGGCTGCTGCTGCCGGGACGAACGGCTTTGCTGATGGATTGAACTCCTTTGCATTTGGATTCAACTGGGACTTCTTAACGGTTCTGGAAGAGACACTGAAGAATTCAGTCAAATACTGTAGCTTGTCCAGAGCCCTACAAGTTACTATTGTGACATCCCCCAAGCATATGATTTCAACAAATCTTCTTCAACTTAGGAATGAAGGAAGCCATTTACATCAGGGCCTTACAACCATCATTCAACAAAGTCTAGGGGTGCCACAAACTTTCTGCATCTTATGATCCACTGCTCACCAAGTTACGTATTCCATCTGCATAATGTGACATCTCAGCATTGGATTGCTAATTCCTTGACAAATGTACAGTGGAAAATTTGGGTAAGTCCAATTTTTGTGTTGGAAATTATAGTTCAAACTTGTTTCAGGTCTTTGTTTGACTTTGGGGAAGTGCTCAATAGGGTTCGAGCCTGCAGTTGTTTCAAATGTATTTGTGGGGCATTATCTCTTCCTGTAGAGCCCCTTCTAACTCATACTAGAATAAATACTTACTCAGAAATGCCCTCCCCTTGCTTAGGGTTCTCTTGAGACTTGTCTCCTTTCTGGTCACCCTCCTTCATAGGAACAGTCTCCGTTGCTTTGCTTTCTTTTCTCTCCTCCTTGACTGTAGTACTTGATTCTTTGTCTTTTGACAAGGACACATCTTTCGACAGTTCCTTATTATCCTTAATATCTTCTGCTTTGGGTTTGGGATCCTGTTTATTTGTACCCTCAGAAAGCTGCAAACACAACACCATGACGGCAGTGTGAGTATATCTCATTCATGCCGAACAACGTGGTTAGAAATACAAAATGCATGTCTAAAATGCATGCAAGCAAATGGACCAAGTGACTCACCCTGAACTCTTCTGAGAATTTCTTGAGAGATGTCAATTGCTGAGTGTAACCTACAAAGGAAAAAACAAGGCGAAATGAGTTAATATCAATCCCTTCTATGTGGAAACAAAGATAATAAGATATGTAAGAAAACATGCTTTTCCATTTTGAGTCTCAACTCTGCAAATAAAATATATATATATTAATGGATTTTCATTTTATTTCTATTATATCTAATAAAAATGTAATACATGTAATTGATACAGAAAGTAAAGAGTGAGGAGCTCACCTTTAGGACCTGTAGTATTCTTTCTCTCTGTATTAGAATAAATAGTAGAACTAGGGTGCTGCGCGGGAGCCTGGGCTGGCGGGAGGGCGGGCTTGTTGAGATCGTCTCTTCGAGGCACGTTCCTACTCACTACTTCACTAGCGGGGTGCTTGCTACCGTCAGGCTGGCCAGAGGCTACGGGAGAGGACTGGGGGATGGAGGCTTCTGGGGACAGAAAACACAGTAACTACACAGTAACTACACTATAGAAGTAACTATTCAGTAACTACACAGCACTTGGACTAACACAGACAATAGATATGTACTTAAATCTCATTAAGACTAACTACATGTACAAAGCCAACTTTTGCTACAAGGACGGAAAGTATATACAAGTTCGATGTACCAGAAAAAAATTCTCTGTTCCTATGCTAAAGAACAGCAAGGCTAGAGACCTATACTATAGATCCACTTCAAGTCTCAGCTTTTTTAAATGGGCTGTCCCTGAGGGACTTTTCTATCTTACATCTTCAAAAAAATGAACATTGACAATTGTGAAGAAGACAGGCAAAGGAAAAAGTAAGATTTTGAGTGAGAAAGATTTACCTCCATTAACAGTGGGAGGGATACTATTGCTATCGTTCTTGGCGGAGCCCGCGGGGATGGGAGGAGCGACGTGCTGCGGAGCTTGCGAGCTGGCGTGTGGCGGGACGCCTCCTGGTCTCCTGTTCTGCGGCGATACGGCGTGGGGATGGGTGCCGACCGTGTGTGGTGAGCCGGCGCCCGCACGTGGCGAGCCTCGCGGTCCCATGCCGCCCGGACCGTGGTGTCCCGTCCTCTGGGGTTTGGGCGACATCTGCTGTCCCCGGCCCCGCGACGTGTCTTTCCTCATGTGTGGTGGTACATAGCGGCTACAGGACATAGACAGAAACATAGAATAATTCAACCATACACTTACATAATACAGACCTCTGTTTACCCAGTCATAATTTTAATCATCATAATTCTCTTTGCTCTCTTCAACTAGTTCAAGTTTTTAGTCAGTTTTACTGGCATGTAATCATTAAGGTTAAAATACAGCATAGTGCTAGCCTTTACCAGGCTCAGTGGATAGCTGGAAAAGACGAGAAAGGGACAATACGCGACCAACGTCCCTCTTATCTCTCCGTAGTAGACTCCCTTAGGATACTATTCACTTAATTTGGCCAATTTCTACTATTTTTCCACTGATCCACGGGGCCTGGTAGAGGCTAGGCTAGTGCAGTGGATTTAAGTTGTACAGGTATTTTTGATGTCTTCTACTAGCACACAATTTTCTTGCAGAGTAAACTTCTGTACATACTTATGCAGATCCCCTCCGCCGTCGTTCCTACTCGGACGGTGGACTGCGCTGAATGCCGCCTCCTCGTCATCGTGAACCTCCAGAGCCACGCGGCGCTGGTAGTCGGTACTCCGCTCGATTTCATCCGCAATACGCTGGGCACGGTCTCGCTTTTCACGGTACTCTTTGGTGTCTTCTTCCTTAAGCTGGGTCCTAGGAAGTAAAGATAAGGAAGTTTTTTTACTCATTGATTTTTTATACTGTCAAGTACATCCTAGTTATCCATATGTATCAGACAAATGACTACTAAAGAACTACAAACTTCTTACTGAGACATGCAGAAGTCCATAAAAGATAACTTTGTATGAAGAAAGGAAGAATGTCCCACTCACGTGTATCCAGCCAGGCTGCTGTCGTAGGAAGACTGGACCCCGTAGCGCTTCTCGTTGGTGCGGAACATCTCAGCGGCATCCCAGCCATTGGACTGTAGAGAACGAGACCACATATTTTAGTCCATTCCTTCAACCTTGCAGTGAGCAAACTTCTAGAGTAGCTTTGCATAATTAAGTAATGTATGCCATTAAAATCAACAAAATCAAAACCAATATCTCAATGGTGTAGAGTTACTTGTAGAGCAGGTGTATGTCCAGCGTTGCTTTCTTTTTTATGTTTACGACTTTACGGTAAATGTTATGGATAAATGAACTTCAACTCACACTGACAGGGCCCCCATCAGCGTCAAGCAGAAGATCCGGCGCCTGTTCAGAGTCGGCTTCCCACGGCTGCAGCTCTTTCTCCGCGATCTGTCCATTAAACTTGCTGATGGCTGCGTCTGTGAATGAGTCGGCTGGAAGAAGACAAAGAACAAACTTGAAAAATTGGAAAAACACCCAGCAAATAATGTCTCTGTTTTGAAATCCCTCACTCTGTCTCAGCTGAACTTTTTTCCAAACTCGCAGGATATTTAGAAAATCATCACCAAGTTGCACAGAGGTGCACCTAAAATCTTTCTAACCTTCTAACCATTGGTTTCTAAACCAAGTATGACCCATCACAAGCCAGTGATGGCATGACAATCCAATACCAATTGTCAACTTTAACACACATAAAAAGATGTGATCAATACAAATTTAGCTTAGCCTCTAGGGTTCAGCTATGCCATGTTCAAATATGCCTTTTTATGTTGACAGTTTAAATACTCTGAAGAAACGACCTATGCCCCTAATCAGCTGCATGCAGTTTTCATAGCCACAAGATTAGTCATTCACACATAGCCCACTCTGCTACATGTACATGCAAGTCTGACCAAAGGAACAAAGGGCCATATTGGTGGGCTAAGAAAAGAAGCAAGCAAATTCTTCAGAAAGCTACTACTCCATAAACCTTCATCCTGCCCGTTGGTACCAAATCTCTATTGGTTATACTAAGAGGCTAACATGGCTGCTATACATCCACTATAGGGGCTGATTTGCATACAGGGACGAGCCCTCTACAGCGAGGCAAGCGGAGAGTTGGAAACAGGTGCTGGCAGGCATGCGAGGCTAGGTTCCCTACCTGGGCCTGGCAGAGGCGACCCTCTCTCATCGACCCCACCTTGGAGTCAGACACAGCGAACAGAAACAGGGAGAGACAAGTTCAGTAGAGACGAGGATGTATGTACCGACCCCACAGACAGAAGTGGCATGAGAGTGGGGAGAGAGGGAGCAGGGTTGGACAAGTTTTTAAAAATTCACTTACCCTACCCTATTGTACATAAAAAATCATGTTGCCCGAACAAACTTTTCACTTGCCCAAAATTCTAATGACATATTTATATGTATTTTACTAGTAGCAAGGGAATTCTTTTATTTTTCAATATTTGTTCAAGTGATCAAGACAAACTTGTAGACTTGGGACTGAAGGTATTTCAATGAGGGTATTCTTTTTTGCTTAAGTGTAGGACATCCAAAAATGAGGACATCCACTTGCCCAACCAACAATTTTACTTGCCCTGGGCAATAGGGCTAGTGGACTTGTCCAACCCTGGGGAGTGAGTAGGTCAGGCTATCAGGAGGTTCAGTCACATGTAGTTTTTCCTTTCAAATCTGTCAACTATCATTTAGTGTGTAAACATTAATTTCTGGTAATTTCGAAGTGACAGGTCTGTTTTTTGTGTAAAGTTCGGGAGAGGGCAGTCAGGAAAATCTGTCAAAATTAAAGGGTGAGAAGGTGCTGCGAAATTGAATCCAGGGCTCTCTGCAGCTCTGGAATTTTCTTTTTCATTTGAGTTTTACTGAACTTTGCATGCCCATGTTTGTATTTTGGGTTAATCATCACTTCAACTTTGTTCAAGTAGTACAATAATATAATGACATCCAATAGCCTGACTCTTACACCGCTCAGTACTAAGCACTTACCTTATTACCTTAAAGCATTGACATGAGAAGATGACAACCCTTATGCATGCTGGCAAGCAAATATAACCATCACCATGCCAAATGCTGGTCCCTGAATAACTGCAGCTACACATATTCAATTGTGTCTGAACTGGCTTTCAGTGGGAGCTGACTACCCAAGTGTCATAACTTTCTTACAGACTTTTTACGAACAGTTGGTTATTCTGAGCGTTTTTCCATTATCTTAAGTGATCTACTGACACCTACTGTCGCCATTGCTAAGCGACCAAAGATCTGGCAGATCGCCCAACAAATTTTGTACTGAAAGTACAAATCTTTAAAACATTTTATGTGTCATGTTGTCTTTTAAATCACAAAATATCTCCTTCTAGTCACTGTACAGAAGCTCAGCAACAGAGTCTAGTGGGAAGGGGCCTGAGACATATCTATGGCAAAACATTGAGACTATGATGACAAAGATAACGCATAAGGTGATATACCTTTAGTTGCATAGTCCAGGTCGACGTCCAGAGCGGTCAGCATCACCACATTCTCCTGGTGAAAGATCAGCTTCTCCTGCAGCTGGTCCCGGCTGGGCAGTGAGGTCTGACCAACCTCCACCTTATGGGCCAGCTCCAGCACAACCTCCATCTGCAGCCACAACCACATCATTCATTCATTTGTTTCATTCAGTCTCTTGTAGTGACACATTATAGGCAGGGCATATGACACACCAAACATATTTTTACAGGGAGGGGCTGTTAGCCCTTCCCCTTTAACATGCTCAATGCACCTCTTCGAAAACGGGACACCCATTTAACGTCCCTTCCGAAAGACGGTGCCAACCAAAATGCCCTTCCGAGGATCGAACCTTGGTTTCATAGATACCAACTTATTAGAACCTGGTGCTCAGCCTCTACTGTGACTGTGTGAGGCTGTTACCAGTTGAGTTGAGCTAAAGGAACATACCTTCACATACACGTTTGAAAATCTTTTTCTGCTTTCTTCTTAATTCTCATCACAACAGACGGTAGACAGTGAACAATGAAGGAGTGTGTGAACATATCATATGTATTTGCATTGGTCCACCAGTATTATACTGTAAATCCATTTAACTTTAAGTTTCTGCAACCCAAATTTTACAGCATAGTCAATGGTTTGGGCTATTTTTTAGTCCGCCATTGAAACATTAGTGGCAAGACACAATGGAAAGGAAAAGATACACAGGAACAATTTTTTTTGCCTTAGACACCAGCTGTGCAGGAATACAGTATCAGCTGGTTGTCTACCTGTGCTACATTGAACAACTTGTCACACCTGAGACCACAACGATAAAAATGATGAATATTATGGTGAGAATGCTGGATTTCCTATCTAAGTATATCAAATTCCTTGTTCTTTAATACCTTGGAAAATTACGAAGGCAGTGACTGATCACCTTTGAGGTTTGGGGACACCAAAATTGGGACACCGACTGTATGTATTAGTGACAACATCGCATTAAAGCCATGCTACTTTATTAGATAACCAAGGGACTCATCTATTACATCCCAAAATTGGGTTAATAGAACATCACAGAATGGGTTATACCATTGGAGAGTTCTGTACAGAAACCTGCACCTGTAAAAAAAATCAAAGATCACAGGATGCTTGGAAAAGAGCCATGAAGAGGAGGAATGTAGCTACTGGTATAGAGAATCTGATTTGTTTTATGCTTCTAGAATTCTACGGCTACGCTGGTATTATTCCTTCGTTGTCAGTTTATGTTTACAACATATTGCCTGTTGGAATTTTCAAACAAGAATCTATCAAGAGAACATTAAGACAGAGGCTACGGAAAAAAACTTGAATTTGACTGTACAGGTGTTTTAACTTCCTAAAACTATGTGTACCAAGGTAAAGCTACAATAGGGTTTATGTTAACCTTCTAGTTCAGCACAATCTTTTAAAAGATCAGACCATAAAATTGGTGTGGATCAAACTAATCTAATGTTTCTGTATTGTATAATTGCAGTTGACTTCTGTATGGCTTAAAACACCTTGTCCTTCATCTATCGTTGCTCTTTATCCATGACTGAGCTTTATTTGCTGGGCACCTTTGGGCGCTTCAAGATTGTGATTGTGACTGCATCAGTATGGATAAAAATCTTACAGATAAAAATCATACACAAGAAAGGGTACCGTGATTGGAAATGGCAGATAAAAATCGATGACACACACACAGGTACATTGCTTGCATGTCTATGAGCTACATGAACAGTCTAGGATTTGTCCTGCTTTTCATTGCCAAAGAAAAATCCTTTGAAAATAAGATTGAAATGGGTAAATGGTGTATTTCTCATTTCAACCCATGACTGCATAGACGTGATGTATTTTTCATGCCCTAGGATTGCTAGCATTATCAGACTCTTCAAATTTCCTTCCATCTTAACATTACTCTCCATCGGAAGTTTTGGGAAAAGATTTCCGGCATCTTTCAATGAGTAATCCTCCAAAATCTAGTCTCTTTCTAAAGAAACCTGCATGCTACTTCCTCTCTGGGAATGTGCCAACCAATCACAAGGCAAAAGGTGAGCCCATAACTCAATTCAACCTTGGGAAAACCTAATTAAAACCTTGTGGTATACGTTCTCACAGGAGCTATACCTGCTGTGATGCTGCTTGGGGTCAATGCAGGCCTCATTTTGTCATTTTGAATTGGCAGTAAAACTTGAATGTTAGTGTTACAGGCAAGGCTGTCTCCAGCTTAAATTTGTTTCTTGTAAACTCATTGTTTGGGAGCCTATGTTGTTAATTTCCATCGTTAAATCTGCCATTTAAGCTTACAAAAACACAGTTTCACCTCATATCATGAAGTTAAGATTTTTTTTAATAACACTTACAGGATTAATTTTTTTTCTATCCTGAGGGACTGGTCCTGCAGACAGCCCTGGTTATAGGATAGAATTTGGAGCAGCCTATATTTTATGCCTCACTTGAGGTATTTCTGACAAAATCTTAAGTTGTACAGCAGCATTGTTGCAATGCTCTATGGCTTGCACGCAACATTTGCGTTACGCCTTTACCCCCCATCAAAAATGCATGTTTGAATCTTCAACATGTAGAATGTTTCAGTTGAAGCTTGTACACTGTAACAGGATAGCACTTTTGTTAGGAAAAAGGACAAGAATAAAACATGGCAATTGTTTTTGTTTCCTTACATACAGCAAGCTAAGACTTGCACAATAAGAAAAATCTGTCCAGGCCTTACCTTAGGAGACATTGTGCGAAAGACACCTTCATAAATGCTCCCATCTTTAACTTGAACTTGTACTACGTTGCCCTGTAAGGAGACAAAAAGTACATGGTGAGGAAATCAGCTTGGAAAGCAAAAGCAGTAAGTTATTCCAGTAAAACAATTATCTTCCTGTTCCTAATACTGCATTCAGTAGTAAAGTAAGACAAAACTGTTTTACAATATTTTCCTTCTATCACAAGATCTTTTCTGAACTTGCACACACTTCAAGATAAGTGGGGGTTCTTATTTTGTCAACAGTCTGCTTTTGTCGGAAGTTATTTTACCCCAAACCAGACAGGAAGGGAAACTTAAGAAGTAGACATAATCCACATGTGAATTTTGTCCATGTGACACTCGCTAGATCCGCTACAGGAAAATCAAAATGTACACAAGGGAAGAAAGGTACAAGAAGACAAATTCATATCAATGTGTAGGTTTTGCTGACAACATACTGGCCATAGATTAATAGTAAGTAATGCCATGCAAACCAAACCAAGTCACTGATTATGACATACATACAATATAGCTACAAATATCTATAAAATTTACATCTATGTTGGGAACAATAGCAATACATAAATTTACAGATATTTTTGCACGTCTAGTGCAACCACCCCTACAATCATTTGCCGTACATCCCTTCATGCGGTTCCCTGAAGAATGTTGACACAACAGAGAAAACTTACCACCAGCGAAGTAGCGATGTGAATTAAGCGGGAGTTGGCATAAACACCTTCTAACGGCTGTAACAGAAGAAAAATGAAAGTCAACAGATCTGTTTGCAAATAGAAAAATAAAATGACACCTGTACCTCTAAAAATATCCATTATACAATGACTCAAATAATACTCTTGGGAGTTGGCAGTAATATCTTCTAGCAGCTAAATATTGAACATTAGACATCAATTTAGATACAGCAGGGCTCGAAATTCATCTTTGGGAATAGGTGCACTGGTGCACCCAACTCAAAAAATTGGGTGCACAGAAAGAATTTTGGGTGCACCAGATAAAATAAAGTTGAATGTTCTTCAGAACATAATTACAAAGTTTAACACTGCTGCCTTTCTTAAAAACTTCAATCTGTAATTCTATAGCTAACTTCAAAATTTCAAACAAATAATACATTAAATAAAGTACAGCAAAAAGTTATCATGCTGTTTTTTTATACTTACATTTCAAGAATATTCTGTATACTGGTGTACAATAGTACCTTAACCCTATAGGCTACAAAAATATATAGGTGCACCAGTGCACCCAGAGTCAAAAATTAGGTGCACAGCTCCAATTTTGGGTGCACTGGGTGCACATGCACTCACTATTTCGAGCCCTGTACAGGAATACAAATATCATGAAAAAAAACTTTCTGTTTTGGAAACTATTATGAGCAAGGTTTGATGAGATGATTTATTGCATCTTCTACAATTTCTTAACTTGTCTAAGGAACTATGTGTATGACACTTGAAATTATTTCAATCTAGGACACTAAGGTTCATGTTGTGATAAATGTGTGTGGGTTACAAAATGATCCGTCCCAGGATGACTTTGCTTGTCAAATAATATTCTACCAACATCCTCTCATGATGAAATCAATTGTTTGAACGCAACAGTACAGCACTCCAAGGAATAGACAAAATCAGTAACAACTGAAGATGCAATCCATAAGTACTTTTCGTGCATCATATGTAAGGTACAGCTATAGTATAAGAAATCTGTAAAATTGTGTGGAAATCTGACCAAAAATACATTACTAAAACACATATAACTTTGTCACCCAATACCTATCTCCTGTAAAATGCAAGTTGAAGTAAGTAATTCTTTTCTCAGTTCAAACACACTTCTGTTGTTATTATCAATCTTCATCATTCAAATACACTTGTAGATTGAATGTAAATATTTTCAGACATGATGGTGTATTGGTTCACAGGTATTGTACGTTTGCCACTGGCTAAAGGTTAAATAGAAATTGGAATATCTAATCTAGTTTCTATCTCCATGAGATCCATGGCCCATCTGGTTGTCTTTTTTTCAATGTCAGATATGCACACACACATGACTGATTGTTTCAAGCTAAAAAAAGTAAAACTATGAGTCAGGTTCATCCCTACACATAACAAGTAAATGTCATTTGGCACGATAGTTCGTTCACTTGTTATTCCATGGACGTGTTTTGATTTAAAGCTCACGTGTACCTGGAAGTGAGACAAAAATTCTCGGAAATGTACCAGACTGCCGGGACTTTAATGAATGATCGATCACTTTTGAATCTGCCCCTTTCTCCCAACGGTATACATCATGAGTGCCCTTATCTTTCACAAATCTCCACTCAGCAAAGTGTCTCAACCACAAAATATCAACATTTATAACAAAAGCAAACATTTATAGTTTGCATAAATGTTTCATTTGATCAAAAATTATGAAAATCAAGTATTTTCTGATTTGATATGATTCTGAAAACAACATAACTTGCTTGTCTACCCTTCATGTTATTTACGATAGTCAAAATAAAACAGAAGCCCAGCATCCTTAACGTAGACTTTGGGGAAAAGAGACTTATTAATATCTACTTGATCACTGAGAAAAGTTGGCTCAATCAAATTATTTTCAACTGCTTCAGTACGATGACATGTCAACAAAATACATGTACATGAATAATCTCAATGACTACAAGTCCGCGACCTATCCTAGAATACTACCTATCCTTCTTGATGACTATCTTAATTTTACTTTAACTTTTTCTTAATTATATCAGATAATAAATCCCTCCAGGAGACAAATCTAAGGTCATGGACAGTCATATGGACTAAATATATCGCATTAGACTAATTGACTTGTGAGAGAGAATGCCTCTGGCCTTGAAGTGGGCACAGTATCAAAATAGAACACAGCAACACAGTCAACTGAAAGGGCAATTTGCTGCAGGCTACATATAAACTACACACGAGAGGTCAGGATGATTGAACTGTGAACTGAAGGTCATTTCAGTAGGTTCAGAATACTATTTTCTGGTCACTTCTCCGTCGCAAACTTAGACTTGCAGGCACTGGCATTTGTGTTGTGTTATTTCAACATCAACTCACAGATATTGGAAACTCTTCATTTTCACCCTACTACAAGATTTAAATGCTTCAATTTTAAACAAATTTATCTACACTTTACATTCACAAGGTACATGTAGTTGGGTAATGACAAATTTCAGCAATCTGTTTGATAGCGTATTGAACTTTCTTTCATCTAAAGTTAAAAGGGTTGTATACCGGTAATCAAAACTCAATTTTACACTCCAATGTGTTCAAAAGAAGTGTATCTCAGACTATTATCAACAAAGGCGATCTCAAGAATGTGTGTATGACAAATCAAATTGTTATACCACTGAACCTGACTACAAGGGAGATTTGTCCTTATTTTACTTCTTTTCTTGAGCCTCAAATTGTACAGGAAGTAGGTAGAAACGTGTAACTTGTCACATACTACATTGCAAAAATAAGTCTCTTCTATTTTCAAAACAGGATTTGACAAAATTTATAGTACAGACGAAGCCACTTAATTGCACCTCGGATAAACGCACCTTCCGTTTAATTGCACCGAATCCCAATATCCAAAACCGGTTCCCATTCACTGCATTGTTAGTGACTCCGCATATCTGCACCGCGCATGGTCACCAATGCCGGATAACTGCACCAATTTCTTTCAAAAATCCTCGACAAGTTAATTGAAAAGGTGCGCTAAAATCGACAAACGCGGTACAAATGAGCCGATACCCGGCGGTGTAAAGGCGCAATACCGCCAATATGTTAAAAACTGTTTTGAGTAACAAAAGAAGGCGGTCTCCATTGACAGTTGCGTTGATAGGAATCGTATGGGAGGTCCCGGGCGGGTCATCCGTAATCAGTAACCAAGTTTTAGTTTCAAATCCTAGTTTCATGACGGTACATGATTTATGTAAATCGACAACTGCACTCAACGTAATGTAACACAGAAACTGTTATCCCATGACTGGTATGACGATGTTTCAGAATGCCTCCCCTGTAACATTACCGTATTTCTTCTAATAAAGGACGCACTTTTTTGACATTTCAACCTTCAAGATGAGGCTTCAGGTCAAAGCCAAAGTCGGGGTGCGCACTTTATTTAGGTTTTCTCTCGAGAAAAGTGGCGACGTCAGTCAGGAAGTCACCGATTATTACCCCAGCAGGCTAGCCCCGTCACTTCGCCGACACGCAACGATAATTTATGCATGTTCTGTTCTTATTCATGTTCTTATGTTTACAAGATAACGATGCTGCATCATACGTATATTTTTGAAAAGGTATTCTAGATATAAAAATAATTGATTTAGCGATATTGAATATCAAATCATGAGACACCAAATAACGCTGGGTGTTTTCAACCGCGCGACTATTTCAGTGTGTCCGGCCGGCCATAATTTCGTACCCCACGCCGCTTGTACTACGTTGCTTGCGACGTCAATAATTTCCTAACCACCCACACGGCTGCAAATATGGGCACATCGTGCGTATCTGTAGATATTATTTATCAAAAACGTAATAGCTAGAATCTGAAATGTTCCAGAGTTCGCTTCAGCGGGAGTTTTGTTTTTGTTTTGACGGATAAAACGCGAAAACCCACGCCGCTTTCGGCACACTTCCGGGTTCATTGATCGCTAAAATTACGCAAGAGCCACCATCAATCCGCAAATAAATGTATGCTTTCCCGAAAACATCTTTTAGTTTTGCATTTTCTTCACCATAATGTTGCTATGTAGTCGATAAAACCGCGTTTTTATTGCGTTTTTCATGTGTAACATTTCAGTCAAAGAAAAAATTTGGACCGCGATTCTGCTGCCCCATGATGCACTTCGTCTGCAAAATTCCCGCCTTTAGCTGCAGCAGCAACCAATCAGAGACACGTAATGCGATCATGTGATGAGGATTACGTAACACGCAAAATACATCTTGGGGCAGCAGAATTTAAACAATATGGCGGCGGGCGATCGGCGAAATGAAATGATTTGTCAATGCAACGCTGTATTTTGCGGCATAAATGCCGAGAGACGAACTTTTATTTTATCTGAAAATGCGTTTTACACGTTTGTCTTTGACTAACCCGGTAGAAATCAAGCGGATCGTCGTCTGGTCCTTCAATATCAAGGAAGTTTGTCAGATATCCTGGCGCGAGGTTCTCAACGTGACGTTTAAACTTCAAAACTTTTTACTCAAAATTTGAGCGGAGTAGAGGGTTAAGTGTTGACCCCAAATAATGGTAATGTTTTCCCGAAAATTCATTGAAAATGGAACGATTAAGAAAGACACCAGGACTTCATAGCGTGCCGAATACCGGGTCGTGGTCACATCTTGGAGACACGCGCCGAGCGACGGCGGCAGATCGGGGGTGCGCACTTTATTAAGGTTTTCCTGTGAAGTATCTCAGCTGGCGTGATTGGGGTTGCGGTGAAGCCCAAATCGGGGGTGCGCACTTTATTTGGGGTGCGTCCTTTATTAGAAGAAATACGGTACGTGTGTTGTAATGCGGTAGATCGCATGGAAAAATGAAAGAATGCAAAATCAAAACAGGTTTGTAGTCATTTCTTTATTTTCAGCAAAGGGTCAATAAATAAAGTTAATAACTGAATAATTTCGTCTGTTTTCTTTATGCTAGTGTTTCTGACTAACAATACACCCCCTCGCCCATGGCGGTGCGGTCCAGCTGGGCATTTCGCATAATTGCACCAGCCGGATAATTGCACCAAAAACGTTGACAAATGGGTGGTGCAGTTAAGCAGATTCTACTGTATAAGTTGTAGCAAGCTATCAAAATCTATCTTTTTCTTAATGAAAGATTTGAATTGTCCTTTTAAACACAAACAAAATAAAAGATGGTACAGTATCTAAAAGCACAGTGTGTGAGGATCTAATCACAGAAGCGCCCCCTTTAATGTCTTCATCTTTTGTTGTAGATGGGGTCTTTGAGACATGTTGAGTTATTCTGGTCCTCTATTTCCACACTCACAGAGGACTCCTTCTGGGTCATCAAAAACTACTGAACAGGATATAGCAAGCAATACTACAACACCTGTAAAAACACTGACTTCATATGTTGAGCTGTCCCAAGTTTTCGGTTAATCCACATTCTACACACGTATATGTGTTACATGCTGACAATTGACAGCAACAACCTGTTCTCTGTGAAAGAACAGAAATGTCCTGATGATAACTTTACTTCACTAGATCTTATTTTATGAAGAAAGGTCAGTCACTCTATTGTGTCGCATTGTGCGTATCAAAAGGTTTTAAAAGTGAGTCTTTATAAGCAAACACTCCCCTTGAATTTCAGTAATCTTTTCATGACTAATTTGCATACAACTGTATATGGTGATGCGAATGGATCTATTGTGCAATACCTGACATTTCAGCCATACCCCTTATTGTATTTAACGAGTAATGACTAATATATTATTAAGCTACTGTAAAGGAGCTATCATACTTACAGCATTTTGACCTTGTACATTCTGGGCAACTGGTCCTTTCAAGTTTCGACCACCAGTCCTGAAAAACATACAATTTCACAGTTATCAAAAACACAGCCGACATTCAGGACACAAGTGAGTGAAGTTAATAATAAGTGCTGGGGATAGAGCGACTGAAAGGCAAGTTTCCTGTTATCCATCCTTAATTTTTTCCAACTGAAAAGTCCTAAGCCTTAGCTGCCTTACCCATTGTTGGTCTCCTAATTCCTCTAGCCTATATAAGCTTTACAAAACCATCCATCTCTATAAATGCTCAGACTGCATTTTCAGACAGAAGAGTCAACATTTAAAGATTGATCAGACAATACTGGTAGCCTAAATGACGTCAATGACACACCCAGAAATGCCATAAAAAGTTTTACAGTGGAACCCTCACGATAGGTATTCTGTTAAAAAACTGCAAAGCTCAAAAGCCCGTCTGTAAGGTAAAAAAAATTATCCTTCAAGCATATTTTTGTCTGGTATAGTTTGATCTTATTTCTGTGTTGCTGCTCATTTGAGGTTTGAGCATTTTACTGGTGACCTCCATGCAAATTATGCAAACCTAGACAAGGTATGATGCAATGAGGAAATAATACTGTGTGATTGGTCAATTTCGGCCAATCAGGGAGCATAAAGGCTGTGACATACTATCTTTGATGTCAAGCTAGAAAGAGAACCAAAACAATTATTGTTTTAGTCTTAAAAACGTCTAGGCTTCACTTGAGATCTTTCTGCTGTTCATAAATAACAATCTCATCTGTGATTAGTGTGAACTAAACAAGTGTTGCTGATTATTCTACCTTTGATGATAATCCAATGGAGCCAGAAAAGTCCCAAGAGTAGCTGACCTGTCGACCATCTAATTGGTCCATATAGGAAATGAAATATTGTCCTTTGTTCCCTGGGCTGCACTATATAGATGACCTGTCAACATGGCTTTCTGAAAAATCTTTGTAAAATTCCAAAGTGCTTTGAACTGTATTTGACATTCCAAGTAGTAAGTAGGGCAAGTATTGGAAATCTAAGTGAGCTTGAAATACTTGGTGCATATGCACTTTTGTGTACCCAAAATTGGAGCTGTGTGCCTAATTTTTTTACTAAGGGTGCACTGGTGCACCTGTATCTTTGTACAGGTTACATACAGGCACTATGTTACCCTAGTAGTACACAGCATATTCTTGACATTTGAGAGCCAGAAAAAAAGGATAAAACGTCTGTTATACTAGTTTATCTTTATGTATAGACTGAGTTTAAGTTCATAGCATTATTTCTAAGCTTGAAACTGTTTTCGCAAACTTGGCAAGTTTTGCTGTGTTTCAAAATCATTTAATGTTGTGCACCCAAAATGTTTTCTATGCAGCTACATTTTTACATTTGGTGCAGCAGGGCACCTATTCCCAAAAATGACTTTCGAGCTCTGCACCTCCATTGTCATTTTGACATTTGAGTGAATTTTGCCGTTCATGAAGGTAGAAAATTCTTATCGTCCTTGACAGGAAAATATTTCTAAAGAACTCAACTGTCTAAAAATTTGTCCTTAACAACATAGAGAAGATCAATTCTTATCAATGCCTGACAATGTAAATTATCAACCTTGTGAATTGTGTATAATATTATAAAGTATTTGGCTTCCATGCAGGCAGAAGCACAGAACAGGACTGCATGGGTGTTACATAAACATTTACATTAGATATGTACATTTTTTTGTAGAACAAATCCACACATGTGCACTTGGACAAATAAATATACACAAAATGGTCTGTAAAAAGAGAATGCACCCTAGAGCTAAAATTTGAAGTTGTCGGTGTGCCCTGCCAATTCAAGTAAACACAACAATATAAAAATGAACTTACAGGCAGGGACCTAAATATGGCAGGGGGCATTGTCAATGACGTAGTCCTTTGTTCCCACTACAAAACCTAGACTGCTACTGGCAGTTTGTAAACGCTATTGGCAACCAAGGGCCTCCTTGACCTAAACTGTAGACATCTTGGGTGAAACCTTCGGATCATAGGGGTTCTCCAAGGATCCTGCAAGATAATCCTCCAAGGATTGCTGCCAAGACACTGGGGAAGCAACATAATGCCACAGGAACAAGTGGTAGTAAACACGGCTTGAAGGATATTATAGTATACAATACCCACTGTACTGTGTACAACCTAGCATGTATTTACATGGAGGGTTTCAAGCCAATTTCGGGTAGCAATAGCAGTATATAAAAGAGACTGTTGCAGAATGCGTTAAGAAACCCTGTAAATTTGCTAGCTAATTTAGAATCATATTCCTAGGGAGCATATCTCCTGGGTTCAACAGGAAAATTCACCTCTAAACATGAAGATGAAATTGGCCCAAAATAAGCAGACTATAATAATATAAAGCAAAATGTCTTTGTCCTGAGGTTTTGGACAATCTTTCCACTAACAACTTCCATGGGGAACGGGTTTTCTGCGCGTGAGAAATTTGCGCGTGAAAATTTGCGCGTGAAGAATTTGCGCGTGAAAAAATAAATTTCTTTAAAATGTGTCAGAAAATGTGCAGTATAATTTTCTTAGACAGGAAAATGTGATCCCATGATACAATTTTTCATCTGACACCTGAATTTATGGTTTGAAAACTTTTGATTTTTTAGTCCCTTGGGAATAAGTCCCTTGGGAATAGTTAAACTTTTGGGGGCTTGAAACCTAAACATTTGAAAACCACTCAAATCTTTAAGAAATACACAATCAACCTACTTATATAAGGTTTTGTATTGTAAAATGTAACTATTTGAAGCTTTTCTCCAGTCTATTAGCCTAATTTCATCTTTTCTCAAGCAGTTTCTTTCACGCGCAAATTTTAAACTTTTTTGCGCGTGAAAACATAACATTTGGAAATCACTTAAAAATCACTTGAAGATTGAAAGAACAACATTTTGAACTGTAGAATGCAACAATAAGATACTTTATTACATTGTGGGTCATCATATTTCAAGTTTTAAGCTTAAAACCTCCCAAAAGGTTTTCAATCCCTTGGGAGTCAGCTTAGATATTCCCAAGGGACCTAAAATTCAAAGCCGAAATTCAGGAAACAGATGCAAAATCATATCATGGTGTAACATTTTTCTGATTAAGAATTTTGTAGTGCACATTTTCTAACACATTTCTTGAACTTTATTTTTTCACGCGCAAATACTTCACGCGCAAGTTTTTCACGCGCAAATTTCTCACGCGCACAAAACCCCAACCCCTTCCATGAAAACAGCCAATAGAAACTGTGGCCTGAGTGCTTTACCACAAGGATACCAAAGAGTTCAAATAACAACCATGGCATTCTAACAATTTTTTGTCTTCTTATTCCTTGGAAGGAAAAAAACGTTTTAGGCCACACAAAATAAAACACATGCATTTTCAATTTTCCTTCACAGGGACAGAAAAATACACATACAAGTGTGACTCACGGGAAATATAGTATAATGTTCAGCCCAAAATAGAAGATCAAATACATCTGCTGAACATAGCCAGCATAACAGGCAGACACTGAATCCATTAGGGACCATCTATCTTCTGTGTGACCCAGGCCTTGACCTCTCAGGACCCAAGGTCCCCAATTTCCCCTCCTGTGTACATACTTCACTGTCCTCTCCAGAGATTCTTGATCAGATTATGTAGTCATGTACCGGAAACCTTACTGGTGGTAAAACCAGTTACCTTCTTCAATACTGACTATTTTGTTCCATTCTAGAAGTTATGGTTTCATATAATACAGGAATGCTCCCTTGGCAAATGTTGGTGTTCTCAGAATTCAGAACAAAGTTACACAACCAGCGTGACATTACTCACTCAACCCACACAACTACCCTGCAGCCAATGTCATAAAAGCATTCATTCAACTTGTGCCATGTTAAAGAGGTACTAGGAATACCAGGTTGCACTTGGATTTATCAATTTCCAGGCAACACCACATAAACTGGCCAGACTCAGAGAAAAATCATATCCACAGAATTGTTAATCAATCATTCGTCGATCAGTTGCGTCTCTTGGCCAATCGGACAGCATGTTACCTCGGCAAGTGCAAAATTCTTTACTTTGGGTGCACTGTAAGGCTGTGAGCATCAGAGCCAATAGACACTTCCTGATTTACTTCATGGTATCTTTTAAAGTTTTGTCATTGCATCATTCACACAATTGAATGTTACATAATCATAAATACATACAAAGGACGACACTATCATCTTACTGCTAAATTTCCATAGATTCATCCCAAATGATATTCAAAGATTAACACTTCTTGGTGTCCAACTTGATAATCAATACAAAATCTAGTGCCAAAGAGCAACATTAGCAGGTGGATGGTTACAGGGGAAAAGTGCTACAACAAGTTCTACTATCAACGTGCAACGAACCATGTCAAGATGATCATACGAATGCAAAATATTGATCATAAGATGCCACATTTTAGAGTGACCACCATATGCTAAGGAAAACTTACAATGGATTTAGAAGGTATCATTTTCCAATGCCCAACCAGACATTGTAGTGAAAGATTGTAACATTGATTTGTAACGTAAGATTGTAAAGGCCAGGCTTCTCTGACAGTCAGAAAACGCTACGATTTTCCACCCCAGCATCTGCTTAGAGATTACCTTTTTCACCCCTCCTGCCCATGTAGGGTTTTGGTTAATATGCAAATACTTCAGACCTAAGAGCCCTCTCCCCTCCTCATGCCCAGTTAGGAAATTAGGACCACATGGCACAGGGTTGAACTGACTAGT
Source organism: Branchiostoma lanceolatum (assembly GCF_035083965.1). Lineage (NCBI taxonomy): Eukaryota > Metazoa > Chordata > Leptocardii > Amphioxiformes > Branchiostomatidae > Branchiostoma > Branchiostoma lanceolatum. The sequence goes on along the minus strand of NC_089722.1, from coordinate 23,583,701 downwards.
TGGCAGATGCGCCTCTCCCAGCTGTGTCATTGACACAGCTTTCCCACAAGAAAATATGCTCACAGTATCAGACAACTTCTAACCACAGCTCTTTAAACAAAAAGGGTCCACAATAATTCAAAGTGGAACATTCAAGTCTTCTACAATCTATAGCTTCATGTTGAGATAATAGTGCAATATATACTGGTTACTCTTGTGGAAGAAGGTATATTATATGACAAAACTCTACAAAAATATGGCACTGATGTGCATTCTGCAAACCGTTATGTAGATACAACCATCCTGACCTCCCATTCATAATATAATTATTGATGTCAATAACAACAATCAATAACAATTAACATTAGTTGATTACTGCTATATCATAATGGAAAAATGCCAGCCTTGAAATATTTTAAAATGCTAACTTATTTCTAGTTGTATCAGCTGCATTCATCTTAGCATATTCTGCCTTAGTTTTATTTTGATATACAAATTTTCTCCACCTGCATTTTTGGACACCTGTCTGTGTATCACCTGTAATTGTTCTTCATACCTGTCAGGTCATATTATTCAGCCAATTTTTCACCTCAAGGAAAATTAAGCCACGAAACATTGCAGCTACAAGCGCAGAGCCACAAGTAGACAGCGTCTTTAGTTGATGGAGCTTTTGTAGATAATGGATTAGACTAAACACCAACAGGAAACAGTCGTGAGAAAGTAAAGAGTGGAATGATGGGGGAGGGGGGCAGAAATTGACGCCATCTCTACACATGCACCATAATGAGGGGAAATTCATGCACGGGGCCGGCTCACAACCCGCAAAATTTGGCGGGTGAATCTGTCTTTCATTCACACTGAGCCGCAGACGACCCTAAACACCTCGATCGGAAGGTTTTCGCCGACGTTTGGCTCCTGTGTGATGCGAAGGACTATCGGAATTTTGTCAAATAAACGTCATCATTTTTTTTTTCGGGACACAGTGGGGCCATGGCTGACCCGGCATCGTCAGACGACAGACTCTAAACTACCTCCACATCATCACTAAAATTTACACCACGGATCTCCACATTTGCGCTAGCTGGGGAGACAGAATTTGGACTAGGATCTATAGGGGTTTCTCTGAGGAAATATACGTGTGTATTCTGTTTGTGGAGTCTGGAATTTGCACGGGAAAACGGGTTATGATGAAACCGAAACAGAGGGGGGACACGGAGGTCCGACATGTTGGATAATCCGGAACCGGCGCCATACACACACATACACACGCTGGCTTACACGCGCACAAACGCCTCCTTTACACACGTTTTGCACATCATTAACTATAAAATATACAACAGTGATGTACCTGGGTTGATTCTGCGTCATTCCATACCTTGCACCAGCGCTGGGTCTTTTACTGCGCTTGTTCATGATTGCGAGTGTGGCGGGTAGGACGCTCGGCCATGCAACGCACCCTTCCCCAACCAGGCCCGGGAGAAGGCTTCGGAAGCAGCGTTACCGTCACGCAGATCGTACAGTCATAGCGGCAGGGGAGCTCCTACTGCATGTGGATCGCTGTATTATGCTACAAAAGCCCGGTGGTGGGGAAATGAAGGCAAAGAATGGTCACAAATAGTAAAATTTAGCTCCAAGGTTTTTTCTATCTCCTAAACAGAGAATGTTTCTGGCGGAGGAATACAACCTCCGCCCAACCCGGCACTGTGCCCGGCCCGGGAACCCGCGGCATTGGGACTACTTTCATGATGTCATCACTCTACAAGTCATCGTAGGAAGGAGTAAACAGCATTGAACTTGGTATATAAGTCCAAGAGAATTGAGTATGATAAGAGAATACAAATGAAGACAGGTAGGGAGAGAATACCAGAGTAGACGGCATACGGTTCTTGTATTAATCCTTGTACAATGTACAATGTACTAGTACATGACGTAGTAGTGGCTATTGGTTAAAAATTTAGAATGAAATAAGTAGTCTTGAAATCAGACGTACATGTAAAGATAGAATTGACTTGCAATATATATATATATATATATATGTATGTAACGGGCAATGGAACCAGTTTTTCGCAAGTCTAAATATGACATTCGTATTGCAAGTCAATTCTATCTTTACATGTATGTAAAAGTTGATGACATTAGTCGCTGGACTTACGCTCGAGCTCCCGAGCGCACATCTGAGGTGCGCTTTGAAAATGTTGGCGATAGACTTTACGTCATGCGCCGATCGAATGACGTATTTCCATCGTTTGAGCTGCACGTGATTTCACTAAAAGCAATTGGCGCCTCTGTTGACGATGTGTTATAATACAGTATCATGTGTTGTGTAAGTGGATAAGAATGTTAATGCAGAGGCTAACAGAAAAAGACCCAGAGTGCACTTTGCATGTATATGGAGAAACGAAGGTCAACTCTGACGCAATGTCAATTTTTTTTTCTTTCTAAAGGAAAGAGAGGTACTGTAAGAGGGAAAAAGTTCGCGGGATTTTATTTCGCGTCAGGTAGAAAATGGAGTGTGTTCGCGGTGGTTTAAGTTCGCGGCGAAGATGTCACATCGAAAATAAAACCACCGAGAACATTCCCCCTTTTGCAGTTGTACCGTTGATACCACCAGAGTCCTTAAAAATATTTTTTGAAGAAATAAAAAACATTACCCATACAAAGTGAAACATTTACCAAAGAAGTTAAAATTGAAAATGTGCAACCAAGGTTAATTTCAAATCATCATCCTCTGGTGTATCATTCTTTTAGCCTGAGTACCAGCCTCCGTAGTGACCGCTGGCTCCAAAAAAAAAATTTTGAGCCAGCGGTCACTATACGGAGGCTGGTACTCAGGCTATCATTCTTTCACCTCACCCAACAATGATTCATCCTGTTGTCAAGTCGACACCATACAATTAAAAACTGAACTTCTTTATTGGTGCAATTTGGTATATTGCTAGCTGTAAATCGTGGGCCGTGAACTGTTCAGGCCAGGGTTCGGGTCAAGGTGAGGCCTTTGTTGTTATTTGATCCAAAGCGTCAATGCGTAGAGATGTGTATCTGTTCTGTGGTACTGAAAGTAGGACGGCTGTCGTTTTAAAACAATATTAGACACTTCTAGAGCTCAGTGAACTCGGTGCATGTGATTTCGTGCAAGTTGGGCACGTTTCAGCACGTTTCAGACGACAGGGTGTAGGGCGTTAGGTGGGCCAATATCTGGGTCAGGTTCAGTGCTATCCTGAGTTGAATTCGTTTTTCAGGTAAAAAGAAGGCACGTGTGCCTGCACATGTACATAGCTGCTGATTTACCGTTCCACTATATCTTTTTGTAGGCTTTGCCGTGGCATTTTCCACTGACAATGAATGCCAAGAAGTCACAGTTGAACTCAACCCACACAGGTAATAAATCATTGTCAAGTGGCGCAGCGTATTTGGCTGCGTGAGGTCCATGCGACTCGTGCGGTTTTAGTGTGAACTACAGGTGCTTGTCTCACGAGACCTGCCGCGAGATGATGACTGGACCACCGCAGTGCGCAGGCGCGGAAGTACAGGTTGTGTCCGTTCGTTCGTCTGCTGTGAAAGCTTAAATTTTGTGATGGTTTGTCGTTTCTGCTCACTTAGATAGCCATCTAGCTTCACCAACGGAATTAAGACGGTTTGGAGAGGACTTAAGAGCCAGTAAAAAGCACACAGTAGGTGATTTCGAGCCATAATAATGTCGTCGGCTGATGTGACGGGTGATGGCGCAGGGGCCGAGGGAGAGGGAGGGGCGGACGTGGACCAGGGGACGTACGAGTGCAATATCTGCCTGGACACGGCCAGGGACGCAGTGGTCAGCTTGTGCGGACACCTGTTCTGGTGAGGGTCACAGAGTGCCGAAGTGTTACTCTTACTTTCTCAGTATGCGCAGACTTCGATATGTCTTTGATTATTCTGAGTGATAGTACTAGTTAGTGGTAGGAGACTAACGTTAGCATAATAATAAATTTGTAAACTGAATTTGAGCCAAGATATGATTTGTGATATATAGAAAAAGTGTGGTGTTTTGAAAAAATCACCTCGGAGAGGTTTTAAGATCTAGGAAACTTTCAAGGAAAATGCAAAATGACTTATCTACTTCCCAACCTCGAGTCAAACTGAATATCACGAACGAAAATAAAATAGTCCACTGAATCCTGTTGTTATACACGTCTTACCTATGTTTTGTACAACCCTGCCAACGGTGCTATAGTATATCATGTTATGATGTATATAAGTCAAAGTTATAGTTAACAATGTTAATAGCTGCCTAATGATGATGATACTTTTTATACTGACCTTATTGTCTTTTTTTACCATGTAGTTGGCCCTGTCTTCATCAGGTAAGAATTTCTCGATGTAACTTTAATTCATTGTTTTTTTACCATTTCATTACGTAGATTTTACCTTTTCATTACGTAGTGCATTTCTGGATATATCATACATTGAGCATGTTTTAATGTTTCGTAAGTTCCCAAGTCCACAATGTAGCAATGCATGAAGGGGTGAAGTCTGCCATCTCTGATTGTCTTGTTTCCATTTGCAGTGGTTGGAGACCAGACCTAACAGACAGCTGTGTCCTGTGTGTAAGGCTGGCATCAGCAGGGACAAGGTCATCCCACTGTACGGGAGGGGAGGGTCACAGATGGATCCCAGGTAATACTGTAAATGCAGAAATGTTATCGGTGGTTTTACGGTAAGCTCTTCGCCACAAACTTAAAACCACTGCATAATTTTTTTGACCTCTTACCCCCTTGTCTCTGCTATTGTCTCAAACATGAACTTGAAACCACTGCGAAGCGCGAACACTTCATTTTCTCCCTATTGTGAAATTAAAACCAAGCACTTAAATGCATTTACAGTACCCAGCACGAAAATTGATTGGCCAACCAAGCTGCAAGCTCTGAATGACATTTTTGGCAGGAAAACGCCTGGTGTTCACTCAATCATCATGCAGAGATTGGCCAATGCTTGCAGGTCACTGAGGGCCATTGAATATTATAGGATAGATTTTCAGGCAAAAAATGTGTGCATCTCTGTCGATTTTAGAATCGGGCTATCTTCTGGTGGTTAACTCATACAGCAGAAGCCTGTCGACTATGTGATGGGTATACTAAAAGCAACATATTCTCCAAGTAGAGGTTTTAATCAGGGGCTAGTAGTGGCCAGGCTGAAGGGAGGGCAGCGTTAAAAATCCCGGCCACTACTAGCCCCGATTGAAACCTCTGCTTGGAGAGACTATAAGCAACAGGCCAGCCATGGCTGCAAAAGATTCTTAATATTCACCAGCAGATGTTTCATGCTTTCTGAAGCTACAAATTGCACATGGCATGTCTGTTCTTGATAGCTCACTTTTCTTTTTCTGTTAATGGCTAAGGTCCCACCAATTCAATTTCTTGATTTTCAGTTTTGCAGCAGGGGATGATTCAGGTTCAGCTTTAGTGCTTTTGGTTTTGACATCTCCTTTTTGGAAATGATCATGCTACTGCCATTTGCAAGCAAAAATTATGTCAGCTTTGAGTCCTAGTAGTGAAAAACAATTTCCACTTCTGTCATTAGAGGATGACTCAGTGGTGATTTGCTGATGAATTTTTAAGTAAAATTTGAATTTTCTGTCTTCCTTTCAGAACAAAAACACCGCCCAGACCACAGGGGCAGAGACCAGAACCAGAAAATAACCATGGGGTACGTATTCAATTTTCTCTGTGGAAAGGTGAAGTAACAGAGTCAAATAAAATATTACTTTGGTTGAACACATCAATACTAGACGTCCAGAACATTAAAGTAAGTTTCAGTAGTTCCTTAGCTAAGTTCTAACTCTATGAGCAGCAGTGATGGTTTGTGTTTACAAATGGTGAAAATGCAAATGGTAAGAATCAATCATTCCATATTGCACCTGTCATGAAATTGATGCTGACCATCATGTTTTTTTCCCATCCACAGGGCTGGACATTTGGAGATGGGGGGTTCCAGATGTCCTTCGGAATTGGAGCCTTTCCTTTTGGTTTCTTTGCCTCAGCGTTTAACTTCAACGATGGAAGGCCAGGGCCAGGTAAGAAAGGCATCACAGTAGCTAAACATACATTTCATGGAAGTAAACTGTTTCTAGATCTGAAGATGTACTGTACCTTCCACTGAATATAAGAAGAAGAGCATACTCAGGTTCATTGTACCTGGAAAATTCACCTTGCACTTTCCAACAAGTACAATGTATGGTGCACCATGGATTACAAACCTGGATGCCAGACTGCTGAACTCTACTAGTATAGTATCTATCGTGTGGGGTCTGTTGTATAATTTCCTTGGGAGCAAGTTGTCCCTCGAGCCAAGGTCTTTGTGAGCCAAGGTGTTTGCCTGTGTAGGCCTTGGAAACTGTCTGGAATCCAGGCTAATGCAATGCAAGTTATACAAGTGAAGCAACAGCCAGGATTCAAACTCTAGAACTCGGTATCACAGTATCTATTAGTAGAGTTCAGTCAGACATGGTACAAACGTGTATGGTACAAATATTGATGTTTGTTTTCCTTGCAGCTCCCCCAGGCACACCACAAGCAGAGGAGGAGAGAGTCCTGTCCACCTTGTTCCTCTGGATCGCTCTTATTTTCATGTTCTGGCTCCTCATGGCATGATGGGATAGGTGCTGCAAGGGAAAAGCTAGGAAACGGGAAAAACACTATGGGCAACAGTTTAAAAAAGAACTATTTTCATCGATATATCTGCCTTAGTATCTTATTGTTATCCCAATAATTTTGGCTTCCACAAAACATCACGTTGATTACTAGTTGCTATCATACTTTTATTACTTACAAATATGTTTACAATGTTTGGGCATTTTATCATATTGAAGGCTTGCTCTCACCAAAAGGACCGTATATGATGGTGCCACAGCATTCCATATAAATCACATATATTGGATTGCAGGACATACACAGCTACTTTCCACTTACCCGGTATTAGCTTAAGTAAGAAATGTTTCCCAGGTCTATGAATTCATCTCTGCATAATGTTCGAGTATTGCTATTGTAATCTATATATAGTTAAAAGTTCAAAGACAAACACTGCAAATAATAACTACATCTTGTTATGGTAAGTAAAGATATTCATTACATGTGATTTTGGTTGTCAAGTGATTACTTTGGGTTCAGAGGCGTAATGGACAAGTCAATGACGGAGATATATGTACATTGGAATATGTACATGTATGTCGGAAGAGTGAAGCATTTGTCTTCCACATTCGCCTCGGAAAATTCTAGGATCTCCAACTGTTGAGCATATTATCTTCAAAAGAAATGTACTTGGTTCCAAACATCTTGTCTTGCTGAATAGATAGTTGACACACAGTTGATTCTGTAGCTAGTTACAGTCATTCTGTTATCATTATAAACCTGTCTCAAAATTCAGTCCATCAATTCACTGGTGACATCTCAGAAACTGCTGCTGTTTTGCTGGATTCCATTTTGTCCTAGTAAATGTTACGCAAACTGTGTTTACCTAGCCTTCATAGCAGGCTCTCCGGGACTTTTTGTGGGGTGTTGGCTGTTGACTTCTTTTCCACTGAGTCGTTTGTGCAGCCAGCCCGTAACCATTAGGCCCAGTCAAAAAGAAAACCATCAGCAAAAAGTGTATTATAAGCCCCCAAAAGTCCCAAAGAGGCTGCTATGGAGGCTAGTTTTTACTAACCAGAGGCCATCTCTTGATGCCTTTGTATTGATGGGGAACCAATAAGATCCCCTTTACCCCTTTGATTGGTCAAGAGATATTTTGAAATTAGTATGGGTTATTCATTCTTGTCCTAAACAAGCATCCATAAGACATTGCTAACTTATAATTTTGTGTTTATTGATATGAACAATAAAGTTAGAAACTCGAAAAAATAAATTCTGTGTCATTGTACTAACTCTTTGGAAGAAGATATGCTATCTTGGTGCAAGCTACTTTAGTGGTCTCTTTCTACACAAAATGGCGATCTATTTCGTGACGTCATTCGATCTGTAAGTCTCTGTTCCAGTTCCACTCGATGTCATTACGTCATAGATCCTTAATGCCCGCCTCAATCTAAACTAAGACTTACATTTCATGTTCAAGACAACTGTTCAACTTGATCCTATATATGAAGGGTCGTGTCAAGACAAAGAGGACAGCGAATATGCAACGAGATCTAGACTTTAATAAAAGAATTCACATTGAATAAACAATTGAAAGCCGTCAAACCACCGCAATATTACAATAGTTTGTCGACCTGCAGGTTAAGAACGAAGTGTAGATAACTTGACCAGAGGCAAGTAACCTTGCTTGGATATGTTTACTAACGTTATGTGGTTTCTACATGAAGTTTCTACAACAAGTCCATGCAATGCTGATTTCCACAACAAGTCCATGCAATGTCTTCAGTTACGCTTTCGTGAAGAAGTCATCCATCTTGGTCTGTTTCGTCTCAGCCGGAGTTCGTCGACGTCTTTTCATCCTGATATCGCGCAAATCGTCCTCTACTGGCCAAATCTTAAACAACTGATCTCCTAGTCCTTCATCCAAGCAGAACAGCCTCACCTGTCTGACATACTCTATCGCCGTGTCCAAGTCCTTAATGATACTGTCCTCCTCGACGTACTCATCCTCTGAGTCACTTTCACTGTCCTCACTCTCCTCTTTCACCGCTGCCACATCTTCTGGTCTTGTAGCTTGTGGGTTCTGGGCTGCCTTCTCTGTGTTGCATGCAGTCGGGGTTTTCTCGATGGTTGCCAACTTTTCGTGAGAAACATCTGCAGATGTGTGCACATTTGTGGTTACCTGTTCAGGACCCCTGGTTGCCGAATTGTCCACGCTTGCACGGATGCTTTGAGGCACTGAGTTCTGGCTGGCCACCTGAGAAATGTCGGAATCCACCACGGGACTGTTTTTCGACTTACCGGTTGCAACAATGTTGTGACGCCGCTTGAAACTGTCAAGCCACCCGGTCGACCCCCTGAATGTCGTTACGCCCAGGTCCTTGGCGAAGTTCAAGGCTGCTTCTCGGAGCATCGGCCCGGTACAGGACTCACCCCGGGAGGTGGTGTCGCGGTAGAAGTCCCAGCACAGCTCGTTGATTTCTTCGTTTCCCGTGATGCGGACGTTTCTCTTCTTGGTCAGGGGTGCGTTGTTCTCGAAGTCGTCGAGGTACTCTCTCTTTCTCTTGATGATATTTTGAATCTGAGTCTTTCCCACGCCAAAATCCTGCGCCAGACGCCTCGACCCTCTACCGAAGTTCTCGTACTTTCTGATGACCTCCACTTTCTGGCTCAGCGTCAAAGTCTTCTTCTTCACGTGCGACGTTGTTGCCATAGTGTTGTCAGTCGTCGTGTTCCGATATCCGGTCAAGACTGGAACTCGCATCAAACCGTCCGTCTTTATACTGTATTGTAATAAGTTGTCTGCAACATCGGTCTGTAAGTTGCATTGTTTCGTCGGCACTCGTCACAAAGAAAACGTGGTACCGCCAAATTTGCATACGAAATAACAGTTGAGTTTAAATAGAACACAAATCGATCACTGGTATAAATTGTCCAATCATCAGTTTCTATTGTATAGCGCTACCCATTCTCCATCATTCTAAGAGAAAATGACCGCTTGTATCGAGAGAAGCGTAAGCGTTGTCTACACACTTCTGCAAAACGAAATGTTTCCTGATTGTCGTACATTTTGGGTCAGAATCATGCTTCTGTGCTACTTGCTATTTACCAGTAAACGGCATGTAAAAATTATGAGTTTGTATGATTCAAAAGACACGCCTTACAGCTCGTTGAAATATTGTATCTCAGATTGCAGTGCTTCATTTAGCCGTAGCGTGTCTCTTTTGGACCATTCCGACAAAGCGTGAGTTGCGCTAGTTTTGCATGGTAGAAGGCTTAAAAAAGTGGAAAACAGGATGTGTTCTGCAGCAAGAGATTCAACGTTGTGTTCAAAGAAAAATCATATGCAACGCCCGTTTTTTTTTTATGGCAACCATGACCAAATATGCATCAGATACTGCATTTTGGATTCGTGCTAGCCATACAGACCTGGAAATATCTGAATTGCAGCTGAGGTGTGCATGTAAGCAGCACACTTGAAAAAAAACACACTCAAGAGCCAGAGATCTTTAAAGCAGATTTGTTGTATTATATACCAGTGACTTAAACTCAAATAAAGTATGGAAGATTTGTGACAATTTGTTCCTAACCTATGGAGAAGAGATGTTCTTTCCGTCTAATTCATGTAACAAGTAAACTTCGGGTCTTGTTAAACAGTGACAATTGAGTAAAAAAAGTGCAGCAGGACCCTAAAGCTACCAGCTATCATACAAAACCGACTGTTTCTCTTTAGAGTCTTATTACTCAACAAAATATTGCACCTTTAAAATTTCCAACCCATTTCCCTCAGCATTAGTCTTCATTTGAACGGTTTGTTACCTTTGTAAAGTTTATAATAAATAGTATATCTAGCAACAGTCTTGACAAGGCTGAGACAATACGGGCATACAAGGTACATAATCATTTCTAAAGGCATTTGTTTCGTAGGCAGGTTAGATCTTGTAGGTATAATTCACTGTCATTTGCATGTAGCCTGGCATTTTAAGTCCATCAGAAGAGTGCAATACCTGATCTGATTGGTGCCCAATCATTCATGGTCCTGCAAACTCCAAGAAAATCTAAATAACAAAGCTTAAAATGCTTTATTTGTAGAATACAGCAGTCCATACTCCATGGCATTTGCTAAGGCCCAGGCTGTAGAACATGACAGTAGTGTGCAAAGCAGCAGAGCCCCCCTACAATGCCACCCAGTCCATGGACCGGTAAGCAGTAAGTTATTTTGTTTCTGAAGAGGCATGTACTATCTTGGTTTCTTTCCCCGCCGGGCGCGATGCCCCCTCCCCGTGCCAGGGGGTGCCGCTGCAGCTCCCATCACGATCTGCCCGTCTGCGATCTCCTGGCGCTGGTCTTCAGGCACCTCGCTTAGCGTCTGTTTGGCCTCCAAGAAGAACATCAGGTCTCGTACCTGTTCTCTCAACTCATTAACTTCCTGCAAAAGCAAATCATCCATTATTAGACATAGATATCTCAAATGCATGCACTTAACCAACTAACTAAATGCTCACACAAAAAATCACAAAAACCTTCATTTTCCATTGAAGAAAAACAACAAAATTGATAATTTGAACTTTTATTTCATATTCACATTTAACATATACATGTATGTACTTTTAAATGTTGGCTAGTACACGTAAAGATTTGGTAATGAGCAATATTTGAATGTCCAAAAAATGGCTTATGTAACTGTACGCATCTTGAAAGAACAGAAAACTGAGAGGATCTTCCCTGACCTTGGACTTGGCTTCCATCTCTGCAGTCATCTTGGCCTCCAGGTGGTCATACCTGGTCTGCCACTGCTGCTGATTCTGTGATAAACACTTGTTCAACTGGAACAGAAAATAGAAAGACATGTATCAATATGTTTCTTAATTGCTCTTTGTTGCTATTCTTGCTTATTAACATTAACATTTCTGCATCTGGAAGGATTGAAATAACATGTGTTTGTGTCATACCTGGGCCGCGAAAACAGTTGATACTGGTGTTAAGGACCGGATGATAACAAGTAAGAACTTGAATTTGGGGGTAGCATGGTATAGTAGAGTAGGCATTTAAATTTTTGTGTGAAGCTTTCTTTTAAGGTATGGCTCTCTAACAGTCAGTGGACCTTTGCTTTACGTTTCATCGAAGTAAAGGTCTATAGAGTGTGAATATTTGAGCCTTTCACTGGTGACATTTGGACCAACTTACCTCTTTTTCTTCTTTAAGATCCTTGGACAGTTTCGTCACTCTGGTCAACAACTGTTGATGAGATGGACAAAGATTAAGGTTTTTCACAATTAACTACTTCCTCTAACTCTAACAGAAACACTCTTCAGTTCAGTTCATTCTCTGTGAGGTGACACCAGGTTCTCAATAAGTCACTGTTGAGCACTCCTCTTATTGGGAAGTATGGTGGGATCTTTGATGTGCTCGAAGTGTGTCTGTCTTAAAGGTGCCCTAAGCAATTTCAGGGGGTAAACTTAAAATATTCTGGGGAAAACAATTCTGTTTTGTGAGGTTGAAATTGACATTTGCTTCCCCATATTAGCACATCTGCATCATTATTTCAGACTTTGGGCATTTAAAAATAGCACAGAAGCAAGCCACAAAAGGAGTATCTTATTTATTGGGTCCCCCCAAAAATCAGCCCAGAATCTAGCCGTAACCGTTTTCTGTCGACAATTTTCGGTAAGTTCCGGCAGCGTGACGTCACAATGTCCAAGGACATTGAGCCATGACCATGTGATTATTTCTTCGGATGCGTTCGGGACTTATCGGTCAGAATCGTGCATGTTCGGAAGATTTGAAATGATGGCTGGCCTCCAAGTGCTCAGATTTCAATGAGTTCCCACCATACAACGACATCACTTTTTGCTCCATGATGGTCGATATGTGATGGTATAGTGTTATCTAAACTTACTATGGATAGAAATCAGAAAAAAAATTGATTTTGAATATACGACTTTCAGCGCCCTAATATTGCTTAGGTTGCCTTTAAAACATGGAACCTCATGTTTAGCATCCCTTCCAAAGGACTGTAACCCTTCCCAGTGGCCTGCAAGCTTGTTGAGTGAGCAACAATGGCTGGGATTCGAACTTTTGACCTTCAGGTCCACTGAGGCATCCCTCCTCACAACTACACCAAGCATGCTGAAGCATGATCATTCCCCTTAATCTACTTAATAATTTATATACTCTCATGTTGCCTGATTAAATCAGGGGTCGTTACAGCCTTGGACTAAGTTGGAGTTTGTGTTACACAGAGTACCCCTCATGTACCAATTGCAACATGTGACTGTTTTATGCGACTGTTTTATGCAGTTGCTGTAGTTGATAGTACAACAAATGAAGCAGTAGTATGATTCATTATCATGCTCACAACAGATCCGTTACAACATTTCTAACCTGTTGACATCTCTTGTCCTGCCCCTGCCTCTCCTTCTGTGCATCTGACAGCTTCTGCTCCAGCTCCTCACACTTCTCCAGGGTCTTCTTGAACCGAGCCTCCATGGCAGAAGCCTGGAGGAAAATATGAAATAAGCTTCATGTAAAATTGAAACAGCATTTGGTATCAAATAGCACAGCAAGGAGAAGGTTAACATAAGTAGTCCTCAAGTATAGTGTTGATTAATTATGCAAATGAAAAAGAAATTCATGATTCAATACAGTTCACTTCAAACTTTTCTTAAACTTCTACAATATATGAAAAAAAGCGGTGAAGATGATGATGACAATATACAAAATGTATGAATCCATATACACGTATGATTTATGTTGACTTGTTTTTGTTCCATTTTTTAAAATTTGTTTCCTTCCTTTGTAGCTAAATCAAAACTGTTCAGGAAGTTTTCTACATTGATGTTTTACCAAAATATAAGACACATTTTCAGATGTCCAAGTGTCTGTTACAGTACCTCTTCAATTGCGTTCTGTTCCACCCGTGCAATCTTGTCTTCCCAGTATCTCCTCTGTGAGTCCAGCTGATTGGTCAGCAGGTATGTGTACTGGAACACACAACATGATTTCAAATTCACCAATCACAACACCTGTCAAAACTTCTAAAAACCTGCAATAACATTGATGTTAATTAGCAGTTTACATAATGATTAGATGCAAAGATACATTATGCTATCCATTGTGCAATAAGACCGTGAATTTGAGTCAAACTTTCAATGAACTACCCTGTAAAATGTCATAAAACGGTCATTACCTCCAGTTGCATGGAGTCCAGTTTCTCATCTGTTTCTCCGTTGTTGTAGCCAGGACAGTCCCACTCCACCAGCTTACCATCTCCCTTACTCTGCACTAGTCTGTGTACCCAGTTATCTGGAACAAACCAGCCATTGTCATGATTAGCACATGATTATCAGCACTTCTCGTGGACTAGACAAGGCTCTTAGTATGGGGGTAGTATGGGAGCCCGGGTAAACTAACTAGGATAGTACCCAGGCTAGACATGCATTTGGTTGTGCACCAACCCTCATAGACGGTCAAAAATGTACCAGTAATACAAAGTTAGCCTGGTATCCAAACCTATTATAGCTCGTCTATCCTCTGCAGAGAGGACAGACGGGACTCAGGAGCTGTAATAGGTTTGAATACCAGGCTAGTACAAAGTAACATGTCTCACTTTATCTGTGATTTTTACATTAAATCATAGGTGATGTAAACCTACATGTACATAGTTATCATAAAGATCAAGCCACCCTACCTCCTGCATAGTCCCAGACCCGCTGGTTGCCCAGCTGCATAGAGAAGGTGTGCTGGGACTCCTTGAAGTGTTCGTAGGCATGGGCCTGCTGGTAACGACCACACCCAACATGGCCGCACACCAGGCAGATCCACAGGCTCTGGGGTCAAAAAATAATAATAAAACGAATCTTTAAAAATCTATTTCTCTCAATGCGATATTTCAAAGTATGGAAAGACAGTTGTTTTTTGCATAATGTCATCTTTTATGTGTGTCACACTCTTATATAAACTTCTTAAATAAATGTGTTAATCAATTGAAATTCACATTCCATGATGTTTTTCATTTCTGCTACGATTGTACTTGTGCAAGTTTTTCTTTAGTCAGAATTTTGCTCATGCTGCTGGTTTGCATTTCCATGAAACTTAATTAATGTACATGTAAAAGCAACAAGAAAAGAATAAACTGATCTTAACTGGTCAGTATTTCTTGTGTTTCTACACACCTCATTGCTATCACACTGGAAGCACTTGCTATCAGCCACTGGCTCCGGGCACTGGACATATCTGCACACCGGACACCTATGACGGGACCACAACATGGCATGGGTCAGGGAACTGAATGATGAAACCACAAGTCTTACAATTTTGTATTGCACTGTATGCATGTAATTCTATATCCTTCACATACATTCTAATCTTTATCAACACCTCAGTCTGACCATAATGAAGTACATTGTGTATAGTAAGATGGGATGTACCAGGACTTAAGACCAAACTTTGATCAATGTTTTGTTAGTAAAAATGTTAAGCATATTGGACTTGAGTCTTGACCAATCACATGTAGTGCCAGTGTTTCTCTAACTGTAGATATGACCATTACACCAAGGTTCCTTACGTTGTGTCCTCCCACTGTTCTAGACAGGGCATGTGGAAA
Source organism: Branchiostoma lanceolatum (assembly GCF_035083965.1). Classification (NCBI taxonomy): domain Eukaryota; kingdom Metazoa; phylum Chordata; class Leptocardii; order Amphioxiformes; family Branchiostomatidae; genus Branchiostoma; species Branchiostoma lanceolatum. Next base: position 23,568,515 of record NC_089722.1, on the reverse strand, counting down.
GAGTGATTACATAGAACCGTCAGGATCCCATCAACAGACTCGTCCTGGAACAAAGAAAAAACCAGCAATTCAATATCCATTCTGAATACATCTTCATATATAGCAGTTACCTGAACTACTACATGTAGTTAGCGGACAGTCTAGTATTTAGACATATTTCAAAGACGCCAAAAATGAAACACAAGTAAAACTTTTTTCTAGATCAAATTAGACAGCCTTGTTTCCCTATGTCAAAAATCAACCAACACATCATTAGTAAAAAGATAACAAATTAACTTTATGTAATGATAAAATGAAAATGCTATTGACTTACCATTCTCTCCAAGCAGATGTGGCAGATGGGTAGTTCTGTCATTCCCGCTTCTGGCATGTACCCACCCTGGATATAACCAGATCACAGGGTTAATCTCAGTGTGTAAGCAGTCTGTGTATTTACCAAATTGCATGAAATACACAAAATACACAATGTCATGGAGATGGTGAAATCTACCAAAAATACAGTATGACTTTATGAGTAAACATTGCAGGTTGCATCAAAATAATGTATTTATGGCCTTAATAACAAGAAAAAGACAGAAAATACTTGGCAATCCGGGACGGCCGTATCGGTATTTCATTAAAGTGTATTTCGGTAAATACATGGACCTGTGTGTAAGTGTAGATTGATTTGATTTGAAAAAAGTGATGACACTTATATCACTGATGAACAGGTTGTCCTGATTTCATCATGTATATTTCTTTCATGAATTTCAAACTTTTACACATTCCTGTATATATAGATACATGTACCTGACTTTTATGTGAATTAGACAATTTTTTCTTCCAAATCGTAGAAAAGCTAGTGTTTTTGATTTATGTAAGGAATAAGGTTTGGTTGTGAATGGCTTCCTCACCTGTTCAGCTTTCATAGCCTCGACCCTTGCAACATACAACAGGTGGCACACTGACTCCTCCAGACTGCTGTAGTTCATACCATTGTAGTTCTTGTAAAACTCGTCAGCATACTCCTGAATACAGCAATACAACAGTACATGTCAGTAGAGGACATACAATGTACAGTTGTGTGGGATGGTGTCTACTTATTTGTCATAAATGTAAAATAGCTGTCATCTAATGATTAAGGCAAGATAGATGAGCTCAGATAGATTGGCTGATCAAAAAATTAAAAGACCACCAATGACCAATCCTAAACCTCGGGTGGAAATGTTATCCGGGAGGTCTCCTACTAGCTTAACTAGTTTATCATGAGGGACTTTAGGGATAGAGCAGGTCTTAGTCCACAAAGCATCAGTTGCTTGTGGGATTTGATTCTATCAAAACCTAAAGCTCCTATGTCACTGGACCCGCAACACGTTGGCGAGCTCGCTACGACCGAGTGATTTGACAGCACACTCATGATCAACGAATTTCAATGATCATAAAAAACAAATCTTTTTACGCTTTGTGTGTTTTGTTGTCTTTTTAGTAATACTACATTTTGCATGATATTCCCATTCTAAAGTCAAGGGTTACACAAATCCAATCTAGGATGCAGCGAGGATGCCAACGTGTTGTGGGTCCAGTGAGATAGGCGCTTAAGAAACCCTAAGCTGGCTGCTAGACTTGAGTGGGCTTATAGACTGGTTTCCAAGGCTCCCTTATTATTTAATTAATCCCTGTGGGGTGTATAGTTGGAAAGACGGCTTATGGGGCTTTAGGAAGCCTGGCAACCAGGTTATTGTGACTGAAAAGAAAGACATATTGACCATATTTTGGTACTGTAGTGGTTCCCCCTTAACATATAACATTGTCATTATCATCATTGCATGGCTTACCATACTATACTTTCTTTTCTACTCTTTTTTAAGGCGAAGGTTTGCTTGTGGTTTATTATTTTGTAAATTTGAAGATATCCTACCTGAAGGAGCATCATGATCAGACAACTTTTCTGTGCTGCCATACTTATGGGTGTTGGTGTGATTACCATGAGCCTGTTTTATGTGTGCAAGCAAGCTGCCATATTGCACTTGAGAAATGCACATGACCAGAGTCTTAATACAATGGGAGCAGGACATAGCCAGGCGCTGACGGCTTTACGGAACCAGCTCATGGCAGGAAGGAAAGTCTACTTCAATATGACAAATATTTGGAAAATGAAGTAAGTTAATATAATAGTTAGTATGATAATCATATTTTCTTAACCACTCAAGAATATATTCTCGAATAGTTGCACAAGAGTAGAACTTTTGTCTTCCATCATAATTTGTATCCTTCACTGCAAACTTTGATATAAAAAAAAAAGACACTAATATGTCTATACCTGTTTAGAAGCCTTTGATACAAGTATACTGTCAAGTTAACTTAATATAACATTGCCATAAAACTTGTTGCAATTTACCATTTTACTCTTTATTTGTCCACTTTTTGTCCGCAGGAACATTACTAAGAGGTATTTTGATCCCAAAAGACATATCATCTATTCCTCGGACTACAACATCTTCATGCAAAAATGCGACCACCTAACATTCACACTTCGTAACTCGGCTACGAGCCACCCAAAGCCATGTGACGTTGTTCACACGCCTGTTAGGCACTACCCAACGTGCGCAGTTGTTGGCAACAGTGGTATACTCCTTCGTAGCAGCTGTGGTACTGAGATAGACGCTCACGAGTTTGTCATCCGTTCCAATCTACCGCCTGTGCACCACTATCAGAGGGACGTTGGCAGCAAGACCAACTTGACCATCGTAAATGTCGTACGGTTGTCACAGGTCAGCGAAGCTCTCCAGTCTAGCAACCCGTTACTGAGGACAGCCATGCTAGTTCGTCTCGGCGAGTCTCCGGGAATGGTCTTCAGTTACGCATACTCTTTTACGTCGAAAGCCAGATCAAAGATGCAGGTGATTGACGCTGCTATCAGGAAAAACAACTTGTCCACCATAACGGCTTTCCCACACAGGTCTCTCTTGAACAGTAAAAGGTACGTTAAGATGCATGTATCTGCACCTATGTTTTCCATTAAACTTGGCAACAGTACTTACTATAGTAGTTTAGCAAAGTGGGTAACTTGAGAATGTTTGTTCCAAGGTGAAAAATATTTGGTAAGAGAGATCTTGTACAAAATGTTGATATTTTCATTAACCATCCACATATGGTCTTATTTACATATCATATTTCACAAAATAGTTGCATTTAAAGGACATACATATATTATATACTACCAGTAACATTTTGCATAAGGCTGATCTTTGTCAATCTTGTCAGTTTGTACACAGAACTTGCAGATAAACAATGGAAGTTTGCATCGACTGGCCTGAACACCTTTGCCCTGGCCTCCACCTTCTGTGACAGGATCTCCATGTACGGTTTCTACCCCATGTCTACTTACCAGAACCAGTCTGTTCCCTACCACTACTATGACGGAAGGGTGCACAGCAAAAGGCATGACTTTGACGCAGAATACGCCATAATACAGCAAATGGATAAAGATGGAATCATTAGACATGTCGTTGGAAAATGCAGTTTTGAGTTTTCAAATGTGACTAATTAATATCAAAATGAAGTTTCCTCATGAATCATGCAAATAAGATCCTGACTTCCATAATTTGCTTAAGCTATCTTCATACTAAAAGTCACAATGATCTGTCAACTCCTTCTTGAGTTATCCACTTTTTAAAGCTTTAACAAAAATGCCCCTGCAGTTCCAGTTGCTAGGGGGCCCAAACCTTCATCACTTTTTCCTAACATCTGCCTCCAGAGCACCACATATCAAAACCGAAAGTTCCGCTTGGGCCCAAAATCTAATCATTCCCAGTTTTTGTCACAACCTACCAACACACCAATCTTGAGGTATCTTGTTGACGAATAGATATACAGACACACATTTATGCTTCTGAGAGAAGCTGCTGCAGTAAAGCTCTTTAAGGACATGTTAAGTCCCGAACATCCACTGCATGATCTTGTGCCTCCTCAAAGACGCACAGTTACTGGCAGGCAACTGAGGAACAAGAACGCGTTCACTCTCCCCAAGGCAAGAACTGACAGACTGAAACAGTCGTTTCTCCACACTGCAGTCAGACTTTATAATGACTCTATTTCCTAGCATTACCATCAGCCTGTGAGTTCGGATCTATGCTTAGTGTTTGTTAATATATTATGTATTTTTGTTTGTTGACATTCTGCACGTATAAGTTTCTTTGTAACAAACCTACGCAATTCAGGGTATATCATGTGTGGATTTCCCTGCCTATGTACGTTTGAGGAAGTAATAAATAAATAAATAAATGCTTCCTTGAATAATGCTATAACCTTCTTGATAAAGGTAAGAATGCATGTACCTGGCTATGAAACTTGAGCAGCACCATGTAGTGGTTGGGTTGGGAGCCGCGGATGATGCGCATGTACTCCACCCTGTCCCTGACGGGGGACATGAACTTGAGGAGGTCACAGGTCAGCATGGAGCAGGGGGTGTTGAGGATACAGATCATCTCACTCCGGGGGATCTCGTCGTCACAGGGGGTCAACTCACTGGGGAAAGGAAAAATCAACATATATAGATCATGGCAAGATGTAAATATCAATTGCCTATTAGTATTTCTAGTATTTAAGTTATGTATTCAGGACTGAATTGTGTGTGTGACACTGAGTCTGTGGACAAAGTTAAGAAGTTGCAAATGAATCTTTACAATATTTGCTAGTATAGGTGTTGAATTAATTTTGGACACCTAATGATTTCCCAAAGGAATGCAACTGTCCATATGTATATAATTGTGAATGCTGTGAACATGAAGACTTGAGTAGAGGGAGGTTCTTGTAGATCGCTCTTGGGCTCAATTAACAAGATCATGTTAGTTTGGGCCCCCTGACAACATACAACACCCTCCACTTTAAGTTTGGAATTCCACTTTTCCCATTTTGACAAGTGCTTATATTTTCAATATAAAAGCATTTAAGTGAAAAATGTTAACATATAGTTGATGAGTATGATGTACAGTTATGATTGATAACAATAACTTTCATGAATATTCATTTTGAAAATTTTCTTCCTGCAGGAATTCCTGCAGAATCTGCAGGAATTCCTGCAGGAAGAATTTGTCCTGCAGGAATTTCTACAGGAAAATATTTTTCCTGTAGGAATCCCTGCAGGAGTCCCTGCAGGAAGAAGTTAAATTCCTGCAGGAAACCATCTTTCCTGCAGGCATTCCTGCAGGAAGTACCTTATACATGCATGTATCTATATATAGCTAGTTATTAGCAATGTCTGTAGGATATGAGTCCTTTATATTTTGCATTAAGTTACGCTACATCCATGGTTTCTCAGACCAATTCTTTTGAAAGAATCTTGTTTTGGAAAATTGTTTCTCAGTATATGGTTCATCAAGGACATTATTTAGAAGATATAATGTCCTTGGGTTCATCTACAGACACTCAAGGGTCACCGTGCCTTTTCGTTTATCATTCACTTTGTACATACTCACAACATCTCTCAACATCATATGATCATATATACATGTATTCAATTTTATGTCGTGAATCTTGCATGCATGCATGTACTGTAACAGGAGTTTTGAAAGAAGACATCCTTAAAAACCCTGACATATGTATTGAATCATAATAATCATTGCATAATCATTGCTTCTGGCTACCAAGATCCATAGCTCAGAAGACTAGATAATATCATAATACATTTGAGTTGAAATATGATAGAATGCCAAACATATGAGATGTTATGACTCATATGAATAGAAAGTTTTCTTCCTGAGAATATATCCTCTCCAGGTTCAAAATCCTACCATATACTAGTACATGTAGACCTTTATAAACAAGGAGTATCCATTCCTCCTCCTGATGGAAATTTTTAGTAATTATTCGCTCCTTTCATATGCGGGGTCAGCCATTGTCCTACAAATGCTGTCCAATTATCAAGTCCTTGGTTGAACAGAACACACATTTTTGTATTATCAAGGGGCTGCTGAGCTAGCCTGAGTGTCATCCTGTTTCAGTTAGAGCCTGGAACTGAAACAGGATGACACTCTGGCTACTGCTGAGCGTGATCCTGCATGGTAGTTTGTGTGCCTTGACTTGGATCTGGGGTCCAAGCAGAGGTTTGGTTAGGGGGCTAGGGGTGGCCCTCCCTTCACAAAAAAAGGAGAAACCACAGTCAGTACACATATACCCTCCTTGGTCAGTAGAAGTGGCCGACATTTTTTCCCCCTCTTGATGATCCACTGTATTCTGCGGCTCGGAGGTTGTGGAAACAACCTCCGGCTGCATTCAGTCTTTCTTCATTTCTTTCCACTGTGTCTTCTTTTCTGCGAGCAGTCGTAGCTCTCTGAGTTTCTTTGCTGTTCCCCCTCTTACCCTAGCCTCCGTTGCAGTCCTTTTCCCCGCAGCGTGTTTTTTTTTTCAATTTTTTTTTGGGGGGGGGGGGGGGCGCCACGTATCTGCTTGGGATCCCGTATCCGCCGTGCCTCTGTGTCCGCTATAGACCCTGTGTCCGCTGCTGGGGAAGGACTGCGTTTTGTCGCTTCCAGCAAAGGCAATTAATGTATCCGCGAGAAGTAATTAACACTACCGGGAGAAGTAATTCACACTACCACGAGAAGCAATTCAAATGTTACGTTGCACAAAGCCCACGTGAAGTGACGCATGCTTCCTTGCAAATGATTATCATGTTGTCTTCAAAGTCGAGTTACAAATTGTCTGAAATGTGGCCTGATGTTTCTTTCTATTGCTGATATCTTCTGTGGATTCAGCCGTCGTAGCTAAGAGATCTTATAATTAGAGTGACAAGACAACAAAGGGTCAGGGGTTAGATTATGATCGGCCATTGTCTAGCGCAGCGTGCGCGGAGAAAGTATTGCAGCTTTCTCACGCTTTGTGAGACATGTTTGAGCCACGTTTCCTTGCACGAAAAGCACAAAATCATTATAGCAACTTCGATGGATGTACGAAGGAAAAAATGCGAAAGGTTTGTTCATTTAGGTGTCCGTCCGTCGTGTTTTGAAAAGACATCCCGGCAACCGTTAGAACGTTGTCGCTGCTCAAAGGGGCATGAAGATTTCCCCGCGCTGGCCGTGTTTATTACGGGAAGTTCGCACATCCATGGCAATGGTGATAAGTGATTTTTGATGGGCCTTTGCTGGAAGCGACAAAACGCAGTCCTTCCCCAGCAGCGGACACAGGGTCTATAGCGGACACAGAGGCACGGCGGATACGGGATCCCAAGCAGATACGTGGCGCCCCCCCCCCCCCCCAAAAAAAAAAAATTGAAAAAAAACACGCTGCGGGGAAAAGGACTGCAACGGAGGCTACTCTTACCCCCTTGTCTATTATTGTCTCAAACATGAACTTAAAATCCCCGTGAACACTCCATTTTCTCCCCACCGTGAAATTAAAACCACTTAAATGCATTCACAGTACTCTATACACTATTAAAAGTTGTGTAGTTAAGAAGGATATTTTCCTCCTTATTTGAAAATGGCATTTACTTTTCATGTGCAGTCACACCTTCCTGTCTTATCTGTCGTCTCCACAAAGCAAAGTCCTGAAGAGACTGGCTATTTTGAACTTTTTAAAGTCAAGCGTAGAGTTGGTAGACCCCATGCGTACATCAGGGGTTGACAAGTCAAACTGACCAGTGATTTTTTGGGGCGCTTCAGTAGTGTTTGCTCTGCAAAAGCGCCCCAGTGCTAAGCAAAGTCAAATTAATTTGTGAGCATGAACACTCCAAGCCAGATTTAGTTGACACCAGTCAAGCCAGCTTGTTCCAAGCTGCCCCTTGAGGTGGTTTTAAAGTATTTATTATACTGTTATGAGGTGTATATTGAAGCCTTTCCTGTGTCTTCAGAATTGTTTTTCATTTCTATTCTTGTTTGACATGCCAATGGGCCAGACCCTATAGATCAGCTCCCTTCCATCAAGAATATTCGGAAGGGATGTGAAATTGGGGTCTCGTGAACGAGGATCTGGAGGTGCCTTGAGCACGTTAAAGGGAACTACAACAGCCTCATTATTGGTTGGTACAGTACAAGGAGGTTTAAAATAAATTGAACCCCCTGTACATACAACATCTCCCGGGCCCCTTTAAAACCGGGAAGCACACACACACACCTCCCGACTGCATCCATAACAGCCAAGGAGATTCTATTTCCAGGTGCCTGATTGCCTCTTATAATGTAAATCAGGGCAATTCACACCTTGACATGAATCAAGGCGTTCAAAGCCAGTGACTACAGGCATCCCTGAAACTGAAAGGAGATCTCTCCTCACTCCTGTGATGTCTCCTAGCCTCTACCAGTCTCCGTGCGATTGCTGGGAAAATAGTAGAAATAGGCCAAATAGAGTGAATAGTATGCCAGGGGTAGTCCGCTATACAGTGAAGCTCAATAGGCGATCTACGGACCTAGCTTCACTGTATAGCGGACTACCCCTGGTATACTATTAACTCTATTTGGCCAATTTCTACTATTTTCCCAGCGATCGCGCAGAGACTGGTAGAGGCTAATCTCTCCTAGGAATGGAACCTCCTTTGTTATTATTTTTATCTAGTCTCCTTCACAGACTTCTAAGAGTGCAAGCGTTCACATTTTGAGCCCTGATTTGCGATTTTCAACATGGGCGTACACTTCAGAGTTCTCAGGAAATATTGGATTTATCCAAGTTTATTCAAATAAATAGAATACAACTTCCTTGGTTTACCCATTTTAGGTTTACCCAATATGAATACAGATAAGTATCCCCATGGAATTTTCAGGTTTCTGCACTTTAATATAAGACCTGCTCAGCTTACACATTGACTGATACCAAAGAGGCTAAAAAATATTGACCTCAAGTTTCTATATACAACTAAAATCGGAGATTACGATAGCCCGGGGCCCCCGACCTATTAAAAGTATCTTAAAGTAAACTTAAGGCCTTGACTTGACTTAACTAGATTTGACCTTTCAGCTGATACCAAGGTCGGGGCTATCATAATCTCCAGGCAGATGTGGGGAAGAACTTTCAAATTGTTAAGTATTCTGATCAGCCGGGGTTTCATTGGACAGTCCTCCCTAGACCTGTTCTCCAAGTAGAGGTTTTGTCGGGGGGCCGTGGTGGCCCCGATTTTGTGAAATTAGGGAGAGGTAAAAAATTGCGGCCACCCCTAACCTCTGCTTGGACTTTTTTTTACAACAGCCCCACCAAGCCGAAGGCACACAAAAAGCCAAGACCATGCATGCTCAGCAGCCCAACCAAGGACATGATAATTGGCCAGACAATAGCTGACCTAGTTTGACCCGCATATGAAAGGAACGAATAATTACTGAAAAAGGAGAATACTCAATTTCAAATGGAAATATTCTCTTGAACAAACTTTTGCCAGATGTTTTGATGTGTTTGGCATTCTATCATATTTCAACTCTATGTCATCATGTGCTGGCTCACTGTGATGAGGTAGATTCAATTTTGTAAAGGGATGACAAAAAAGACTTTGTTAGAGACCATCAACCCTTAGGCTATTGGTCAGATTTGGGTATCTTCAAAACTTCAATCATGCATGCCTTGATGCAAGGTGCTAAATGCAAGGTTAGGTACTTTAAAACTTGCTTGATAGATATATATGGCCTCCGTCGGTCAGTATTGACCATGGTAAAATCCTAATTCACAACAGCCCTACAGCATCGACTATGGCTAGATTAAAAAAAATTGCAATATTTGTATCATAGATATATTCAGGGAGGTAAGAATAGGTTAGAATCCTATTTTAACCTCCTTGATATATTCTTGGTTGTTGAACATTCATGCATGCTCACACCCTATTTTCAAATTGGCTGGTGGACAAAAACAAAAGCTGACAAAACAGAAAGCCAATAAAAACGCCAAAACAAGCCAAAAACAATGGATGCATGCATAATACTTTACCACCTATGTGTGAAAACGGCTGTTGTAGGTGTGATATAGTACAAGAGGGGCCAAAATCTATTGAGGACAAGTGTCCAGCATGTGGTGGGCAAATATAACACTCATTAGGTGTAACTTTGAAGTAATTTTTCAATCTATCAGGGTTATTTTGTTGCTCTCTTGTGCTTTTGCATTTCAATACCTCTCTATAGTGACCTGCTATAGTCACTTAAACAGGCCTGGGGTAGCCTCGAAAGAAGTAAGTCTTAGATTACTCAGTAAAGTACTCTTTGCTATAAAAGAGGTAAAGATTAGAAAGGGTTGCTGAAACAACTATCCCAAGGGTACTGCAATATTACTACAATATTTACTAGTAGTAGGTTAGGTCATTTACTAGAAGTAGGTTAGGTCAGTCAGTTCAAAACCTAAAGGATTGTGGTCTGAGAGGGACATGTGAGATCGTAAACTACTTATCACCTGATGAAACTATCTTTTATCTTTTCTGACGACCTGAATTACATATCAGTGCATGCATTGTGACTGCTGGCTAACATCTGGATACAAAGAACATGGAGATCATGGTCTCTTTAACGATGGGTGAGAAAAGGGAGGGGAGGTGATTATCACACCCTGGTGATAAAAAGAGTTACAAATAAACCTTCTTTTCAGTTGCAGTATAACATCCTACGGTCATTACGTGCCATTCTTAAACATTCTGAGCCCTGGCTCTATCTTCAACAAAATCAATAACAATCAATAATCAATAATCAACCTTCTTCCCTTAGTTTAAATAGACCTTGATGACATAAGAGGCTTAATGATTTAACTGTATTGTGTAATAAGGAAAGCCACAATCAGCAATTGTAAGCCATTATAGATCTTGGTAGCCAGAAGTTGATGATTATGCAATGATTGATGACTATTGCAATTCAATGCAGGTAAACTTGATTTTAAAAGTAGGTGTTTTTAAAGATGTCTTCTTTAAAAACAATTGTAACATTTAGAGTACATGCATGCAAGCTTCACAAAACAAAGTTGAATAAATAGACTATTGTGTATCATAAAATATATCATGGAAAACAATTGATTGATCAAAAGGTACCTTTCATTGCAATTTTCATTGTTGTGGCCGCCATTGTTCTGGCCTAACAGTTGTAAAACAAAACTTAATGCACAATATGACTCATATTCTACTGACATTGCTGTAGATATAAGACAATTTCTGCAGGAATTCCTGCAGGAAAGATGTTTTCCTGCAGGAATTTACCTTCTTCCTGCAGGGACTCCTGCAGGGATTCCTGCAGGAAAAATATCTTCCTGCAGAAATTCCTACAGGACAAATTCTTCCTGCAGGAATTCCTGCAGATTCTGCAGAAATTCCTGCAGGAAGAAAATTTTCAAAATGAATATTCATGAAAGTTATTGTTATCAATCATAACTGTACATCATACTCATCAACTATATGTAAACATTTTTCACTTAAATGCTTTTATATTGAATATATAAGCACTTGTCAAAATGGGAAAAGTGGAATTCCAAACTTAAAGTGGAGGGTGTTATACGCTGTAACTACAAAAGGATACATGTACATGATACATGTACTAGTATTGCTAGTACATTGTATTTTACACAAAATGTTATGAGTGGATTTTTGTGAGTTTTGACTTGTTGAGGTAACTTGCCATTGTCAACATAAGTAAGAACACAGAAGGAACCAAAGTTATCTTAATGTATCTGACACAACATTTAGTTAAAGGTTAAATGGTCATCCTCTACCTGCAGTTTAATGAGATGAGGCATGATAATGCCTTTTCATTGTTACCTTGACTTGAAGAGGTGCATGATGCCTTTAGTGACTTCCACACAAGGGTTGCCTGATGTAAAGGGTATGCCTGTCGGAGTTTTGGGACGAGTGCTGCTGGGACGCTCCTCCCCCTCCCCCACATCAGACTGATGAGTGACAGAAATGTTGGCAAGCCTCACCTCCAGGTCTAGTTCTGTCTCTTCTAAATCCCCTAAAATTGAATGATAAAAAAACTCCACCAAGTTAGAATCATCATAGAATACAACTAGCTGATAGGTCAATAAAGGTTCCAGATAATAAGATACATAATACAAAAGTTACTCTTTAGAGAAAGCAAGTTTAGTTAATTACCTGTTGGACTTTTCGCAGTCAAGTTGACAAAAGAAAGTGGAATTTACTAACTTTAAACATCTGACAGTTTTAAAAATCTATTTGGTCACTTGAGCAACTTTTATATTACTACTAAATACTACTAGTAGCTGACAGTTGTAGCAATAAAATTTGTGTTAAAAGCTCCTATTATATTAAAGCACCATTCAATTAACATTGAGTGAAAATGAATGGGCACGTAGACAGAATATTTCCCTGCCATATTAATAGGTCAGGTAATATAACAATAAACAGATGACTTGCCTTTTTGTTTATCTGGCTTATATGTCTCTATGGTGACTTCGGTTGGACTTCGTAGCCCTCGAACATTTTGGACATGCTTGCTGGGCGACGGTGAACCCTCTCTTCTCTCCGTGGGTTCCACTGTCTTTTCAACAGCTTGCATGACTGATTCAATTTCTTCATCATCCAAACTTTCTGTTTCTGTTTCTTTTGGATTTTTGTTTCCATTTTCTGTATCTGTAGTGTTCCCATGATCCTCTCCTCCCTTCCCATGGTTCCCTTGCTCTTGCTCTTCCTCTGGATGAAGTGACTGCTCCTCATCAGGACCCTCCTTTGTCTGACACTCCACATCTCTCCTTTGTGATGCTCCTTCCTCCTGCTCCTCTTGAGTCGCAAGCTCCTGTACGCTTGACATTGTTTCAAACAATGGAGCTGGACAGGGGATGAAAAATAATATGCGTTGCTTTTAAAAGTGTAAGTTTTAAAAAAAATATTGGCTTTTGCTAGCTATAGGTTACAAGTAACTAATTATTACAAAACAAAGAAATGTGGTTTGTTATGTTTGATCTACTGCCATTACCTCAATGATGGCACAGCTTCTGTAACTGCAATATTATAAGTATATAACGTTATTACAGGTTTGCGGTAGCCAAACCTGTATTGTTTTCGTACGATTTTGGTCACGTGGTTTATGGGCGCGGCCATCTTGAATCTCATTATGTGAGTGGTGCATGATGGGAAGTGGTGTTTTCGTAGGATTCTGATCACATGGTCTTTGGTGTGGCCATTTTGAATCTCATTATGTGGTCTATGGGCGCGGCCATTTTGAATCTCATTCTGTGAGTGGTGTATGATGGGAAGTGGTGCCGTCATTACAGGTCTGCGATAGCAAAGCCTATGTTGTGTTATGATGATTTTCTTACGTGGAATGTGATGAGCGTGTTGCTGTGGTCTTATAGGGACGACAGCCACAAGAACAACAATGAAGGATTAGTCTGTTTTATGGTGTAATGGTGGTTTTGATGTTTTGATATTGTCGTGGACTTGTCGGATACAAAGGACGACAGCCACAACAACAATGAATGATTGGTCTGTTATAATTGAATGGTGGTTTTGTATGTGATTTTGATTTTGACATGTTATGAGCGTGTTGCTGTGGACTTGTCGTTTTCGGAGAGGGACGCAAGCCACAACAACAATGAAGGATTAGTCTGTTATATAATGGAATGGTGGTTTTGATGTTTTGATTTTGACATGTTTATGATGTTATGAGCGTGTTGCTGTGGACTTGTCGGATACAAAGGATGACAGCCACAACAACAATGAAGAATTAGTCTGTTATATAATGGAATGGTGGTTTTGATGTTTTGATTTTGAAATGTTATGAGCGTGTTGCTGTGGACTTGTCGTTTTCGGAGAGGGACGCAAGCCACAACAACAATGAAGGATTAGTCTGTTATATAATGGAATGGTGGTTTTGTATGTGGTTTTGATGTTTTTATTTTGACATGTTATGAGCGTGTTGCTGTGGACTTGTCGGATACAAAGGACGACAGCCACAACAACAATGAAGGATTAGTCTGTTATATAATGGAATGGTGGTTTTGATGGTTTCATTTTGAAATGTTATGAGTGTGTTGCTGTGGACTTATCGCTTTCGGAGAGGGACGCAAGCCACAACAACAACAATGAATGATTAGTCTGTTATATAATGGAATGGTGGTTTTGATGTTTTGATTTTGAAATGTTATGAGCGTGTTGCTGTGGACTTATCGTTTTCGGAGAGGGACGCAAGCCACAACAACAATGAATGATTAGTCTGTTATATAATGGAATGGTGGTTTTGATGGTTTGATTTTGAAATGTTATGAGCGTGTTGCTGTGGACTTATCGTTTTCGGAGAGGGACGCAAGCCACAACAACAATGAATGATTAGTCTGTTATATAATGGAATGGTGGTTTTGTATGTGGTTTTGATGTTTTCATTTTGACATGTTATGAGCGTGTTGCTGTGGACTTGTCGGATACAAAGGACGACAGCCACAACAACAACAATGAATGATTAGTCTGTTTAATGGTGGGATGGCGGGATAGTTTTCTGAACTTAACAAAGTCGCTTTTGAATTTGTAAACAATGCAGATTTTTCAAATTAGATTTTTGAGAGTTGAAATGTAACAGCTGTTTGTGTTACCTTTATGGTGTTACATTACACCGTTTGGATGTTGAATGCAACAGCTGTTTGTCGATGTTTCTGATAACCTTTTCCTTCTTACAATGAAGAATGACCAATCTATAAATACAATTTCTTTTAGATGCTGATTTTCAGACGTCTACGTCAAGGGTAAAGAAATGACTCAGAGACAAGGGTTCCCGCACATTGAGCAGGCAAACTATTAACGTTCTAACACAGACTGACTGTAACTTCATTATGCTGGCTACCTTCGGTCCTAAGTGAAGTTTTCTATTGCTCTCCGGAACCGAACTTTCTTACCTTAAAAATCCCTTTGTCTTCATATTCTGTCTTACCTCATAGACAGCTTAACAACTGTATGCCCACACAACATTGGTTACTTTATCTCCCTGTTGAACTTCGCTTCAACAAACGAATAACCACCAAAGGATAATAATTATCGCACAAAATAACATGCTAATTTACAGTTATCGTTCCAAGTTTGGTATGGAGTGACAGTGTGAAATGTTACTGCAACTTGCATATATATCTGTATGGGGCCGGCCAGCATTCATACATCGGGTTTGATTCGAACTGTCATTGGCGAGGTTAATTACCTAACGTGTATGTTCTTTGATATACATGCAAAATCAGCCACTACTAAAATACACAATAGAATAGACAATATGTATTCTTTTAAATCTAATAACGTGGACAACATGTGTACGTCAGTCCGTGAATTCTCTAAATCGTGTCAGGTTTTCTCTGGTTGTAACAGCGCATTCATCTGGCTGCACACGGCTCTCGTCCTGGTCTGGCATATCCCCTACGTGGACGTTGACTCGGTCCCAACGTTGCAAGGCACATGTCCTTTCCGGTTCCCTCGGGGATACAGCTCGTCTGACTGGCTCCCAGTGAAAGGTCTCCGGCGACTTCCCCTGCTGCGGTATAAGTCTGTGTGAGGTATGGCCAGCTTGTTCCTCCCTAGTGGGTAACGGGTGCCAGGGACACATTGTAGTCATGGCTCTTACCGGTGGTCTGTGCAGGGATCGAGAAAGAACGTACACACATATCAACCTGAACACTCTAACCTATTGGAATATCAAAACTATTGCAATCTTGGCATTGACTTCTCAAAGCAGCGGGTTAGTAATGTGATTTTAATGTAATTGGCATTGACCACAAAGGAAATATGAAGTTTTTGTATTGATTATGAAAATAATGTCCACATTTCCTAAAGCTACCGACCCCTCCAGTATGACATCCATAGCATGTATCTTTAGGGAAATATTAGACTTCTGCACCAATTATGCAAATAAGGTCCCGACAGAAGCATAAGACACGTTAAATTTACTTCTTTTCTTATATGACATCAGTAGCGTTTACCGTATGGGGAATGTGAAGTTTCTGCATGAATTATGCAAATGAGGCCAACATTAGC
Source organism: Branchiostoma lanceolatum (assembly GCF_035083965.1). Classification (NCBI taxonomy): domain Eukaryota; kingdom Metazoa; phylum Chordata; class Leptocardii; order Amphioxiformes; family Branchiostomatidae; genus Branchiostoma; species Branchiostoma lanceolatum. The sequence continues at coordinate 23,552,626 of NC_089722.1, read as the reverse complement.
GTAGCACACATTTTGTTGTATTCTCTTTTTTAAAGCTACTTATATCTCCAATAGAAAATCGCTACCATTGACCTCAAAGGAAATATGACGTTATTGCATTGATAACGCAAATAAGGTCCACATTAGCATTATATAAACAGATTTCATTGTATTCACATGCTCTAAAGCTGCCTACATCTCTATTCGGAAATTCCTACCATCGACCACAAAAGAAATATGAAGTTTTTGCATTGAGTCATTTATGCAAATAAGTTCCACATTTCGTTGTTTCAACATGTTCTTAAGCTGCCTACATCTCTGTTAGGAAATCCCTACCATTGACCACAAAAGAAATATGAAGTTTCTGCTAAAGCTAGCTACCCCTCCAGTATGCCAACGATAGCATTTATCTTTAAGGGAAATATGAAACTTCTGCATCAGTTATGCAAATAAGGTCCCGGCAGAAGCATAAGACACATTGCATTGCATTTACCTAACTTCATCTCTTATATGACATCAGTAGCGTTAACCGTATGGGAAATGTGACGTTTCTGCATGAATTATGCAAATAAGGCTAAAATTGTGACATCAGTAGCATTTATTGTAGAAAAAGTTTCTCCATATATTATGCAGATAGGGAGCTAATGATGATAATGCACATTTTGTTGTTTATACCTATCCTAAAGATATCTACACCCTCAATATGTCATCCCTAGCATTTATACTTATAGTGATTAAAATAGAGCAGTCACCCTACAAATAGTTGTTATTTTTGACAGAAGTAGAAACTTTTTTGTCAGAAGAAGAAATGAAACACCCCTCACACGTCACTCAGGTATTGCGCCTTAAGTACTATACCTAAACATCCAATATGACATCCGTAGCATTCATTGTAAGAAAAAAATACGTTTCACCATATATTATGGAAATGAGGACCTAATTACAATAATGCATATACTGTTGTATTTACCTTTGCTTAAGCTATTTACACCTCCAATATGTCATCCCTGGCATCTAGGGAAAAGAGCAGTCACCCTTACAAATACTTGTTTTCTTGACAGAAGTAGAAACCTTTTTTGACAGAAGCAGAAACACCGCCACACCTTACTCTGATTCCGCGCATTGAAACTTACACCTACATCTCCACATCCCCTACAAATAATCAAACTGTCAGTTTAATGTTGAAGTTGACTTACCCTGGTCATGAGAGTAGAATGGTTGTGTCCGCTAAATTTGTACTGCTTGATGCCTTCTGGGCTGAGTCATCATGGTTGGGCCGGGAGTCGAGGATCGGTGACAAGGCGGCTTGTGAGGTCTGACTGGATGACGCTGTCTGCTTCTCAGTCCTTATTTTATTTGACTGTGTGTTCATCTCCAGCTGGATCGGTAATTCCAACTTACTTCGTATTGGAGTCCTGTTGCGTCTTGAAACCCCAGCAGTGTTTGTTTTTCCTCCAAAGGTTGGTGTTTGGGGATTCGAGCACACTCCGTTCTAACTTAATCTAATCTAAGGACGTGGTCTAGCCAGCGAAGTCGTGTTGGGAGGCAGCACTTCGGAGTCACTTTTTCCTTCCACTGGATACGGCAGGTGCACCTGGCGTGAAATGCTTCGTACACTATACGAATGTACCATTGTACCATCATCGTCTTGATATACAGTTTGTAGTTCCGATTGTTGAGACGGGAGGGTGACCGCGCAGTTCCAAATCCCCCCCCCCCCCATTGTCCAAGTAAAGACTGATACTGACGACGGAGCCGATGCATGTGAATTAGGAGAGGGACGTGTTAATCTCCTGTATCATCACTTCCTTGCTCCGAATATGGTATTGTCAGATATCCCAACAGCCAATCGTCGCTTTTTTTAACGATACCACGTTGCAGATATCCAATCAAAACCTTTCTTCACACACCATCCCAGCCGGTCCCTTGAGTTATATTGTTTGCAGACTTGAAACTCCAGAGTTGATAAAGCTGACCTCAGGGGTTATGGGAAAGTTGCACAGCATGTGCATATAGTTCAAGGATCAGTGACCAGGCGGCCTTGACTAGTCGAAAAACGAGCCCAGCTGCACGAGCCACTTACAACAACATACATGTACACTGTTGATACACAATATGTAAACGGCAGAGCACTTCATCATGGCAGGGACAGTTACACTAAGAAGTTGAACCCTGCCAATCTGTACCGTTAGAGACTGATTGGTATCAATATCCTCTTTCACCTGATACCAGATAGACTTACGTCCGATAATTTGCGACATGATTATTCTTCTTTAAATCTATTCTTATATGACGTCGACGACTTGGCATAAGTCCCAAGGCCACGTGGGTTGGGCCATTCCTTCGTAACTATCTAGCCTTGTTAAAACACACCACATTTGCACCATTACAGTAGATATATATCGCTCCATCATATGGTTGACTCTCCTTGGCCTGAGGGGAATTCAATGGTTCTAACTTCAAATTGTTTATACCTCCGTGAAGCCAGGTGCAGCTTTGGGGAGGATTCTGGGGAGGACCTGTGGATGAACCCAGACACTCCATTACACTCGGCAGCCGGACGTGATGGGTATAACGTTTCTTCAGGAAGTATGGGGGTGGGAGGTGGGGGTTGGCAGCAAACATGTCAAGGCCAAATAATTGGTATTTCCTAGTAGCAGAGTGTGTCAGACCGGGGCTGTTTCGTGACATTCTGGCTTAGGCAGTGTTGATTTGATTAAATGGATGGCATCCTCATAATTTCCTGACGGGTGGACATGTCCCAGACGCGTATTACCAATATTTCCCCCGACATTTTGGATTTCGTTGATGCCTTCTTTCTACTAGACGGCGATCGCGTAGCGAACGTATAGCGACCAAAATCAGATTTGTGTGAGACTTGCCTTACTTTCATAGTTGCAACAAAATAAAATATACGTAGAAGCATGATTTAAAAGGCACCAAAACACACAAAAGTAAAGACAAGTCGCTCTTTATCAGGTGAATACAACGGAATATGCGTAATAGTAAAGATGCCCTCATTTGAATATTTCATGCAGACAGAAACTTAATATTTCTCTCTTTTGGTAAAGGCTAGGGGGTCATATTAGAGGTGTGGGTATCTTTTAGAAAATGTGAATACCGTAATGATAAAGATGCCCTCATTGGAATAATTTATTCAGACAGAAAGTTAATATTTGCCTTTCAGTAAAAGCTAGGGGGTCATATTAGAGGTGTGGGTATCTTTTAGAAAAAGTGAATACAACGCAATATGCGTAATACTAATGGTGCCCTAATTTGCATAATTTATGCAGACAGAAACTTTATATTTGCCTTTCGGTAAAGGCTAGGGGGTCATATTAGAGGTGTGGGTATCATTTAGAAAAAGTGAATACAACGCAATATGCGTAATACTAAAGGTGCCCTAATTTGCATAATTTATGCAGGCAGAAACTTAATATTTGCCTTTCGGTAAAGGCTAGGGGGTCATATTAGAGGTGTAAGCAGTTTTAGGAAAGGTGAATACATCGAAATGTGTGGAATAGTAAATATGCCCTCATTTGCATAATTTGTGCAGACAAACTTAATATTTGCCTTTCGGTAAAGGCTAGGGGGTCATATTAGAGGTGTGGGTATCTTTTAGAAAAAGTGAATACAACGTAACGCAATATGCGTAATAGTAAAGGTGCCCTCATTTGTATAATTTATTCAGACAGAAACTTTATATTTGCCTTTCGGTAAAGGCTAGGGGGTCATATTAGAGGTGTGGGTATCTTTTAGAAAAAGTGAATACAACGCAATATGCGTAATAGTAAAGGTGCCCTCATTTGTATAATTTATTCAGACAGAAACTTAATATTTGCCTTTCGGTAAAGGCTAGGGGGTCATATTAGAGGTGTGGGTATCTTTTAGAAAAGGTGAATACAACGAAATGTGCGTAATAGTAAATATGCCCTCATTTGAATAATTTATGCAGACAGAAACTTAATATTTGCCTTTTGGTAAAGGCTAGGGGGTCATATTAGAGGTGTGGGTATCTTTTAGAAAAGGTGAATACAACGAAATGTGCGTAATAGTAAAGATGCCCTCATTGGAATAATTTATTCAGACAGAAAGTTAATATTTGCCTTTCAGTAAAAGCTAGGGGGTCATATTAGAGGTGTGGGTATCTTTTAGAAAAAGTGAATACAACGCAATATGCGTAATACTAATGGTGCCCTAATTTGCATAATTTATGCAGACAGAAACTTTATATTTGCCTTTCGGTAAAGGCTAGGGGGTCATATTAGAGGTGTGGGTATCATTTAGAAAAAGTGAATACAACGCAATATGCGTAATACTAAAGGTGCCCTAATTTGCATAATTTATGCAGGCAGAAACTTAATATTTGCCTTTCGGTAAAGGCTAGGGGGTCATATTAGAGGTGTAAGCAGTTTTAGGAAAGGTGAATACATCGAAATGTGTGGAATAGTAAATATGCCCTCATTTGCATAATTTGTGCAGACAAACTTAATATTTGCCTTTCGGTAAAGGCTAGGGGGTCATATTAGAGGTGTGGGTATCTTTTAGAAAAAGTGAATACAACGTAACGCAATATGCGTAATAGTAAAGGTGCCCCTATCTGTATAATTTATTCAGACAGAAACTTTATATTTGCCTTTCGGTAAAGGCTAGGGGGTCATATTAGAGGTGTGGGTATCTTTTAGAAAAAGTGAATACAACGCAATATGCGTAATACTAATGGTGCCCTAATTTGCATAATTTATGCAGACAGAAACTTTATATTTGCCTTTCCGTAAAGGCTAGGGGGTCATATTAGAGGTGTGGGTATCTTTTAGAAAAGGTGAATACAACGAAATGTGCGTAATAGTAAATATGCCCTCATTTGAATAATTTATGCTGACAGAAACTTAATATTTGCCTTTTGGTAAAGGCTAGGGGGTCATATTAGAGGTGTGGGTATCTTTTAGAAAAGGTGAATACAACGAAATGTGCGTAATAAACTACGCACAAAAAGTTCGGAAACTTTACTTTGGTTGATCATATTTCCGTTGTTTCTTGATCAATTTCAATGAATTATATATCATTGAAAAGCCTGTGTAATTTCCTTTCCCATGATACCAAACTCATTTTAATTGCAATCTCATGGAGCGAGCACCAGGCCTGCTTACGGGAGTGGGTTGTAGAAAAAAAGTGCCCAAATTTCCATGCTAATGTCAAACACTCAGCGCAGCGCCAAACCCTTTGTGGTGGTGTTGTCCACATCGTGAATGGGACAGTGTGTGGAGGAAAGTTATTTTCACAGCTACAGATAAGAGTAGATTTATTTAGACTGTTGGATGGGTAAATGAAAGTGTGGACAACAAGGAGAACCCTACGCTTACTGTTGCACAGATAGACTGACTGATTGTTTTGTTGGAGTCAGTGTCATTGTGTGAGGCAGTACAACGTTAACTGCCAGAGTAAAAACCAGGCTAATCATCCTAAGCAACCTCGATGTGTCAAGACATAGAGACACCTTTCTCAGTCCAGTCACATTTCCAAGATCCTTACCTCTGCAATATGCAAGATCTGCAAGATGATGGTGCACGTCCATACAGAATAAGAGTCTTTTCAGACCAACTCCAGGATGCAGGAATACAGAGGATAGAATGGCCCTCCTGCAGCCCAGATCTCAACACAATTGAACATAGTCTCAGACTCTGTGATCACTGATCAACTTGGACGAGCTGTGCATGCAAGAATGATAAACAGAACAACACTGGTCGACCTGCGACGACTCCTTGTGGAAGAATAGCCAGGGGCCGCGTAACAAAACTGGTGACAAGCATGAGGAGGATGTACCGGGCTGTGGTGACAGCGCATGGCTTGTGCACTCAGTATTAAGCCACCTTCATCATAACTGAGGCTCCTTTACGCATTTTTGTTTTGTTTGGATGAGGACTATCCTTGGCTTTCATATTAATGTGTTTTGTTGATTGAAGTTTCATATTACCCTCGTACAAAAGCACGTGCTACCAGCAGAAGAAAAAATACTGAATTGAGCGTTTGACATTAGTAGGGTAATCTGGGCACTTTTTTTATGTGACCTGCTCGCATAAGCAGGTCTGGTGCTCGTTGCATTAATTTACAACCATATTACGTTTGGTATCATGGGAAAGAAAATCACACAAGCTTTGTAATGATATATAAATCATTGAAATTGATCAAGAAACAACGGAGATATGATCGACCAAAGTAAAGTTTCCAAACTTTTTGTGCGTAGTTTAGTAAAGATGCCCTCATTGGAATAATTTATTCAGACAGAAAGTTAATATTTGCCTTTCGGTAAAAGCTAGGGGGTCATATTAGAGGTGTGGGCATCTTTTAGAAAAAGTGAATACAACGCAATATGCGTAATACTAATGGTGCCCTAATTTGCATAATTTATGCAGACAGAAACTTTATATTTGCCTTTCGGTAAAGGCTAGGGGGTCATATTAGAGGTGTGCGTATCTTTTAGAAAAAGTGAATACAACGCAATTTGCGTAATACTAAAGGTGCCCTAATTTGCATAATTTATGCAGACAGAAACTTAATATTTGCCTTTCGGTAAAGGCTAGGGGGTCATATTAGAGGTGTAAGCAGTTTTAGGAAAGGCGAATACAACGAAATGTGTGGAATAGTAAATATGCCCTCATTTGCATAATTTGTGCAGACAGAAACTTAATATTTGCCTTTCGGTAAAGGCTAGGGGGTCATATTAGAGGTGTGGGTATCTTTTAGAAAAAGTGAATACAACGTAACGCAATATGCGTAATAGTAAAGGTGCCCTCATTTGTATAATTTATTCAGACAGAAACTTAATATTTGCCTTTCGGTAAAGGCTAGGGGGTCATATTAGAGGTGTGGTATCTTTTAGAAAAGGTGAATACAACGAAATGTGCGTAATAGTAAATATGGCCTCATTTGAATAATTTATGCAGACAGAAACTTAATATTTGCCTTTCGGTAAAGACTAGGAGGTCATATTAGAGGTGTGGGTATCTTTTAGAAAATGAGAATACAACGAAATGTGCATAATAGTAAAGATGCCCTCATTTGAATAACTTATGCAGACAGAAACTTAATATTTGCCTTTCGGTTAATGCTAGGAGGTCATATTAGAGGTGTAAGCAGCTTTAGGAAAGATGAATACAACGAAATGTGTGGAATAGTAAAGATGCCCTTATTTGAATAATTTGTGCAGACAGAAACTTAATATTTGCCTTTCGATTAATGCTAGGGGGTCATATTAGAGGTGTGGGTATCTTTCAGAAAAGGTGAATACAACGCAATATGCGTAATAGTAAAGATGTCCTCATTGACATAATTTATTCAGACAGAAACTTAATATTTGCCTTTCGGTAAAGGCTAGGGGGTCATATTAGAGGTGTGGGTATCTTTTAGAAAAAGTGAATACAACGGAATGTGCGTAATGGTAAAGATGCCCTCATTTGAATAATTTATGCAGACAGAAACTTAATATTTGCCTTTCGGTAAAGGCTAGGGGGTCATATTAGAGGTGTGGGTATCTTTTAGAAAATGTGAATACAACGGAATGTGCGTAATGGTAAAGATGCCCTCATTTGAATAATTTATGCAGACAGAAACTTAATATTTGCCTTTCGATTAATGCTAGGGGGTCATGTTAGAGGTGTCAGTAGCTTTAGGAAAGGTGAATACAACGAAATGTGCGTAATAGTAAAGATGCCCTCATTTGAATAATTTATGCAGACAGAAACTTAATATTTGCCTTTCGGTAAAGGCTAGGGGGTCATATTAGAGGTGTGGGTATCTTTTAGAAAAGGTGAATACAACGAAATGTGCGTAATAGTAAAGATGCCCTCATTTGAATAATTTATGCAGACAGAAACTTAATATTTGCCTTTCGGTAAAGGCTAGGGGGTCATATTAGAGGTGTGGGTATCTTTTAGCAAAGGAGAATACAACAAAATGTGCATAATAGTAAAGATGCCCTCATTTGCATAATTTATGCAGACAGAAACTTAATATTTGCCTTTCGGTTAATGCTAGGGGGTCATATTAGAGGTGTAAGCAGCTTTAGGAAATGTGAATACAACGAAATGTGCGGAATGGTAAAGATGCCCTCATTTGCATAATTTATGCAGACAGAAACTTGATATTTGCCTTTCTGTAAATGCTAGGGGGTCATATTAGAGGTGTGGGTATCTTTCAGAAAAGGTGAATACAACGCAATAGGCGTAATAGTAAAGATGTCCTTATCTGCATAATTTATTCAGACAGAAACTTAATATTTGCGTTTCGGTAAAGGCTAGGGGGTCATATTAGAGGTGTGGGTATCTTTTAGAAAATGTGAATACAACGGAATGTGCGTAATAGTAAAGATGTCCTCATTTGAATAATTTATGCAGACAGAAACTTAATATTTGCCTTTCGATTAATGCTAGGGGGTCATATTAGAGGTGCCAGTAGCTTTAGGAAAGGTGAATACAACGGAATTTGCGTAATAGTAAAGATGCCCTCATTTGAATAATTTATGCAGACAAAAAAATAATATTTCCCTTTCGGTAAATGCTAGGGAGTCATATCGGAGGTGTAGGTAGCTTTAGGAAAGGTGAATACAACAGAATGTGCGTAATAGTAAAGATGCCCTCCTTGGAATAATTTATGCAGACAAAAAACTTAACATTTCCCTTTCGGTAAAGGCTAGGTGGTCATGACTAGGGACATTAAGCAAAATCTATCATTAAGTCTGGTCCAATTTACATGGGGAAGATGCCGGAACAGTCCATTATCGTGCGGGGGTGGCTAATTTTTCGAAGACCAATAGAAGACTCCATTCTCGCACGGGGGTGGTGGATTTTAAAAAAAGATATATTTTGGAAGGGGATGACTAAGCAAGAGTCCATATTTGAGTGGACGTTTTAATAAACTGTTTCATTTTAACTGAAGTTTCCGCTAGAAGACTCCATTCTCACACAGGGGGTTACTTTTTTATATTCTGTTTCGGACTGGGGTGATTTTAGGCAAAAGTCTGAAAAAGTGTTTTTACTAGGGGTCCATTTTACATGGGTATGTCACTGGAAGAGTCCATTGTTGCCGGAGGTAGATTTAAAAAAAACACACAATTTTGGACTGGGTGGTTATGCGAAAGTCATTTATGCAAGAGTTTTTAACTAGTCCATTTAACTAAAGGTGCCGAAAATTTTAGAAATTCAATTTCGGAACAGCCCGTTTTGCATGGGGAGGGAAATGAAGCGAAGACGTCGTAGTTTGCAAATGTTACCTTCTGATTTATGTTCATTTTCCCAACATGAGTTACACAAAAACGCAAACCTGTTCATATTTGTTGAGCAAATATTTAACTCTAGTTTGTATTAAAAACCATGGCGTTTTACCGTCTTTGGCGTGTTTGGTACTTGCTTGATTATATAAATTATGGGTCCTGGATTCTTGATAAAGTAGGATCATTCGTCTTCCACTGTCTCGGAAAAAGAAGTCAAACCCAAATAAGATAGAATTTAGTGTTAGTATTTAGACTAGAAAAATCACAATATGCTGTATTGTTATATATTGTCTGTCCGTCCTTTCATGTTACTTGCAATTAGCCTACGGGCAAGAACTTGCAATAAACTTTTGTATTCACGCTGCACAAAAAAAGTGGCTGGAAAATCAGGGTGGGTTTTTTCAATCAAGGGTGGATGGCTAAAATGGATAGGTTTCAGGCTGTGGTCTGGTCACACCAAGGACCTCCTTGCAATTGGTCACACCAGGATTTGTGACACATATGGAAGCAACTCCTGCTGGCCCCCCAAGTAGAGAAGCACAATCATTTACACTCATACCATGAGACTTCTTCATAACACCAGTACAACTGTGAAGCTTGTGTGGCCAAATGATAGCAATGACTTTCCTCTTTTAAATTTGCAGTTATGGAACTTGGGACTTCTGAGAAAATAATTAGTATACGATTTTCCCAGATCAGGCAAAAGCCTCCCAAGTTGGGAGTCCTTTGCCTAATCTGGGAAAATCATATATTATCTTATATAAAACTTATTATCAAATTTAATTAAAAAAATTTAAATTCTTCTTTTCTCAGAAAAAAAGCTAGCTAAGTTGCCCTGATCTAGAGACTAGAACAGGGTCCAATACACATCTGTGCCTGGGCACTGTCTGGCCAGTGGTGTTTCTTATGAAACCAAGGAAACAAACAAGAGTCAAGACTGTTTCATTGTCTGCAAAAAGCATCGCATCGCATCATGAATGGCAGGTATTGAAATGTACAACCCCTTTTCAGCATATTTTCTTCATTATTTTGTCTATTTTTGGTGTTTGTGAACTGTACAAAAACAAAACAAAAACAGTAAACTCCCTGACACCACCTCAATAGTAGATAAGGAACAACATTCCAGTGCACTGGAGGACCCCCATGGTGGTCTAATCACTTAGGTACACTTTAGACTGCCAGATGTCATGAAGCTCTTCTTCTTTGGAAACACTCATATCTTTTTCCAAGAGGGTAGAATACAATTTGATTTATTCTAGAGAGTCTAGTTTGAAGGGTATCAATAAAGTTTGATTATTTTCCCTTCAAAACTGCAAGAACTCTGGTAAGGATGATTTTTTACAGAAACTGGTGAACTGTAAACAGGCACCCCACTGGGTAGTCAGGCTGATAAGTACAAAAGCCATGTGTGGCCATGTGTTGGTTTCACACTGTGTGTTGTTTTGGATGGAGGATAACAGTTTTTTAAAGTTGTTTGTATGGTGCAGTAATGTTGTAACCTCCCTCCCTGAATATCGGTAAGCAATTCTATAGAGTTGATCAAATTTGCTATGCAAAGAAACAGTAGGAAAATCTACTTTCTGTATTGGCCTAAAACTACATAGCTGGGAGTCTTTATCCAATCAGGACAGGGGTGTGAATGGCTCCCTGCTGATCCTGCTAAGTGAGCCCTGGACTGAAGTACAAATTTCATGTGTATGAATTTATGACATGACCTCGTACCAACAATTACCTGATATGTTGCAGACCAAAAGCTTTCCCTACATGGACCAAATATGTTTGATTCTTGCGCATGGAAAATCTGCTTGTCAACACATGCAGATAGCGGATGCACTTTTTCATGAGCTGGCACCAGAGCTGGCACCATGTTTTCCCTTCTGAGCTATTTGATTGCATCAGATTGATGCGTATCCATCCTGTAAACTGGGCCAAAACTTGATTAAAAGATATTTCCAAGTGACCAAACCAAAGTTTTCACCTAATCTAATTCATTAACCAGGAAATTACAGGGTCACATTTCTCTTACAAAATTAGCATATCCATTCACCACCATGGGCAGAACAGCTACTAGTGATCTATAAAGTAGTTGATATTTTGTTATGATTTAGCTATAGACAAAGTAAAAGTAAAGTTGACCCTCTGTCCATATCTACTGCAGGAATCAATCTGCTGCTCTATGCATGCTATCTATTGATCAGTACCCCCTGGAGGCTCAGCCCTGTTAATCTGTTGTTATGGTTGTGTGATAATCACTTCCCCTCCCTCTGTCCACCCATCTCTCCAAGAAGCCACAAATTACAAATAATATCCTTTTCATCTAAGTGTGCAAAGTGTTAACTGACAGTCATTGTAGGGTTAATTGAGGAGTACAGAAAAATTTGCATCAGGGTGAAATATTCGCAGTGATTTCATGTTCGCGCTTTCGCGTGATCTCCCCGCAGTGACGTCCAAACTAACGCAAAAATTTGTTTTCTATTATTACCTGTCAGACCCCCTTACTGTATAGTGCCAGAATCCTGTCCCATCCTGCCACCAACCCCCTAAATCCTAGATCCTATCCCAACCCAACTGCCAGACCCCCTTGCCAAAATCCTGTCCCGTCCTGTCACCAACCCCCTATATCCTAGATCCTGTCCCAGCCCAAATGTCAGACCCCCTAAATCCGAAAATCCTGTCCCGCCCTGTTCACCAACCCCCCAAATCCTAGAATCCTGTCCCAACCCAACTGCCAGACCTACTTATAGTGCCAAAATCCTGTCCCACCCTGTCACCAACCCCCTATATCCTAGATCCTGTCCCAGCCCAAATGTCAGACCCCCTAAATCCGAAAATCCTGTCCCGCTGCCATCAACCCCCTATATCCCAAATCCTGTCCCAGGTCGTCAACCCCCTCTCCTCATTTATTTTTTGGAACGGCCCATTATGACTTAGATCACATTCTGTTAAGTTTGCAAATGACATATTTTAGTCATCGTGTCTTCCGTAACGTAATCCATATAAATTTGATAATGACATGGGACACAAACTGGGGCCTGCAAAAAATGTAACAGTTACTAGTACTATATATACTGACAAAGCAACCTTAGGATGACGTCCAAGGATTATACAGCCACATACATACCTTTGTAATATAAGGAAGGTAGGGAACAATCCTCCACAACCTCAAGACGCAGGATGACGAGAGAGACGTACATAGGAGTCGCTTTCCCCAACGTTTTCTACTCAGAAACCGCAAAACTGCGACACTCGGACCAAAAATTTAGCTCACGGCCGCCATCTTTGTTTTCCTCAATGTCATCACTTCCGGCTAAATAGTTTCGACATAAAAAGATTCTGCAACGTTACAATAGAAACAATTCCGTCATATATCAGTATTTCATAGAGATTGAGAAATATCACAAGACTCCAACGATCAACTTGCGGAAAGCTATCGTGTTTTCGTACTTTGAAATATATCTAACCCGGAAGTAGATGCTCTCTAGGTCGTCTGCTAACGTTACACGCTAGGGTCAACTTGCATGTGGTAGAATTACTTCCAATGTTTTCACGAATTATCGACATTTCTTGATGTCTTTTTCGCGAAATTCAAAACTTGTGATGATGTCTAGAAACAGTGAAGACGCAGAGTTGGTCCTGTCACATCTTATTCACCCCGTGACGGTTAAGAAGATGGTAAGACGTTGGTTGGAAGAAGACACGCCAAGTTTTGACTATGGCGGGTTTGTTGTAGGAGAGAGGGAGGAGTCGGCGGTGTTGTTGTGTAAGTCCGCCGGAGTGCTGGCCGGCGTGCCGTTCTTCAACGCGATCTTTGAAGAGCTGGGCTGTACCGTAGACTGGCAGGTGGTTGTCTTGATACAGTTAATATATGATTACGTAACATATCATTTTGAATCTCTATCTATCCACAAGTAACCACAAGTAGAATTTAACCATTATATCTATCCATCTATCATTATATGAATGTCTGTTCTCTCTCCACATATAACTTATCTTCATATGTATGACGTTGCACACACACACACACACACACACACACACACACACACACACACACACACACTCCATGTACACATGTGCTATTACCGGACTGTCAATGAAATTCTCTGTTTCTAAATGTGTTTTTCAGGTGCCAGAAGGAACATTGCTGGAGCCTGTCAGTGAACCCATAACTGTAGCAATAGTGACTGGGAAGGTATGGTTAAATGTATTACTGTTGTTCACGTTGCTTCTGTTCTTATGTTTGTCTTGCAACAGTAGCCAGCTGTAAGCTAACATGAATACATACAATTTATAGTTATAGTTACATGTACAAAAAAGTGAATCATCAAATTAGTTTACCTGGACCGGAAAAGGACAATACCTTTAATTGGCAGTTGAAATGTCTAGGATATTGCAACATTTCTGCTGTTCTATCTATTTTGGCACATGGGAAATAATGTCATATTGAACTGAGGTCACTCTGACAGAGATACCAATATGCAGATTAGAAATGTCTGCTGTGGCAAATTCAGTGTATATATTGTCATTCTATACATACAAAATTATGAAACATTTCAGTTACAGTTTTGGATATAAAAAGAATAATGTTGATAGTATTTCTATCTTGCAGGTGAGACATCTCCTGCTAGGTGAGAGAGTGGCCCTGAACTGTATCACCCGGGCCAGCGGGATCGCCACCCAGGCCAGACGTATGTCGGACATCGCCCAGGGTACCGACTGGCACGGGGAGGTGGCGGGGACGAGAAAGACTACACCAGGCTTCCGTCTGGTGGAGAAGTACGCGTTACTGGTGGGCGGGATATCAACTCACAGATACGACCTGTCCTCCATGATTATGCTGAAGGATAATCATATCTGGTCAGCAGGAAACATCACTCAGGTATGAAGGAAGGGTTGTCTTTTCTGGAATATGGTCACATTTGTTACCTCCATGAAAAGAGAGTTATTGTAATCAGTTTGTGTTTTGTTTATTGGTTTGTTTGTTTGCTTGCCTTGGTGTGCATTCACAATTATGTAGATACGGCGTAATAGGACACTTGAAGGTGTAATAGGACACTTGAAGAATTAGAAGTAAGGTTTGGCTAATTTTAGTTTGACCTACACTAACATGTGCAATGGCATATTCCAAGGTATATGAACTGCCATGCAATGCCACCTGGCTTTAGTGGATAGTACAGCAGTCTTGTTTTGTGTTGCATATGTAAGAAATCAATCATTTGTTCTTCTCAAACATGTTTGCAGGCGGTGAAAGATGCTAAGAGAGTTGGAGGGTTCTGCACTAAGATTGAGGTGGAGTGTCGTTCAGTGGAGGAGGCCCTGGAGGCAGCAGCAGCTGGAGCAGACGTGGTGATGTTGGACAACTTTGAGCCACAGGTTAAAATTCAACACAATTTTATCAATGTATACTTCAGACATAATGTACTACCAGTACATGTATATGTAATGCCTTATTCACAATGTCAGCAAAATAATTCACCATCAGTATCTACAGTACTTGTATGAGTACTGTAGATAATTGCCATATTTTTTGCATGAGTCTTCAGTTTTCAATCCTAGGCTGGATGTGGGTAACTTGTAGGCATTTTTCTATTTGATAGATAATTATGGTTTAGATGTCTTTGAATCATTTGGCAATTTTCTAGTTTTTGTTCTTGGACTATTACCTGCCGTGTGAATACTAGTACTTTGTCTGTATCAAGTTTCACCCTAATTCTTCCTGTACCCTCTCTTTGATGCTGTTCTTGATTAAGACACTTAATACAAATTTTCAGAGGTGATTTGTTCTTTAACAGGCTCTGCATCCTGCTGCAAGGGTGATAAAAGACAAGTTCCCACACATTTTGGTGGAATCCAGCGGAGGGATCCGTGAGGACACCCTGTTCAAGTTTATCGGTCCTCACGTGGACGTGATATCTCTGAGCATCACCACACAGGGGTATCAGACTGTAGACTTCTCCTTCAAGATACAGAAACAAGGAAAGAACCCACACAACCCACGTGTGCAGACATCATTGTGATTCGCCATTGTGTGAATTTTTGTTAGATTATTTTTGTAATGAATTTCTATCAGACCTTGCTATGTATAATTTTCTTAATGCAATATCTGCAGCACCTGATACTTCAATATGACAGACAATGTTATGAATTTCTTGGATGGGTTGAAGGATATATATATCATTGCAGATTGGTGCTATATATAAATGATATTGTACATTGACATTATATTAAAGCTTAAACAGGTAGACGTTTGAACTTTTTTAGACTGGCAATCGTATAAGATGCATGTGGCTAATGATTATACAGAATCCGAGAAATAAATACATGAATATTGGAGAAATGCTTCAGTTGGTTAACTACAAGTATTCCTTAACTCTTTCAAAGTATGTTTTCATAGTGACACCATTGTCCTCAAATGATTGCTACTGTTCAAAGTAAACAGGGCAAACTCCAAAGTATGAAACTTGTTGTGTTCATTTTTTGTATCCTTTCGACATGCACTTGTTACTCGTGGAAATGTTCCATTTGAATGGTATATACGAGAAGTCATGCCATGTTTTTTTCTGCAAAAGCTACTGGTTGTACATATGTATATATTGTGTATCATTGAATATCATAAATTCATTGGTGTTTGTGGGGGCTTAATCTTCAATTAGGAGGGAAAAGGAGATTTTCTGTGTTCACAGTGTAAACAATGCTGCAGTATGAGTGTAGTACAATAGAAATGCATAAACACAGTGTCAATTGCAATGAAAAAGTCACCACTAATATTTCAAAATTTACAGTTTCAGGATTTGTAGACAGAGTGAGAAGTTGAAGATGACCATAGATAGTCAGCTTTTAGAACCTACCTATGTTGTTTTATCAAAATAGAATCAGTATTGGTTGCAACACCATTATTAGACAGTTAAAAAAATTGAAATTGCTTTTCTTCATGTTTTGTATCTTCCAGCAGTCATCATTTAAGTCATTTATGAGACTTTAATTTAGACCATGTTGATTTGATTATATCGATAACACATCCTCTGGGAACCCTAAAACTGATGTGAGCGTGCGAAAAAAAATGTATGTGGTCAGGAAGGATGAACAAAACTAAACACACAGAGTTTGGTATATCGAAATATAGATTCTTCATTTTTGTTCTTTCAAAACTTCTTCTTTGACTTTGGAATTGACTTTGGCATTCTACGACATTAGTATCCCTTTTCCTATTGTTTTTTTGTTTGTTATTTTACAATCTGCAGCATGCATTTATGATTTACGGTATGGCGATAACCTTTTTTTTGGGAAACGGACGAAAATTGATGCGTGCATGGATCTCATCCATATATTCAAATCAACATGGCCTAACAGTGGCAACGGCGACAACCAAAGTACAGTCGCTTTGACTTCAGGGAGGCGAATGTCACATATTGATTTAGAAAGGTAAATACGTGAGATCTAAGTTTGAGTAAGAATGGCGTCCAGTGATATACGTCCAGGCGGTAGCGGTGCTGATCCGATATCAGAGGCCAGGTAAAGCATTTCCGTGGATTGGCATCATATAGGCATTACTCAGTTACTAGATTATGAATTGTTAGTTTTTTGTTAATCTGTGATGAGACTGTACAGAATTCCGTCGATTTTGCATTCATAAAGATGATGTTTTTTTTTTAAATTAACACTTGCTTCTGTTGTTGAGGTGCCCTTTAACCAACGCCCCTATTACTATTGATTTGTTCTGGTCACGGGCCGCTATGGTATTTGACATAGCCAAATTGACTTTAACTAGACTGAGTTCTCAACACTGCATTTCTCAGCTTTATATCGAAAAGGGTAATTAACTCAATTGGGCGCAACAAACGAGCTTTGAAACTAGGTACAACTACAAGCTTTGTTAGACCAGACTGTTGGGTTTGATCAACTCATGATCACTCCGCCGGGATGGACCCTACTCTTTATCGATTATTGTCGTGGGTTCTCTTAACGTGCAGGAGGTGTGGCTCTCCTCAAACACGGAACCTCCGGCTTTACGTCCCTTCCGAGAGAACGCCCCTAACCGAAGCTAAGGACCCATTTTCGCACGAGTAGAGTGAGGAAATAGGTGCAAATCCTAACCACTAGACCATATGCTGACTAAGAATGACTGACACGTAAAACCTGTCCACTGTAATAATTACTTTTAGTACTCACGCGTACCATTGTGTGATACAAAATGCAAGTGATGCCATAAAATTTGCTGTTGATCTCTAACGTACATTAATGTTTACCATTCACCTCATTCTGTCGAAATCGTTTGATGTCTATTGTATTGCTCCCTTGCCAAGTTCACCCAGATCATCGACCAGATGACATTGAAAAAAAATTCCCTGAACTTATTGCCGTTGGTCAATCAATTGATTAAGCTCAACTGCTATCATGCAGTTTACTCGATGAGATTTACAGTCAGCATCAGCAGACAAGACAGTTGCTGAAGAAGATCGAGGAGCAGCGGGCAGAACATGACGAAACCAGCCGGGACCAAAGAAAACAAACTGTGGCACCGGTAAGAATAGGAATACGTGCAGATTTCAATGTTGTCTTTTACATCAGCTGTGTCTAATAATGTGTCCGTATACTGTATATATAAGATTCTGTATGTACCAATTTGTCGGCTTGACAAATCTAATGCAAGCTGAATGCATAATTAAAACGCAGCAGGAAAAAAATCCAGCAAAGTTTCTTTGTCATGACTCATCATGATCACATATTTGATTGACATATTTTACAGATTACTAGCTACAGACTATAGATAACTAACGTTACATACTTTAGACTTGTTGACATGAGATAAGTATCCTTCCACAGGCTGTGACGATTGCTACTTCTCAAAGTGGTTTTCTTAATTTGCTTGACCCAACCTACCGATAAATGTGAATATAGATTTTGTGACTAAAAGTATTGTATTGTTTCACAATTATCACGATATTCCTACATACGCTCAGGCCAGAGCAGAGACGGCAAGAGAAGACGTAGTGACGTCCCAACCCAATCGTCAAGATCGTCAGCTTAGGTGAGCTGTGCTCAAGTGTCCCGGCCGCGGAGCGATGATGACGTCGATATCGATGGCGTCATAGATGTGCTCGTAGCCCTCAAGTATATCGTGAGCTTGACAATTATAGCCCACCCCTGCTTTTGCTCTATGAGAAAGCTGATAGTGACAGATGTTCATAGATATATCTCCTGATCAAATTTTTGACGCAAAATTTGACAACCAAACGACACGGTCTGCTTAGTCAATAATAGACCATTTTACAAATTCGAATTCGTGTGACAGGTCCAGAAGTGAACAGATGACGAGTGGGATATATGATGTTTTTTTCCAGAGGCGATGATACACCAGCTAGAGAGGTTTCCTGTTGCGAATGTTGTGATGTGCTATGTGTGGCTACGTGGTACCGGGAGGATCCGGGCAGGTGGTACGACCCTCGGGGCCAGGGTGCAGGCTGGGTCACACTGTTGATTTTGTTATATCTTATCCTTTTGATTTTGATCGTTCCTGTCTTCGTGGTTTGTATCGTGTTGTGTATCGTCAAAGGGGGTTGTTGGGGTCAGCAACCTAGTAACGAATCTAATAACCAAACAAGCACATTTTTGTCGTGGTTGCAAAGTCTTGTGTCCAGGAATAATGCCGTCGTTCCCCACGATGGTGGCATGGCACTGGATGCGCCGGGAACGAGAGCAGCGCAGACTCAGTCAGTTGCAATTGGAAATAGGCTGGTTTAACCAGGAGTTGCGGTCAAATAAGAATGATTACCATTCCCAATTTTTTTCTCACTAGTACTGTATATACGAATTACAAACTTTTGTAAGACTTTTCGACTTTCATCATAAGCAGCTCTTCTTCCTTGATTGAGATACTTGCCGAAGATGAATGAATTCTGAAGGATATGCTTCTCTCAACGTAACCGGTTTGAGGGAATCATACATATCTAAGTTCAGTGAGAAGAGGGTTAGGAGAGGGTCAGAAGATATCGTCACCGTGAGCGGAACACTTTATTGCTATATTATTGAGGCCATAGTGAGATAAACAGAGTTTCTGCCACTTGTAAATCGCTTGTCGATTAGGCCAATTAGCACGATATCTTCGCATTTGGAACTTTATGATTACATCCAGCCAACCTCATTAACTAACGTCTTATGACTGAAAGGTTAGTCCATAATCGACAGTAAATGATTAATTATCAATACCAATTGGGGAAGTACCTCTTCAAATGCCTCATAAAACAGACTATAGACGTGGACAGGGAGAGTGGACTTAGTCCAGGAAACTGTTCTGAAGTGATGATTATTTTTGTAATCAAATTTCATCAAACCTTTCTCTGTAAGATTTTGTGAATACAAAACTCTGCAGCACTTGAAAAGTGAAACTTGAATGTAGCAGTCACTTACATGAACTTGTGGGATGGAAGAAAATTCTATACGTAGAAGTAGCGTCGTACAGGCAGAACATCATAACAAATGATTGTGCAGAATGTGAGAAAGTATTCTAAACATATGCTTATGGACGAAACCACCTGTATTCATATCTTTAAAGCTTGCTGCAGAAATTGTCTTTTGTTCTGAAATGGTGATGACTGTTGCGAAGAAACAAAATGAATTCTGTCTATTGATTATTTCTTTGTTGTCACTGTATTTTGTTTAGATTTTAATCTGTTGTAGCTGTGCTTGTAAAGTTCTCTTTCTGTTGAGTTTGTGAAGACCAACAATCCTGAATTTAAGAGATTGTAATAATTGCTACACTCCATTTCTTTAACCAGCTCTTGCACAGTTGACAAAAGCCAGCATGTTCAAGTTCATCATTGGAAATTAATCTATGTGTGTTTCCTAGAGATTCATCAAACTTTTAACTTTGGAAAAAGAGCTGTTCTGGCCATAGCTTCCTTAATTCGGAAGAAAATACACGAAAGGTAATAAAACATCAAACTCAAATCACTTTACCATGGACGAAAAGGCCAAAACGTCAACTCTGCGTGAATACCCTTCACTGTATTGTCCAGTTGAATCTTGTTTGTTTGTACTTTTGTAGGATGGTTTCCACAGTGTGTAAACTGCAGATTGCAGCCTGGCAACAGGTGTTTTAAACAGGCACTGACATTGAATGAGCATCGCACCCACTTAAAACATGGTGCCAGTCATGATCATGATTTATATCTAGACTCAGTTGTCAAGTTGGTCATGTTTTGTCCAAAGTAGGTGTCTCTAGGATACGTCAATAGCGATGCCGAATAGCAACGGAGACAACAAAACTGCCATGACTCGTCTGGCATTCTAGGATGAATGCTACGTAGTGTATTAGGGGCTCCTTTAAAGTTCCTAGCTCAGGAAAATCCCAGTTCGTGTGTCAAAATGGATAACGGTGCATCTGAAGAGCAGCTTCCAGGTCCCAGTGGTGCTGGTCCGACGACAGAGTCCAGGTAAGACGCAATGCCTTGGTGTATTGAATCCGCGGGTCATGATATGCAATATGCAATATGGACAAACGGCTCTTCTTTGCAAGAAAAGAACAAAGGCGTAAAGGTTTAGTGTAGATCACCGTTTACTGCAGTCCTAGGGTTGTATTTGCAACAACTTGTGATATCGAAGTTTCTGTTCGAACACATGATTTATTAGATGAACGGACTACTTCTGAAACAGAAATTTGATGAATTAAACAGCCACAGAATTGCAGAACTCATGTCTAGTTTCTGCAACACAGTTCCGTCCTTTCACAGCACTAGCTTGCATACATTTAACATCCAGACCAACAAGTGCTTGTAAGACTAAGAGTATGCAACCGAGGTGGCGATATTAGCCATAGGGCACGAAAATAACACCAAAATGCAAGGAATGGTTAGTTGGACAACTTTAATATTTCAAAGGAGACAAAGAAAACATGAGTATTAATGCCAAGGTGCGTCGTTGTGTTTGATGGTATGGTATTTTCGTCGTTGACTACTTCAGTATGTGTCAATCCTTCTGTTCTGGGTGAACAATCCGACAACATTCCGATTTTCTATCACCGTTTATCAAAGAAACTCTCGCCTTCGAAAGACGAATAACAAAAGGAGGAAAAATCTGTCGGACGTACGGAAGAAAATTCAAATGTACCGTGCGCGCAAAATTCTTCATCAAATCAGATCGATCAAGCAACATATTTTTCAGTCTTTCATTGACACCTAGCATTGCCTCATGATTGGTTCTTCAACAGGGCTTATTTTACCCGAGACTTGAAGGACCCAGTGAAGACCAAAGTAACGCACGAGTCGAGTGCGCTTGAGCTATGCAACGGTCCCATTTCCAAGGCGTGGCCCGGTCGGGCAGCTTGTAGGACTAGAACGATAGATATAATATAAAAGACAACAAAAGACACAAAACGTTTAAAGAATGGGCTCATTGAACTTTACGGCTTCAATATATACATTGAAAAAGTACTCCTAATCATACATTGCGTATTTCCTTGATATGTATGCTTTATTTTTCATTTTCGCAAACAGCCCGGCCGGGCCCCGGATTGGAAATGGGACCGAAGCATAACAGTTACTTTGCGAGACAAAATGATGTATGTCAAATGT
This sequence comes from Branchiostoma lanceolatum, assembly GCF_035083965.1. Classification (NCBI taxonomy): domain Eukaryota; kingdom Metazoa; phylum Chordata; class Leptocardii; order Amphioxiformes; family Branchiostomatidae; genus Branchiostoma; species Branchiostoma lanceolatum. The sequence continues at coordinate 23,530,810 of NC_089722.1, read as the reverse complement.
GGGGGTAATTCTGATGATGCAGGAATTCAAGTGATATCTATGAATGACTTGCATGAAACAAAATGCACAGCACGCTGAATGAACTGCAACTGTAGCAATAAGACCATCAGTTGAAATCATAGGATGGACGTTGTTGTAGAAACTATCAGGGAATTTGAATCTTTGTCATGTCTGATAGGATATACTATATAAGATGGCTTAACTTAACATAACTTTCCGTCCCAATTATATCTAATGTTTACGTCGTTCTCACGCTATTCTACAAAATATGCAACATGCATGTACAACTATTGTTATATTTAGAAGATTTTGATACACAATGTACAAAAATTGCATTGCCTTCTAAAATGTACATGGCGAGGCGACTGTCGACCATTGTTCATGAGTAAGCGGAAAAATAACAATCCTAGCCCAAAGCCCTTTAATCACCACAATGTATCTACACAATGTTGTTTACCCCCCTCCTCGGTGTATTGTAAATTACTCCAGCAAGTGTTTGTGTTTCTGACAGAAACGTTGGTCGCTAACGACTTTGATTTGTCTGCCGTGTGTGATCTATCATTACGTGTTTACATGGGACGCGTTTTACAGTGGTAATTCATCTTAATTGACTGTAACAGACAGCAATACAGAACCTTTTCCAAAACAAGAAGCAGGCTGTTTATTGTTTTCTGTGACCAAGGTTGCATTTGGCTTTTTTTTATTCTTCAGTTTTATTCATAAATGACTTTGCATGTCACAGAAATTTGCACATGAAATGCGTCATTATTTACAAGGGCTCGTTATTGATAAAAGTCACCATTTAAGATATTAACTATTACATCACGAATTTAAAATATCTTGCTTGGACAGATTAAAAAAAGGCACCAAGTTAAGTCTCACTAGCACATAAACAATTTCAACAGCATAACAGTTCTAGCAGTGGAGTTACATTAGGCTTTAAATGTTCATCCGTAGCGCCGCTGAACAGTGCAATATTAACTGGTGGTATTAACAGTCAGTGTGATGGAGCAGTTTTAATGAGCGAGGAATAAAGGAGAGTTCATGTCTCTTTGATTTACTCCGTGTCAGTGCTAGCCTCCGTTGCAGTCCTTTTCCCGCGCACAGGGTCTATAGCGGACACAGAGGCACGGCGGATACGGGATCCCAAGCAGATACGCGGCGATTGTGGATTACTTGTTATCGACTATATAATGGTAGGTTCAACTGCACGTCTTTTTTTGCATTTCGTCGTTGGGATTCATATTACTTTTACCATCTGATTATTACAATTATGCTCCACCCCAGGACAGATCGAAAACCGTGTGATATGCGATTTGTTTTCCAGATGAAATGGTTACGTTACTGAAACTAAAACTGAAGTATAAAAGTTACTTTTACTTCAACACTTCAACATACAGCATAAGAAAATGCTTTGCATTAGTTCAGTCACTTCAGTGTCAGAGATGCGTAAATGTTAAAACATGTTTGCACAATAGTTAATGATTATACGTTTGTTGTTAGCCTCCGGGCCGAAATTCAAAGTTTGTAAGACCCAGCCCCTCAAAGCCGAAATTCGACTCAAGCCGAAATTCAAAGTTTGTAAGACCCAGCCCCTCTAAGTGGACAAGGAGCCAAGTGACATGCATTTCCCTACTAGGAGTCAAACATTTCGCACCTATTTCCACAGCTTATAGTCACCTGTTTACCTTTCTATATTTTCCCGCAACATTCTCTCGAACAAGCGATTTTTGGTGATGTAGCTGGTGTCGGTTTTTAATGACTTTTTTTACTATTTGGGGCCGGGTCACATTATTGCATGGCGCGCCGGGGTCGGGTCGCAAACAGTACGCACAACACAAAGCTACTGTTAGAAGCTCGAAGACAGGTAGAATATTCTAGAATCCAATTCGTCTTTCCGTTTACTTAAATTTAACTCTTGAAGAGTGCAAAAATATACCAAGTTAGCGCAGAAATCGGTACATTCACCAAAACGTCTTGCAGAGTTTACCTGTTATTTTTAGAATCCTAGAGAGTAAAAGGTTCATGAACAGTGTGAATCAATTTCTTACTGAAGTATTTTTGTAACATTGCTGTGTCAAAATTTCATCAATCCAAAATTTCATTCATCCAAAATTTCATTCTTCAAACTTACATTCATCAAAAATTTCATTCATCAAAAATTTCATTCATCAAACTTTCATTCATCAAAAATTTCGTTCACAAACGTATTAAAACCTGACAATTTTTGAGCGCGTGAAAAAGCGTGTCGCGTCGAGTAAAAACCAACCCCCACCCCCCGTTACGATCGGTAATCCGACAATTTTAGGGCATTATCAGCTCTAAAATCGGAGGGAACAGAAGATATTAGCGATTTTAATTTTCAATAGTTAAGTCACAAGTACGTGCTAAGGTTAACATTTTTCGCGGATCCAGCTTACAGAAAGATGACCGCCCACCGTCAGGCCGTAGCAACGATACAGATACAGATGCCTCGGATGTTGGTGAAATGGAAAACGAACACAAAGAGATACTTCAGCTGACACGAGAACACATCGTGCAGAGATTGGACGCTGGTCACGTTCTGGACCATCTCCTGAGCGAGAAGGTCATCAGTGACAGGTAAAAGTCTATTTGTGTGATTATCTATTAGCTTTTTTTTAAGTCAATGAACCATTCTCAGTGCCTAAAAGTTGTTTTTATAAAGGCACTGGAAACACAAAGAAACACATCTAGAAAAAGTCTCGAATGGTACAAACAATATGTGCAAGGATATTAAAAAAAACCCAGATGTACAGCCCTAAAAACATCGCAAAACATCAAATTACAGTCCCACGAATTAAAGAACATAAACATAATCCCAATTTGCAACAGATCGGGATGGCAAAGATCATCAAACTTCTAAGTTTCATTGCTTTAACTCGTAGTCTGTGCAATGCGTGTTGCACGCAAGCAAAGGTTAAAGAGCTGTGTTACGTTGCACGTTGTGCGGTACTACTTAGAGAAAAAGAATTTTCGACTTTGAACCGACAGGGATGTGAACGAGATCATGGACCATGAGAACAATGTCAAGCAGCGGGCGTCCCAGCTGTTGGCGATACTACCTGAGAGAGGTACCCGCGCGTTCAAGGCTTTCCGGGACTCCCTGTTGCTGTGTAAGGCGGCCGACTACAAAGACCTGGTCTGGTCTAGACTGGATAGGGTGGTGGTGGGGGAAACAGGTGTGTAGGGCAACGACTCTTGTTCTTCATGTTCTTGGTTCACCAATCACTTAACAGATACAAATACGAGGTATCGATGAAGAGATAACTGGTAACTCCTGTATAGTAGCGTCACCCTCCTAAAGCAGTGCTGAATCCTGCTCGGCAAATGGCGGCAAACCCTGCCGCGATCGGCCCTGCTCGTTTGAACCGAGGTTTTTGGGTATTGGTGGCGTCACAGTGCTCATAAATAATTGCCTTCGCCGAGAAGGTCATGTTTTGCACAGCGTTCGCACGCAATGAGGAAAGCTTATAAATCCACCGCACTCCATTATAGGACTCTCAAACACGTCCCATGTGAATACCTAATTTGCATAATTCATGGCAAAATACTATACTAGTAACCCCATATTGGTTGATGATGGGGATTTCATTCTTGCAGCGTTTAGAAGTTAAGTATATGTGGAAATGATCAGACATGAATCATGCAAATGAGGGCCTCATCTACATGATTTATGAAGGAATGTTACAATACCTTTTTTGCTAACACACATGAATAAGACTTTATACTTTGAACAACTTGTGTATTTTGAGTAGAAAAGATGGTCAACTGACATATGTCATGCGAATATCTTTTTTTGCATGGTAGATTGGATTCGTTTATGATATTCCACTCGAAAAGGTTAACATCATTAATGGGCTAGCCTTATTGGCCCAAACAGCCGTTATTTTCTTGATTGGCTGATAGTTCCCCAGTGACCTTTGCGGATTTCCACAAGACGAGCTTGTGGTAATCCTTTGTTTGGCTGAACACTGTTCGCTGGTCACGCCACCAATACCCAAAACTTCGGTTCAAACGAGCAGGGCTGGTCCCGGGAGGGTTTGCCGAGCATTTACAGAGCGGGATTCAGCACAGTTAGAGTTAATCGATCGATTGATCGATCGATAGATTGATTGATTGATATATTTGTTAGTATTAGTGACTGATTTTGGATTTTTTGTGTGCCTGTTACAGGCAATCCGCAAAACGACGACAAAATCCAGGTGGTCATTCGAGTGCGCCCACTACGGGGAAAGGAGGAAGAACAGGGGCAGGGGTGTCTGACTGTGGACGCGAGGTGCATGCAGGTCAGTTCGTTACATTTAGCAAATGACCTCTCATGAAATGAAATCATGATTGCGGCTCCTTGTAAATATGTTATAGATGAAACGAGGCAAAACGATAACTATCATATTCTTGCAGGTAACGATTCCTGTAAAGGGCAATGGAGTGAAACAGTTTGTCTTCAGCAAGGTGTTCCCTGAGGAAAGCACGCAGGCAGAGATTTTCAACACCATGGCCAGCCCCATTGTTGACGCAGTACTGGAGGGGTACAACGGCTGTATACTGTGTTATGGTGAGAACACAAAAACGCCCGCTATGCCATTAGATCAAACAGATTTATTCGAATGTGTCTACCTACAGTAGAAGATTTGAGAAAGAAATATACACTCTGAAAACATGTTGTTCAAAAGTTCATCGATATCTTGTTGGAGATTCTTAAACCATTAGAGGTCTCGAGCAATCGGAACAATATGTTTGCGCTGAAAATACCATAATGATATGGCTTTTAATCACAGAAATTGAATATCTTCGAATAGATATTTTAGAATTTTAGACTTTCCGCATGCCCTTTCAGGTAAAACTGGCTCGGGGAAGACTTACACCATGACAGGGCCGCCGGACGAAGACTTAAACGAGAAAACAGAAGGCATCATCTACAGAGCACTGAAACAGCTGTTTCTGAAGTCTCAGAAGAAACAGGACTGGAACATCGCCTTCTTCGTCAGTGTACTTGAGATCTACAATGAGAAGGTTGGTGGACCCTAATGTTTCTACTTATTTACAATTTACTCTCCATACTTCCCAGCATTATATCAGACAAGTCGGAGCAGATCTATAACGGTTGGCCTTGTGGCCATCAAAAGAACAATTTATGTTTATGTTTATTCGTGCGTGATTGTTTAACAGGTATTTGACCTGACTGAGATTGCGAAAGAATGCCCAGCCTTGGATGTCAGAATAGACCCGTCCAACATATCCATGTTTGTAGCGGAAAACCTGGAGAAACACGACGTCACCGATGCTGAGGGCGCCATGAAAGTGTTTTTTGACGCATCCAAGAAGAGGAGAAGCAGAGCTACACAGGCCAACGACCACAGCTCCCGGTCACACATGGTCTTTCAGGTGAAAACTACAGAACGCGATAAATTATGTTAGCAAAATTTTAGTTAGCATCGATGACCAATTTTGTACACGAACCTTCCGTGAGCAAATGCAACTAGAACGATGTTATGAAAACACATTGGGGACGTGTCGTTATCCATACAACAAACCAATTCTTAAAGGAATGCATAGGCGTCACTAAAGTGTTAAGTTCAATATCCAATATTCAATAATTCATCATATGAGACAATAGCCTGAAATCAGAAAAATCCCTGTAAGTAACAGAAACAAGATTGGCAACATAAAAATATGTTGCCATGGCGACGGTGGTCTCTGTTATTGTTTTCGTTTTTTTAGCCCACATGCAAATAAGGACCTCGCATTAATCATATCAGTTGATCACCTTCTCTGCCCAAGTAAAACAAGTTGTCCAATGTATGAAAGTCTTGTTTTCACAAAAAAGATATCGTACCATTTCCTCATAATTTATGTAAATGAGGCCCTCATATGCAAGATTTGTGTCTAATACTGGCCACATTTACTTAACTTCCAAATGGTGCAAGAATGAAATCCCCATCATTTACCACTGTGGATTTATAGTATTTTGTCATTAACTATGCAAATTAAGTATTAATTTGCATAAGTGATATCTATCGATATTTATCTCTTTCTCGGTTCCATATGTCATGTGTTTGAGAGTCCTATAATGGAATGCAGTTTATAAACTTGCCTCATTAATTATGCAAATCAGATATGGATTTGCATAATTGGCATATGATTATGTAAATCATCACCTAATAATAAGCTATCTACACACCAAGAATTATGACGATCCGTCAGCCCCTTCTTGCGTTATTCTCTTTCAAAGTTTGAGACAAAATCAGCTCCTGCAGTTTAAAAAACTGCTAGGGGGTCCAAATCTACAGGACCTATTTTCCCAACAAAGAGCTATCCACCACTAAAAATTCATGACCATAGCATGTTCAGAACACGAGATTTGAAAAGTGAAAGTTCCCCTGCAGTATCATAGAAAGTTGCTAGGGGGGCCAAAATATACTCATTTCAAAGTCTCACACAGACCTACCCCCCTACAAAATATGAAGACAATACATCCAGGCATTCATGAGTTATCGTCCCGTGGACTTTCACATTCCTGTGCAATTCCTAGAATTCTTGCAAACTGCACACAATATATATACCAATTTGACTCGCTCCTGAGGCGTCGCCAAAAAGATGTACATATCGACAATTACGAAAAGTGGGACAGCGAGAAAAGACTTGTGATATACTTCTTTTTCGATCCAGGTAGTAGTAAGTCTTCTCCACAAATCGGGGGCAGAATCAGGCCGTACGGGAGAGCTGTATCTTGTGGATCTGGCTGGGAGTGAGACCGCAGGGGAAGTCAACAAGGACGCCGAGGGTCTCCGTGAGGGAGCCAACATCAACCTGTCCCTCCTTTATCTGAAGGATGTCATCCGAGATTTGTCCGTTAAAAACCGTCAGGACTTCAAATTCAGACGCAGTACTATGACCAAGCTGCTGAAAAGGGTCCTGACGGGAAATTCGAAGACGGCTTTTATTGTCAACGTGGATCCGTCCAAGAAGTCACTGAGTGACACAAAACGGTCACTCGAGTTTGCCTCGGATGCAAAGAAGGTCCACGTCAAGCCGAAGATCAACTACAGCTCGCTGGATTCCCTCATTGTCAAGTGTGTTAGCTCTTTTTATTCCCTCTTTCATTGCTTGCGTTCTGACATTTTGTAGCCTTCTATCGTATAGTTAACTTTTTTTCTGATTGACTGATTTTTATACATATATTCTTATTTTTATCCTACAGGTACTTGAAGGATATCATCGACATGAAGAGGCAGATTGCGACAATGAAGACTGTTCTCAAGAAAAGCACCTGTACCTGTTCGAAAAACATAGGGAAACCGGGGCCAACAAGAAACACCTCAAATGTTACGACGGACGCGCAAGTGGGCACAGCAGCAGAATTGGTAAATAAATTCACACACATAATACACACATAGACCTATCGAATACTCATGACTCATAATACCTTATCTAAGGTGCTAAATTTTGCATAATTGGCGGGTATTCCCTTACACCTACTGGACAAAGACTCATCATCATCATCTTCGCTGAATATCAGTCAGTATGTACTGAGGCAGGCTATCACTGTCTTTTGTCTGTTCCTAAAGAAGAACGGATCTCTTGCACCCACTTGGCTGTTATGCATTGACTACCTTTGTTGAAAACAAAGCATAGTCAGTATGTCTGTTGTTTGTGAAGCAGGTGATACCATAGAAATTGGACAAATCCCCGTTTTCTGTCTATTTTCACCTTCGCCGAGAAGGTTATGTTTTGGGTAGCGTTTTTGTGTGTATGTGTGTGTGTGTGTATAATGTATGTATGTAAAAGAGCATAACTCGAGCAGACGTGGATAGGTTGTCTTGATATTTGGTATGTGGGTAGCTTAGGTATTGATGAGACCTGGAAATGATTAGATTTTGGGTAGCAGCTGGTTACGGTACTGCAGCGGAACTGTTTTCATATCTTGTGTTCTGGAGACGCCATGGTCCTGATTTTTTGGTGGTTTGGGCCACCTAGCGGCTTTTGTGGTACTGCAGGAGCAGGTTTTGCTTCAGACTTTGAAAGGGAATAACTCAAGAAGGGCTTGATGGATGGTCATGATTTTTAGTATGTAGATAGCTGTGATGATTTACATAATTAGAGAATTTGTATAACTAATTTATACATCCGCCGCATTTCATGATAGGACTCTAAAACATGTGACATATGTAACTGAGGAAGAAAGAAATATTGATAGATATAGGCTATGCAAATGAAGACCTGATTTGAATGATTAATGAGAAAATAGGTTGAGTTGACTCAGGTTTGAGTTGACGAATCATTATGAGTTATTATAGTAGATAGCTTAAATGATGCTTTGTATGATTTGCATAATCAATGAGGCGATTTCAAAACCCTGCTGTGTTCCGTGATATGAATATTCAAATATGTGACATTTGTAACGGAAGAAGAGAGGAATGTTAATACATAGAAAATATGCAAATGAAGACCTAATTTGCATAATCAATGAGAAGCTACTATAATTCCATACTGGTAAATAAATGACGTCAATTTCACACTTATGGCATTTGGAAGTTTTGTGAATGTGAATATCGTTGAATTGAATTATTCAAATAAGGATTTAATTTGCATAATTGATTACAAATGTTAGCATAGCCTTCTTTGTTAAGCTCATAGTTTGGACAACTTCTGTTATTTGGGTAGAGATGATCAACTGGCGAAGGCATGAGGTCATGGAACTCTAGTTTTTATACTAAAATTACTTTTTGTCCAGGAGAAAGAAACCTTTGACGTGGACAAGGTTCGTGAGCTGGTGAACTTCGGTGTGACGAACACTGCACAGGACTTTCAAGCTAAGCTGGGCGGTATGCTGGAGGAAGGGTGCCGAGAGATCAAGGACGAGATTTCTACACACATGGAGGGCTTCCAGCAGACGGTACAGGAAAAAAGCGACTTGGAGGTTCAACAAGCAACGGAGGCCATCACCGCTACGGACAAGTGTGTAACGTTAACGTTTGGGGTTACTGCCATGATTGATTTTTAACGGACAAGAGGTTTAAATACTTGAGTGTCTGTTGTTACCAGGGACAATCGCAGATATTAGATCTATTTCTGAGTTTGATCCACTACTGCCTTCAGCTTCCCCGTCTTATAGGTATGAGCTTTCAAAGCCCTGATTCTGAGACTTCATGATCAGTGGTTGCACGAGGATTTGCAATTCAATATTTGCGAATGTATATATGATACATAGCACCGCAGCGTAGTGTTTTTGGCGACGCCTCAGGGGGGGAGCCTATTGTATAGTACTGCTTTCGGTTTGCCAAATATTCTAGGATTTTCACGAACGCATTCCCTAGGGAATTACTTTTTGGCAACGCCTTGCAGGTATGGCCTTTTCTATAGCAAGGACGAAATTCCATTGCATACGGCATAGAAAATGCCCTAGTTTGTATACACTTTTACAGCTGTTTATCGATGTTTGAAATAAAGTTTCTGGATGTTGCAATATATACCCATACATCAAAGCTAGCGCTGTTTCTCAATGTTTCAAACGTTTTTGGTTTTTGTTATCATGAATGACATGCTTGGACTGGCTCTTCTTTTATTGTCATGAGTAAAGTTTGATTTTGAAAGGTAATAAGTCACAGCTTTCAAAGAAGCTGTCCGGATTTTTGCAAAAGGCAGCAACAACAATATGTCACTACGTTTGATTGATTTTTCTTAGAAGCTTTGCTTCATTCAATAAGAAAATGATATGCTTGACATACGTATAATTCGAGTTATTTTATCTGCATCTTTGAAGCTTCGAAAGACTAACATAGTAAGGATAAAGAAAGTACACATAGACAAGGCTTTCCGTACACTAAGCACGGGAGACTTTTAAGACGGACTGACTATGACTTCGTGATACTGGCTATGCTAACATACATGTTTTTGTACTCTGACTTATCAGACAGACCTCTTGAAAATTACCTGCTAGCTCCACAGAACTTTGGTTACTTCATCTTTCTGTGACTGGCTTTGTAGTCCACTTCAGTAAAGAATAAAACAAAGGAAAACACATTTTTGGGAATCATGGCACCCAAAATAGAAAACTGTGTCATTAATTACTAGAATAAGTGTTCCGAGTTGACCAGGTGTTGCACTAGTACTCGTATCTTCTTGCAAGTTGGTGAGAGCGTGCAATCGTATCACAGCTTTCGTACACACTCATTTCACGGTGCTCATTTACAATATTCGTGTGGGGGTTTCAATTTCAATTATGTATATCCACCCCTAGCCTGTGTTTACACAAGCTCTCTCTGGCGGAGATTAATGACCCCCTTTTGGGGGCGGTATCCGTCGGGCCGGCCGCTAGGAGCGCGAAGTAGTCAGGCTACATCCACCCCAGGTTTGATTAGAACCGTCGTCGGCCAGGTTAATAACCTTGTGTACGATTTCGATATACATATGCAATAGATTTGAATACTATATACACACAAAATACATTATGGAATAGACAACATATTAGTATATCCGTGGTATAAACATGTAAGTCCGCGATATTTCTAACTAGCGTCAGGTTTTGTCTCGCTGTAGTAGCGGTTGAAGCAGCGCAATCTATTGGCTTCACATCGTGGCTCTGCTACATTTATTTATTTATTTATTTCGATTTACCACATTTGTGGAAGGATTGACATAACAGGTGAACTATCACCTTTTCAAGATGTCATCCCAGACCGGACTGTAAGATTTGGACCATCGCACACCGGGGCATGCCCCTACTCTTTTTCGAAAGGTGTGGTGGTTTCTTTAACGTGCGCGGAGTGTGGCTCTCCCCAAACACGGGACCTCCATTTAACGTCCTATCCGAGGGACGTCCCTAACCCTAGATGAGCTAGGTACTCATTTGCACCTGAGTGAAGTGAGGAAAGTCGTGTTAAGTGCCTTTCCCAAGGGCACAACGTCGGGGCGCAAGTTCGGACATGTCCCTAGGCACAACCCGGGATTAGATCCCGAGTTGCCTTGTTTGACAGCCGCGCGCTCTACACTTGCGCCACACGACGCCACCTACAGATCTGGTTCTCTCTCGTTCCCTTCCTTTTGTCGACGACACTTGTTGTGTGGCTCCCTTGCTCGGTCCCGACGTTTCGGACGTCTGTTACGGATCTCCTAGGGATGCAGCTCGTCTCACCGACATCCAGTAGAAGGTATCGATCTGCCGACTTCCCCACTGGCACATCGGTATGTGTAAGATGTGGCAGGAACATCTCGTCGTCATCACTCTCGTCCCATATGGTCCGCCTGTGCAGGTATAGAGACGGAAACGGTCGGTGGAGCTGGCTACCAAAATCAGTTAACAAACTGTTTAAAAGAAGCTATGGCAGCCATCCAATCCCTACAAATGTTTCAGTCTGTGAAACCGTCAAATTATGAAATCTTTAAAACTCTATCGGCACTTATGTACATGAAATCACAATAATAGACTATTCCAATATTACCCGAAAAAATGTTCATCGTAGTTGTTCGGCTGCATGTGTTCTACGTGGACTAAGTCGCCATTTGAATGGTCGTAAAAGCATGTGTTGCAGAATCTTACATTCAGGAGCTACTAAAGAAAAAAACAACACAACGAACAAAGATTAATATTGTAATACACTTTTTTTGTCTTTATTGCCAATACATGCCAAACAGAAAACACTGTAGAACACTAGCCTCTACCAGTCTCTGCGGGTCGCTGGGAAAATAGTAGAAAATGCCCAAATAGAATCAATTGTATGAAGGGAGTCGGCTACGGAGAGAGGGTCAAAGAGGCAACCCAGCGGATGGAAATGTTATCCTCCATGGCCAAAGTCCCCCGGCAAATGTTCTCTCTATAGCCGACGCTGTTAGTCTGGTAGAGACTAGTAGAACACCGTGTAACCAATCTGTTCCTAGAAATTTTCCGGTCTGCAAAAGCTCTCCAGTAGAGTAGTGAAAGCTATTGACACCTTGTCAAACTTCGGTCATGACGTAATTAATTATAAGTATCTGTATCTATATAGCCGGTATAAACGCCATTAGGCGTAACACACCAGCTTCGCAGGCACGCGGCGTGGCGGCAGCAGCTGGTTATTTTACACCGAACGGTCTGTTATACCTAGTCCGGCCTCCCCTCCCAAAAGAAAAAAAGAAAAGAATTTTGTTGCAGATATTCGTGTACTATCCTTCCCCTAGGTACATGTAACGAGCTAGCCCTCAGGAATGCAATTCACTGGTATCAGTACAGTTATCAGCTATGAACAGTAATGTACCTCCCCTCCTGGCTAACAGGCAACTTCCGTCTGACACCCCTTTTTACGACTTCGGCTTCAGTGAACGAACACAATAGGACTCTGATTTCGACTGCCTGTGTGGTCGTTTCTATATGCCGGCCGAAAACACGTCTTATACATGTATGCAAACTCTACCTAAAACACACAAACTACCTAACCATTTTGGCAAAGGTAAAACAAAATAATAATTGCAAAACACTACAATGTCACCTACGTGTCTGGCTGTATGATAATTTCAAACACGACATCAAATGTATTCAATTCCACAGTAGACAATGCATCACAGCCAGCCTCATATATTCTTCTACATGTGTATGAGCGTATAGCATCAGCGCTGTACATGACGTTGGCTTCAATCATATACTAGATGCCCGGGTTAAATGTTGACGGTTTGGACAAACTATCACGGATTCGGCACAAATTCCACAAACTGGTTATTCAACACACGGCGTGGTTCAACTAATCGGTAAAATCAAACCTATCGCCTACCTTCACAGGAATCTGTCATCATCTGCATTAGAACTAACCATAACATATTCAAGATTCAATATAGACAAAGTAAAAAATACATCAGCAAAGTATTATAAAAGTAACTGAGATAGCAGTGCCCACCTCCCGCCGCCATGAATTTTCTCCTGTAGAACTAAAGTAGAGTACACACATGTGCTTGTACGCGAAAGTTTGTACATATCCCTCCGCTGCTGGAGTCAGCTGTAATGCAGTGCTACACCATTGTATAAATGACAGAAAAATAAACGTTACCCTGGTACTTACTGCAAAATTACATTGCAATCTGGGAATCATGTTATTAGTTTGAAAACGAATACAAAATTAATATTCAATAAGCTTTGAATATGTCTCGCACTTCTTTCTGGCGGCGTTTGTATACAATCTGTCCAAGAGGATATTCGGTCTGATTTCCGTGGGGACAAGTGTACTGTAATTCTTGTTTTTTTTCACTGTAACTTTTTGTTCACAGCTGTTTTCACGGTCACCTCTGTACCGTGAACTTATCATCCCAGTGATAAATATGTAGTTATTATTTATGATTCCTTCACACATCCGTTCTGTAAATCACTTGCCACCACCGTGAACTTAAACTTCAGTGAAAATGTCCATCTTTCTTACACCGTGAAATCTTTACTACCGTGAAGATAAAGTGAATTACGGTTTTAGGGTTTTAGGGTAGGCGCCTACACCCCAGCTCAAAATTGTAGACTGATAGAGGGCATTGAAACATTGAAATTGTTTTTTTTTGGTGTAAAGTATTGGCAAATCTGGGGTGGCTATGACAGGTCAGACTTCACTCTTGTATAATTTGTTGACAAAAATTACCTTTCTCTATCTTTTTGTCTTGTGGATCCCCGGGAGATAGTGAAATGGTACTCTCCAAGCAGAGCTAGGGTTTCGGCTGGTTTTTAACGTGTTTTTAGGCGTTTTTGTCATGCCTTCTACTTTGTCATCGTTTTTGTTGTGTCTGTGACACAACAAAAACGATGACAAAGTAGAAGGCATGACAAAAACGCCTAAAAACACGTTAAAAACCAGCCGAAACCCTAGCTCTGCTTGGAGAGTAGTGAAATGGTCGCGAGCGGGCCCAAATGGAATGACTCAAGGGCTCTGGCTCGGGGGGTGTTTCCTTGGAGAATAGCTGTATAGAAGTTCTCGTAATTCTGTTAGATAACAGTCGACAGAACAGGTTAGGATTTGAGGGTAATTTTCTTGGTCAGAATCTTTGATTTCTGAGATCACGGAGGTTGCTTAGATAATCACACCTTATGTCTGTCAACTTCTCCATAGGGATGCATGCATTTATGATTATAGGGACAAACTGTAATACCCTACTCCCCCTTCTATTTACGCGTATAATGTATGGTCAGACAGGGGACAGTTCACGAACTGTTCACTAACCCTTCCCTGTAGGATCGACATCAGATGTATGTACCAGATTTTCCAATTCTTTCTGAGTTAAATGCTAATTTGAATACTGTAAATGCGTTTTAAGTTTGCGTGGTTATTCATTTCGCAGTAGGGGAAACAGTAGATGTATTCGCGGTTATTCTAAGTTCGCGTTTGAAACAATAGTAGCGCCAAAGTCTTAGATGGACAAAACGTTTCCCGGTCACCTAAGGTCCGCGCTGAAAAGTTCACTGCCAAAGTAAAACCACCGCAAACAGTTCTTCATTTACAGTATATGGATGACCAAGGAGGTTGGGATGACATCCACAAATGCATGAATTTTTGTAGCCTCCGTTGCAGACTCCTTCCGACTGTTTTCTTTTTAACGTTACCGTTTTCTTATTTACCACATATTATTATTTTTTCTTATCGCTGGCCGGCCAGCAATAGCTAAAAACTGAAGAAAAGAAATGTAACGATGAAACTGTAACTTGAAAAAGAAAACAGCCGCAAGGACTCTGCAAAGGAGGCCACAAGTTTTTGACGTTTGAAGAAAAAAAGAGTTCGGCCATACTTTAAATGGTAAAAAGATGCGAAATGAGAAATTAGAATTCGTGCTCTCAATTATAAAAATGTATATTTCTGAAAACATATACTAATGTCGCAAATGCCAAAGTCAAGTCCAGACTTGAAAAAGACTGCACTAGTATATGTTTTGAAATAACAAAATGAAGAACCTATATTTCTGCATGCCATACTCTGTGCTCTGACCACATATATTTCATAATAAAAGCAACTTTTCTTTTGAATATTTTTCAATAGCACGCTCCCATTAGCTGGGTTCCCAAGAGGATATCATTCATATAATCAAATCAACTTGGTCTTATACATACAGAAAATTACTTTCGTCAATAATGAATTGTCATCGTTGGATTTAATAAAAAAAAGTCTTTAAAAGTTTTTTTAACTGCAAACCAGTGACCAAAAAACATGTAGCTATATTTTGTATACGTATTTAGGAATCAACTAATTATCTATATACATTTAATGTTTTGAACATAGGTAGAGTATACGTAATGACTATTGTTACAAAATCCAATAGTTGAATTCAAATGGTAGGGAGTCGGGATGAATTATTACCTTCGTCGAGAATGTTATGCGTATGTATGTATGTGTGTGTGTGAACAGCATACTTAGGACAGCTTCTGTTATTTGAGTGAACTGGAACATAGGGCTTACGGAACATCGAGATTTCGAAACATAGAGATTTCGGAACATAGTAATTTCGGAACATAGGGCGGTCACCGATGTAAACATGCAGGCTTTGACTATGCCATCGATCTCAGTATGAGTATATAACGTTACAGCACGATAGATTATGACAAAGCTGTGTTACCAACCGATTATAGTTTGTCACAAACTAATACAAAAGTTGAGCCTTTGCTTTTTTATTGACTGTTTGGCAAGCGTTGCAATTATGTAAAATGAAACAGTAATTTTATCAAGGAATTACCTACCACGAGGGGGCAGATCTATGAGATCGACGCGATCGGGCTGGAGTTGACTGCATCCCGCGGTGGCTTCTGTGTCGCTCCCGGTGGCATCAGGGTGGATACTTCATTTAAGTTTGGAGTATGCTGAAATGTTCTGAGTGGACGTGACTTCAATACCTGACCTATGTGAAAATGGAAGCGTCTTAAGGCTAAGCGTTTGGGACGCCGTCCCTGCGCGTCCCAAGTCGTTCCAAATGGGCAAGGCTCGTTTTTGTCCGCCTCGTCCTCGTCTGGGCCGTTTAGACTACGGCCAAGAGTATATACGTATACATATATATCTCATATGTCTTTTATCCCTTAGTCTAGATATTTGAACGTTGGGGCACCACTAAGATCTGGCAAATTATGCTAATTAAGACTTAACTTGAAAACTTTGTGGCACTTGAAGGTATCGTGAAGATTAACACAGTAAGATATAAATCATGCAAATGAGGACCTTCTTTGCACAATTCTCACGTCGCCGGTGTGTTTTTTAAACACCACTCTTGTTCTCATTATCACAGAATTGTTCTAGATACTTTTCCATGGATACTTGCTGTTGGTCTGTTTATTTCTGCACTTTTTATTTACCATGAGTACCTATCATACATGTAGATTGTTGGAGGAGATTTGCAACAAGCAGAAGCAGATGTTGGACGAACAACTCCAGACAAGACAGATGCTAGAGGACATCAAAGAGTGGAAAGTGGAAGAGCACACGCGTGACGACACCACGACGGAGCAACTTGATGACCATGCACAGCAGGTAAATATGATACTAGTACCCCTCGTCAATGCTGCTTCTTACATTATTGTCTGACCTTACAGGTGTGTGTACATTTTTCTATGCAAGGATCAATCAGTGACCAGTACTACATTTAGCTTGGTAAGGGATAACAAACATATTTGTTGCCCTCTATCCGTCTTAACACAGCAGTACCATGAAGAACTTCAGAAGCTGCAAACAAATTTCGCAGACATGAAGACAGAGATAAGCCGTCTGGCACAGGCTGTGACAAAGATTGCTGAGGATAAAAGCGTAAGCTACGATTTCTTTACGTCTGGATTTGTTTTCGTATATTTGCAGAAAATCACATGTGTTATTATCAAAGCGCATAATCATCTGTTTCATCATCATTTTGTCTGAATGGAAATAATATTCACTGTGGTTATTCATTGTAGTCAGAAAATAGAAAAATCCAATCTTAAGCTTCATGGGCAATGTCTCTAAAGGTTTGACATTGTGTAATGTAGAATCATCCGGAATAGATGTATTGATATGGTATTGAATCACTCCGGCGTACCCTAACAGTGCCGCATCATTGTTCACATGACCCAATTTACAAGCACCTGGTATCCAGCACGTGGGCAGGACGTACGCGTTTAAGGTCGTGTTCGCGTATTTGAGGTTAATATCTCGTATATAGGTTCATTTAGTAGTGTCTTAAGACATATCTTATGCAATGCCAACGGCTGTTACTCCGATGCAACGTTGACCAAAGAGAACAAAAGAGACCTGGCAGCTACATGTATAATAGGTCTCAATAGCAGGCTAATTACCTTACATACCTTACGTTCTGCCGACATGCTCTGATATCCGTACATATCGTTAATCTTGTATTCATTATAAGAATCATTGTCCCCACCAGGCTCTGCAGCTGTCTAAGACGACATCGCCGGATGTCAATGTCGAGATCGAGAGTCCTGAGCCGCAGACAAACGACCATCGGCGTTCACAACACAGGTTGTTCTCGTTAATCCCCAAACAATCGTACATTACATTACATTGCATTACATTTCTATGCTCTTAAGAAAAAGTAGTTTTTTAGATTGCCAGAGCCTGGAAAGAAGAAGGGGAGTATGACTTTTGGAATATCCAAAAGGACAAACTGGCAATACGTGTTGTTTCTGGGTTAGGTTTAATACCAACTGGGGCAAACATCGTATGTAAACTAAATGCAACAGGTAGGACATTTCAGCACTTCATTTTTGCGACCAACTGACGTAATCAGCAATTGTGCCACAGTTATAAATGGAAGGTCTTTTTAATGACTAGTTACTTTTCCAGTGAGATATGATACAATGTAATTTAGAAAGTTATAACGGAATATAATCTGAACTTCGCAAAGTTTAGATTTAGCGAGTGACAAAGTTAGCTTAGCAACTTCTGCGCATTTGTGCATTATGTATTCTTTTATGAAGACCTATATATTGAATGTAATTAGCTGTTATTCTGAGCCACAAAGATATTTTCGTCTTCTTGCAGAAATCAAGAGATATCGATAGAAGAGGGACAGGAGCCCGTGACTAGCTCGACTGTTGAATGCTGTCAAAGATGCTGTGTGGGCGTATGGTACTCACAGGAAGATAGAGCGTGGTACGATGTGAGGGGCAAGGGAGCAGGCTGGGTGTCACTTCTGGTCATGTTCTACCTAGTTCTAAGTGTGCTTATCCTCCCCATTATCCTGTTTTTCATTTACACAAAGGTTCTTCGAAGTGATTCAAACAACGAGTCTAACTTGCATTGCGAGTGTTTTGCGCGTCTTGCGCGTGCGCAGCGTACGCTTTCTAATTCAGTCCACCCACTACCCGTGGAAGAATGATCTCCAAAGCAAGATATCTCACGCTACTAAAAATCGTAACGTGAATCCATAATCGACAGTTCATCATCAATGGGTATGTGCCTCTGCAATGTCTCATTGAAATATCCAAAATTAGCTATGCTGTGCCACGGGTACTTCTACAGGAAAAAAATACGACTGGAATACTAGGGCAAATCAATCGACATGGATGATAAAAGATGGCAACAAATTTGCGCACTTTTTAATTTTCGACATGGTTAGGCGAAAGAGAACATCACGTGGAACAAGATCCTTGAGTTATGAAAAATCCTACTTTTGCCATAGTTGGACATGGACCATGTATTTCTTTGCCCAGAAATGTTTATTTGATTCCTGCAGGACATTCGATCCATGAGTCTATATAAACACCAATGGCATGCACTTCCTGGTTACCTAACGTTAAAGATATTTTTATTTGACTTCGTGTATCGTGCAGATTATTGGTTTGCTCCAAGCTACATATACCAGGCTTCTGTATCTTTTTGGTGTTTTTGTTTCCGTGCGTTGTGTGTGTTTGTGTGTTTTGGGCGTGTATGTTATAATATAGAAAATACCCAGATATGCATTACCATACTCAGGCATGGCTGTAATTCCATGATGTGATATTTTGTGTTGTACATTGTATTACCGATTCGTGCAGGCGTTTTACAAATATGGAAACGCCCATGTACATACATAACATTTATGCTGTGTATGTACCTATGTCAGGTTGTTAATTCATTGCTCTTTACATAACTCTGATTTTACGACATATGTAAATGGTCATATTCGCATACGTCACCATAATAGTAAGATTCGTATTAGAACTCATATCCTGTTTGATTTAAAATACTAGTATACTGATTTCTGTACTCTCTTAGATATCTATACATATACTGAATAATAATAAATCAGGTTGCAGGTGGGGATTTCGTGCCCTTATGTTGGAGTGCCCTCACAGGGACTTTTGAATTGATATTGTGTAAAATACTTACTGGTCACTGAAGGAATATGTTTTGTGCCGGAGTGTGACATTTTGCTTTCGGTAGAATCGTGGTATATCTTGCAACAATTATTGCAGCAAGTTCTTTGTTCTGGAATGATCACCAATGTACAATTAGTAATGAAAGTAAACTTTAATTGACAATGTGTTGTCCCTTTGTGCTACATTGAATATCAATCTGTTGTGGCTGTGCAGTGTGTGTTTATATAACACTCCTTATAGATCGAGTTCAGTTATGTTGTTTTCAGTTGCCGTGCCATTTACATTAAAAAGCGTTATAACTGTGCCATTTGGTCTGTTTTATTGTCATCACTGACAATCAGGTATGGTAAGATATTACAATCATATAATTCCTTTCCTTATCAGCACTTGTACAGTCGAAATACCAGGAATCATCTAGTTCTTTTGGTATCAGCGTGTTTTTGCCAATGTGGACCTAGGTCATTTTTAATACTTTTTTCGGACTTTAATGGTTGCGTTTCACCTATAGACATTAGTATAGCATTTTATGTAGATGCTCGAATTGCTGTACTATCGACCAAATAAAGGTCAACCCTAGGCCCTCTATGAATACCTTCTATCGTCCAAAGTCAGTCGTAATAACGGTCTATACAGACAGCTAGCGCACCAATCACAGACCGACAACAGGTGTTTTAGACAGGTATTAAGAATGAATGAGCGTTGCGTGCACATCAACGCAAGGTGTCATTTCCGATATATATCTACATGTACATTCAATTCGGTTGTCAAGTGGTCTAGGATACGCAAATAACACGGAACAATCACATCCAGAATGACGGGGAAGAATCTTTCTAGCAAGACAAAGAACGGACTGTTTCTATTGTGAGTGCTATTGTGTCTGTATATCTACTGTTGTGCGTGTTGAGATTTCAAGATACAATGTGCAAGTCGTTGAATGAGCTCGAGGTCATGCAATGTAGTTTTGCATTTCCCTCCTGTGGCATCTATACTTATATAGACGTGATTGCATGCGCTAAGACTTTCCCGACCTCTCTACATTGGTTACCTTACGGTAAGACACTGACGACAGAGAACAAGAATCTCCTGGACACACTAGTACTGAAGCAAGACTAGTATATCTACAACCTGTTTTCTTTCAACACACTCCGTACAAGAGGCACGTGTTTCGCCAGTAGTGCGCCAGGGAGTCAGATTTCTTCTCAACACCCAGTCTCCATTAGCCGGAGCGTGTCGACCAACGGCCGGGCTACCTGAGTAGCGGTGACGTGGCCGCTAAAAATACACACGGGGCGACTTGACAAGGTTCGTATTGTGAGCCCGGGCACAGGGTCCCAGTTCGGCTGTAACGGTAGCAACGAGGACAACACTAGTTAAACCACGGTGACTCACAAAACCTGCTTTTGGAATGGATGCTACATAACACTACGGGTTTCGTCAGAGAGAAGAGAGATTCCAGCTTTTTAATGACAAAATGGATAATCGGGCATCTTGTGAAGAACTTCCAAGCGGCAGTAATGCTGGCCTGAGGACGGAGTCCAGGTGAGATATTTTTGAATACAGGTGTCAAGTAGTCGTGGTATTTGTGAAGTAGATGATCGTAAGAATTAGGTCATATTGTGCAATGTAAGTGCAGATGTAATGTTGTCCTACTTTGAGATATCGTACCTAGCTGAATGAATACAATGAAACAAAAACTTTCTATTCATCTTGCCATGAAAAAATACACTGAAAATAGGTTCGCGCTAGCTGTTTCGTGTAAAGAGAACAATATTTGTATGGGCTCTACATAACACCTAGTCCGTCTTAAAGTTATTAAATAAGCAAATATGTTGACAGCAATACTACCAAATTCTACTTCTGATCTGGGACTGTGATCTATATTTGATACCCCGAGCGGCACACGATACCCGTGACACACTTCTTCATAACTGATTTCTCCCTTGTTATTGTCCCGGTCCAACAGCCATTCGTGACTTTGGTTCATACGAGGGCTTCCCAAATAACGGGCTGTCAATCATCTTTCTTGATTAGTCGATTTATTGTACCTACTATGGTGATGTCACATTTTTCTTCCGTGTCCTATCAACTAGATCGTCATGAGAAAACATTTTGCATACATTGACATTGCATACAGTTAGTTACACCTGATGACGAACAACAAGCTGTGATGTTTTGCTTCGAATAAAACGTTGTCCTTATCTAAGGCCAGTAGGTATAACGTTGAATATAGAACTGGTAGCGACAACACCAATCAATACTTTGCTGAAGCATTTGTGTGCTACACTGCTACTTTACGGGACAATCGTTATGTAGACTATGGTACTAATGTCAACATTGGAACAAGGTCTACGTAAACCAAACAACAATGAAGAAAAGAACATTGCATGACTTATGGAAAGGGTTTGTAATTGTAATCCATCTCAACCATCAAGAGCCCACTACAGATTTCAACCGATGACATTGCAAATAGTTGCACAACCGCTGTGTCTACAGGGGCAGGGAGACCGCTATTGTAAAGTATTGGTGTGTATCAAGGGCTCATGTTTGCTCTTGACGGTTTTGTTAAAAGAATTGAAGTGGGTGCAATGGGATCAAATACACCGCTAAAAGCTGTTGGAAAGTGAAGAGAGCGAAATACAACATACATGTAGGAAACGCCAATACTTTCGCTCTCCCTCCTTGTTTTTAGAACGCCAGGTAATTTATTACTCCCAAAATGAAATCCCCACCCTCCTGGAGTTAGATGACGGTGGTACAGTCCATATGCAGAGATCCTAGCCTGGTGCGAAAAGCTGATTACACGGTAGCTGAAGCAGGTGGAGAGTAAATAAACTATTTTCAACTACAGAACTATTTAGCAAAGCTCAGTGTACGCACAGAAAAGCCTTGAATACAAACACAACAGTATCCTATATGTATATGACATATATATATGGCCTCCGTCGGTCAGTACTGACCATGGTAAAATCCTAATTCACAACAGCCCTACAACATCGACTATGGCTAAACGGCCTTTCTCGAGAATGGCAGTCACAGTCTCTGCCACAAAAATATGTATATGACGAACACCAACCAAAGTTAATCTATCAAAAAGGAAGTAGGACTAGTAGAAATATGGTGACTGTAGAAAATGAGACATATTTGCCACAACCAAGTGATGAGCAGAGTTGTGTACATCACAGCATTTTTGAAAACTATAAAATGACAATAAACTTTTTAGAAATAGCAAATAAGTGGTATACATTGTGCATATCTTGCACAATACATGTATGGACTCACACTACATGCACGTACAAGGAGATTTGCATGATTATTGTTATGCTGTGTAGGTATCGCCTTAGATGTAACTTCAAAGAGATCTAGTGTTCAATATATATTTCTGAAGATCATTTGAAAGAAATATCATGTCACAGATCAAGCTTTTACGAAGATGACGCCCCGCAGTCGGCCCGCAGTGACAGCGCAGAGTCCCCGGATGTTGGTGAGATGGATAACGAACATCGGGATAGACTGCGGCTGACACGTGACCACATCGTGCAGAGGTTACAGGCTGGTCACGTGCTGGACCATCTCCTGCACGAAAGGGTCATCAACGACAGGTAGGTCTGTTTGCGTTACTATCGCCAAGATAGTTATGCTTTTGGAGATGCGTGTTTGTTTGTGTGTTTGTCTGTATCTGTTTGTGAGTTGGTCGATTCGTGAACAGCACGTGCACGTCTTACGAAGTTGTGGATAGATCTTTATTATATTTGGTATGTTGGTAGGTGTTGTCATAAGACACTGCAGCAGCACTTCCGGTTTTGACATCTCTTGCACCTTTAGAATACGTCAGTTGTAAAGGTCAACATCATTTGGCGAAGGCACGAAGTCGTAGAACTCTAGTTTGTTTATTCATTTGTCATTAATCTGTTTCCTTTTCCCATAGAGAGACAGATCCAATATGGCTACCTGTCATTCGAAGCGTATAATTATAAGATCATGATTCAAATTTTTGCGGTAGAAGCAAACGGTATGAATGATAAAGTAAATGAAACCAACTGTTCTTACTTAGTACGTGCCTTTAACCCATCAACATGGCGGGCACTAAATGACGTCAGAGTCACGTGACTGAAAATGACCCTATATTGACCATACAGGGATGTTGACGAGATCACGGACCCTGAGAACGACGCCAAGCAGAGCGCGTCCGTGCTGTTAGAGATCCTCCCCAGGAGAGGTGCCCGCGCCTTCAAGGCCTTCCGGGACTCCCTGCTGCTGTGCGAGGCGGCCGACTACTCGGACCTGGTCACCGAACTGGACAGGGTGGTGGTGGGGGGAACAGGTGGGGAGGGGTGCATCACATGTGGTCATAGTTAATTAACCTAGTGCGATCACTGGTAGTATCTAAATAGCGGCCCAATTTTCACGTTTTCTGAGTCGATTCCAAGTCAATGAATCAACTTGGAGTCTGCTTGGAGTCGATTTGGATCCGACCGCTACGTCATCTCCAGTGTCACTCAAAAACGCATGTGTAAATTGGGCCAATATGAGCCTGCACTGTAACACATGTATCTACTTCACATTTCCATGGCTATCCGATCAAACAATTCTTAGAAATACTGTAGTTTAGCAGCGCAACTTTGGGATTGAAAAAATAGCGCTTCTTTTCTCTTCACAATTCTAGTCTATACATGTATATATATGAGTCACTGGGATAAAGTGAATTGAGGATGGAAATTGGTTCCCAGTAACCGATCGATTTTTGTCGCTTCTGACAGGAGTGCTGCAGAAGGATGACAGAATACAGGTGGTCATCCGGGTGCGCCCCTTGCGGGGAGAGGAGAAAGAGCAGGAGCAGGGCTGCCTGACTGTGGACACGCGTCTCATGCAGGTCAAATTCTTCGAAAATACATTTTAATCTATCTTATGGTATTTTCCCTCTTTCCCTCTAGATAGCATAACTAAAGGCCGTGGTAGTGTATCTGATGATCACATTTCAGGGAATTTCACGTTGTGCGTGAAAAATATCAAGAATCATAAAAAATCCTAAAACATGGTTGTAAAAACTAAATCATACGTTTTGCAGGTGTCCGTTCCTACAAAGAACAATGGCGTGCAACAATTTATCTTCAACAAAGTGTTCCCCGAAGAGACCACGCAGGCAGAGATTTACAACACCATGGCCAGTCCCATTGTTGACGCAGTACTGGAGGGGTACAATGGCTGCATACTGTGTTATGGTAAGCCTACAAAATATTAATCAAACCATCAAATGATCTATGAAATCACTTCATTGTGGGTTAGGAAGGTAAGAAAATTTTGAGTTACGAGATAAGAAAATTGTGGTTGAGTTAGGTAAATCCAATTGAATCTTTTGCCTGGTCTATTGTAGGGAAAACAGGCTCGGGGAAAACTTACACCATGGCAGGACCATCGGACAGAGACTTGAACGAGAAAACAGAAGGCATCATCTACAGAGCACTGAAACAGCTGTTTCTGAAGTCTCAGAAGAAACAGGACTGGAACATCGCCTTCTTCGTCAGTGTCCTTGAAATCTACAACGAAAAGGTAACTAAAGCATATATGTTTACCGTGTCATATAGAATAGGATAGGATAGTCAAGAAAATGTTTCAATCTCTTCTTTTTTTATTAGCAGATCACGTGTACTATGGAGCGTCCGCCGAGGTTTTAAGTGCGCGCCAGCGCAAAAGTCACATACTGCTACACTATTGGATAGAAATAAAACCACCGCAAACATTTCTGCATCTACAAACTGAAATGTTGGGAGCCGGTTCCGATATCAAAAACGAAACGATTAGTTTTGAAATTACTATGTTGTTGTGATTGTTCAACTAGGTATTTGATCTGACGGTGCCAAGGAAGGAACGCCCGTCGCTGGACATCAGAGAAGACCCGTCCAACAGTTTGTTCTTCGCCAACAATCTGGAGAAACACAACATTACCAACGCCATGGACGCCATCAGAGTCTTCTTTGAAGCATCGGCGTCGCGGAGAAGCAGAGCTACGGAGGTCAATGAACGCAGCTCGCGGTCTCATATGGTCTTCCAGGTAATGAAAACACCTCTTTTTCATGAACAAATGATGTATTAGTAATACATTCCGAGCAGGTTGACCACGTTGACCTTTCATCATCATTGTCCAACAACATTGCTGTTGACATGCCTTGCCCAACATGGCCGAACAAAGCTTGTCTCAGTCATATTTGGTTGATGAATGCGTATAACTTACATGATACAGAAGGTCATCTGCTTCCCGTCGTCTTCAGCTACTTTCCGTCCTTCCTCGGAGTTTCGCCCCTACAAGTAGTACTCCTCCGGGCGGCGGGGCAACAGCGCTGGCCGGGCGCTGCTCGACGGGTGTTCCTAGTTCTTGGACCTCTGTGGCCATACCCAGTAGGATGAGTCGGTGGCTGTCTCTGCTATCTTTCTGGTCACTTCTCTTCTTTTCTTTCCTACTACTCCTAGAGCGCCCAGAGCCTTCCACAGGGACTGACCTATAAAACCACGGCATCCTACTTCTACTGGGAAGTACTGTGCCTTCCACCCCTTTTCCTTGGCACTCTTTACAATCTCCTGATACTTCATTAGCTTCCTCTCATGTGCCTCCTCTATCCGGTCTTCCCAAGGGACCGTAAGTTCCAAGATCACCAGCTGTGTTGTCTTCCTAGAAATAAGCAACAAATCAGGTCTTAGGTTTGTTGCTACAATGTCTGTTGGAAATTCCAGCTGCTTTCCTACGTCAGCCTGTAACATCCAGTCGCTTGCTGACGCCAAGATTCCTAGTTGTTCTCTCTGTTTGCCCTTAGTCTTTCCTTTCTCTCCTTCCCTGACGAAGTTGATGAACGGACCTTGTTTTCTCCCCTTGACCTTCATCCTTTCTTCCACTGCACTGACTATGGCCTTTAGTACTTGGTTATGGCGCCATGTGTACCGCCCTCTGCTAAGTGCTACCTGGCAACTTGTTAGGATGTGGCTCAGGTTTCCTCTTTTCCCACAGAGCTCACACTTGTCTTCTTCTCTCTTTCCCCATCTCATCAAGTTGGCAGCTGTTGGCAGAAGGTCGTAAACAGATTTCAGCAAGAATCTTGTCTTCAGGGGTTCCCTAAACAATAGTTCCTTCCACATTACCCTCCTCTCACTCCCATCTTGTCCACGCACCTTGGACCCCTTGACCTACTGCTCGAGCTCTCCGGTTCTCTTCCTCCCTCTGCCTAACCTCTTTCTGGATCATCTCTCTCCTCTGTCTCGGGTTAGCTTTGCCCCAGCTCTGGCTACCTTCTTTTCCTGCTCCCAGCCCTCTCCTTCCCTGGGCTACCACTCCGACAATATCTTTGTGTCTTAGTCTGCTTGTTGCCTCTGAAACTGCTTCTGCTGCTGCCCATTTCCTTCCAGATCTTAGCCTTATCCCTGCCTGACTGATCTTCTCATCCCTACTCTCTTGCAGCATCACTTGGGCTCTAGCCTTTGCTACTTTGAATTCCTCCTCAATCGATGTTAACGGTAACTGCAGTTTTGAAGACTTGCTGTACAGTCCTATATTCGTTAAGGCCGGCGGCACACCCAACCACTTCCTCAAGTGTCTGCTCACTAACCTCTCCACTTCCTCCACTGCTGTAAGGGGGATTTCATACAAGGACATTGGCCATACTGCCCTCGGTAACAGGCCATGTTGGTAGCACCAAACTTTGTATCTTGCTGGG
This sequence comes from Branchiostoma lanceolatum, assembly GCF_035083965.1. Taxonomy (NCBI): domain Eukaryota; kingdom Metazoa; phylum Chordata; class Leptocardii; order Amphioxiformes; family Branchiostomatidae; genus Branchiostoma; species Branchiostoma lanceolatum. The sequence goes on along the minus strand of NC_089722.1, from coordinate 23,503,819 downwards.
AGTTCGCTGTTTTCTATGGCTTCCAGCCCTCTGCGTACTAGCTGTTTGAATTCTTCCACGTTGTTCTTATCACCCAGTGTTGCATCAAACTTTTTCCCCAGGCTTTTAATCGGTTGCTCTGCTATGTTTGGTATTTTCTCTCCCTGGATCTCTAATTGTATCCTGTCACATACTTTCCCTTTCCGCATCACCAGCTTCCTGCACTTTTTGGCCTTGAACTTCATTCGTGTCCAGCTGGCTGCGTTGCTTAGGCTTCTGAGCATGTACTTAGCACTGATCACACTTTCCGTAGTCACAGTCAAATCGTCCATAAAGGCTTTCAGGGGCGGTTGTCTTATCCCAGAGTTGGTCTTCGGCCCTCTAGCTTGGGACAGAGCTGGTTTCATCAACAGATTCATAGCCGTGACGAACAGTATCACAGAAATAGTGCATCCAGTAATGATGCCCTTCTGCAGGCATTGCCAGGAAGTTGTGTGACCATTTACGGTGAATCTAATCTTCAACCCGTCTATGTACTGTTCAATCAGGTGGCGTATTGTTGCCGGGACATGGTACTTCTCCAGTGCTACTTTTATCAACTGATGTGGGACAGAGCCGTAGGCGTTCTCCAGGTCTAACCAGACTACTGCTAGATCCTTCTTTCCAGTTTTAGCTTCTTGGATGAGTTGGGACAGTATGCTTGTATGTTCCAGGCATCCCGAACAGCCAGGCACGCCACCTTTTTGAATGGAAGTGTCAATGTAGGCATTGGCCATCATGTACTCCAGAAGCCTCTTAGCTACAATCGCGAAGAATATCTTGCCCTCTACTGACAGGAGGGATATGGTCCTAAACTGCTCTATTCTGTCAGCGTTCTCCTGTTTCGGGCAAAACACTCCCTCTGCCCTCTTCCATCCCTGCGGCACCTTCTTCTTTCGCCATACTACTTTCAGGAGACTCCAGAGCCTTTTTGTAAGCTTCGGGCACTTCTTGTACACCCTGTAGGGTATTCCACTCGGTCCCGGTGCCGATCCTGCCCTTGCTTTCCTAATCACCTCTCTCACTTCTGCTAACTTCAGCTCGCTACAGTCGAATTCCCTAGTTGGTTGCTCTGGGTCTGGGAACTCTTCTGCAGGTCTATCAGCCAGTGGTGTTTCTCTCTCTGTGTCACCATGCGTCTTTTGCAGGTAACTCTCCACCTCTTCCCTGCTACACGTTAGCCTCCCACTTGTCTTGGCACCAAGTATCTTCTTTGTAAATCTGAAGGGGTTCGACACGAACTCTGCACGCTTTTTCTCCTTCTGACGTCTCTTCTTTCTGGTTCTCTCAGCATTACTCAGGCTACGCAGCCTGGCACGAAGCTCTTCTCTAAGTGAACTCAACGCATCTCTCTCTTCATGGCTAGCTTTCTTCCATCTCTTCTTCAAGGCCTTGAGATCTTTCTTTATCTTTTGCTTCTCTCTCTCTCTGCGGTTCGGTACATTGTTCTGAGGTCTTCCTTTCCCTAGTTCTATCTCTCCGTATCTCTCCAGACCCATGTTGTACACGACTTTCACGAATGCCTCAAGCTTCCTTTCTGCGCTCCCTGCTAGTACACTTTCCAAAACACTTTCCAGATCGTCATCTAACTGCTCCCACTGCCTTTCCGCGTTGCTCTGGGGCCATTTTACACGTCCTTTCCTCGGCTCTTCAGCCTCTTCTACCCTAGGTTCACTACTACTGCGGCCAACCGACTCCCTCACCACTGGACTGGATCCCTGGGTGCCTGCTAGGTGCTGACCTCTCCCTTGGATACCCTGAGGGCTGTGGTTTGCCTCCTGCCTCTGGGTTTCCTCCGTCTCACCAAGGCCTCGCGGCCTCGAGCGTTGATCGAGGTTTCTCTGTTTCTGCAAGCACCCCATCTTTGTTTGGTGTATCTTAAGACCTCTGTTATTCTTGCAGGTTTTACCACAAATACACGTTGTACCGGGAATCGTTGGTCCGGGATCAGTCCGAGTCGTCGTTCTTAGGTCTGTCCCAACGGAGCTCTCTTCCGCCCCCCCTCTCGGAAGCTCCTGGGGGTATTCTTCCGTCATGTCAAAAGGTGCAATGGTTTGAGTGCCTACAAGACTTCAAGCAGGCTGCAAGATTGGGCTGCGGGCCCGTTTGCCTCGGGTCCCAGTCTTTCCTGGGTGTCCACAGTCTCTCCTGTCGTCACCCATCTTTTCTAGGTTGCCAGTCGGTCTGTTCCCGGCTGTCACTGGTAGTACGAAATGTATTAAAGTAAAGCGTTAGCGCCGTATATAGTTGTCTCGAGATGACAGAAAAGATGCTGTGCGTCCACATTGATAAAGTCATATTGGAATTAAGAGTTGTTTATAAACTGTTCTTTTTCCACTCTAGGTTGTGGTGAGCATTCTCCACAAAGAGGGAATAGAATCAGGCCGTACGGGAGAGCTGTATCTCGTGGATCTGGCAGGGAGTGAGACCGCAGGCGAAGTCAACAAGGACGCCGAGGGTCTCCGTGAGGGAGCCAACATCAACATGTCCCTCCTGCACCTCAAAGAAGTCATCCGAGATTTGTCCGTTAAAAACCGCCAGGATTTCAAATTCAGGCGCAGCAGTTTGACTATGCTGCTGAAGAGGGTTCTGACGGGAAATTCAAAGACGGCTTTCATTGTAAACGTGGATCCGTCTAAGAAGTCGCTAAGGGACACAAGAAGGTCGCTCGATTTCGCTTCGGATGCCAAGAAGGTCAAGGTCAAGCCGAAGATTAACTACAGCCCTTTGGAGTCTCTCCTGATCAAGTACGTCACTCCTTCATTCCTTCTGTCCATCCAATCCAATCCAATCCTTCCTTTATCAATTAATTAATTCATTCCCAAGTTACTTCTGTTATTGGCTTATCCATTTCCCACAATTTGTACATCTTGTTTTCTTCTCCTCCAACAAAAACACACAAAAGCCAGCAAACTTAACCGGCTGTGTTATCATTTTAGGTATTTGAAGGACATTGGTGACTTGAAGAGACAGATCAAGACGTTGAAGAAGAGTCGTAAGAAAAGTGCAGACGGCAAAAGACTCAGGTCGGCAAGGAAGACTTCAGATGTCGGGACGGAGGCAGAAGTAGACACGGCATCACTGACATCCGAGTCGGTAAATACCCTTTGCAATGTACATATAAGCTATCAAATAGGACTCTATCAGTATAAATGGTTTATATGCCCTTGTCTTAAACAAATACAAGACAAAAGCTACATATCTTTCCTACTCCGTTGCCAAGCTTTTCAATTGCCATGACTCGAATACTATAATCAATTTATTCAACAAGACACTATCAGCAAATATGTTGCTATCTCAAGTTCGGAGGGAAGTCAACACTGTTTAGAGAGAAGGAATGTGAAATCCCTTACTTGTGCTGGAACTAAGATAGGCTATTTTTCCAACAGAAGGAATCATTTGACGTAGACAAGGTTCGTGAGCTGGTGAACTTCAGCGTGACGAACACTGCCCAGGACTTCCGCGCTAAGCTGGACGGTCTGCTCGAGGAGGAGCGCCGAGAGATCAAGGACGAGATCTCGGCACAGCTGAAGGGCTTCCAGCAGACGGTACAGGAGAAGAGCGAACAGGAGGCTCAACAAACAAAGGAGAGTGTGGGGACAACAGACAAGTGCGTAACGTTATACTGTATACATGTAACTATACATATGATTGCTGTTAATATGTTACTGAAGGTTTCACTGTGTGAAGCACATGAGAAACTAGCGAGAGGTTTTTAATCTCTAATGCTGCCGACAGTTTGCTAATGTCACGTTTGATATAGTACAGTACTCAAACCGTCCATATGAGGTATCTGACTTTACAGTGTGTGATAAATTATCTTGGATAAATACCATGGGCGTTTTAGCCGTGTTTTTCTCTCGCTGACGGCGTCGTTTGATATTTATTCACCACTGTACGTTGTGACTTTAAAGACTTTAAAAGATGAACAAGCTCGACTTCGTTCACGCAGGTTGCTAGAAGAGGTTCACAGCAAGCAGCAGCAGGTTTTGGAAGAACAGCTGCAGACCAGACAGCTGCTGACGGACATCAAAGAGCAGACGGCGGAAGAGCACACGCGTGACGACACATCCGGTCAGCTCAGCGACCACGTACAACAGATGAACATGGCAATGGTATTATGGCCGCCCATTATCATTATCTTCACTTTCACCTACCAACAATTCTGTGTAACGTTACTGCCAACCAAAAGAGCTATCTGCAGAATCATCGGAAAGATTGGATTTGCTAGGTCGGCCAATTCGATACAAATACAAAACTAAAAGGCCTACCGTACAGTTTCATGATCATTCATCATTATCTAGCCCAGTGAGGGTCGATTGAATGATTGTAGAATCATTGTTCTGTTGCGTTTGACGTTTTATTGGGCACTTGGTTTAAAACAATGTCTTCCATGAGTACGTATTTCACTCGTTTGCAATGTTAAGGAGGACCTGAAAACTTTGAACGGAGAGTTGAGGCACGAGATGGAGTCCCACTTGGAGAATATTCGACAAGACATGAAGAATAGAGATGACAGCACTGATAAAAGTGTGAGTTAACTATTACATACGTACATTAGCGTAACGTTTGATCTTTTTCTGAATGACAAATTTGTCACCTATATAGCTATCAGTGTTAAAATGTCATTTGGAAACGATGTCAAAGTTTCGTGTATCGTATTCAACGAATTCAATGACAAAGTTCAATAACATTTTGACAAATGTCATGTTTACTTTTTTTTCTTTCGATCAGTATCATGAAGAACTCAAGAAGTTGCAGACAAACTACGCAGACTTGAAGATAGAGATAAACTTCCTCGCTCAGGCTTTCAAGGAACAGGCAAAGGCTGCTGAGGAAACTAGGGTGAGTTTCTACCAAAAGTAAAGTCACTCGATAGAAAACTAGAGTTCCACGACCTCATACCTTCGCCAAATGATTTTAACCTTTATGACTGACGTATTAGGAGTGTTTCTCATCAATAACAAGAGTTCTACGACCTCATAACTTCGCCAAATGATCTTAACTTTTATGACTGACGTATTGGGAGTGTTTCTCATCAATTATGAATCATACCAGTTGGTCGTCTTCACCCAAATAACATAAGTTGTCCAAACTATGACTATGAGCTAAACAAAGAGGGTTATGCTAACATTTATCATCAATTATGCAAATAAGCTCCTTATTAGCATAATTTGATTCAATGGTGTTCACATTCACACTACTTCCAAACGACACAAGTATGAAATTGCCGTCATTAACTAGTATGGAATTATAGCAGTTTAACATTAATTATAGAAATTAGTCTACATTTGCATATTTTCTATCTATCAACATTCCTATCTACCTCAGTTACAAGTTTGCATATTTGAATAGTCATATCATGGAACACAGCAGGTTTTTAAATTGCCTCATTAATTATGCAAATTAGAATCTGATTTGCATCATTATCATCCAATCAAACAAAGCACCACATAAGTTATAGAGTTATAGTATTTCTCATTAATTATGCAAAAGAGGTCTTCATTTGCATAGTTGATATTTATTACTATTTCTCTCTTCCTCGGTCATGTCACATGTTTGAGAGTCCTATTATGGAATTTGGAGGATGTATCAATTTTCATCATTAGTTATGCAAATTAGATACTGATTTGCATAATAAGTATTAAATCATGTAAATCATCACTCAAGCTAATAGTGCACTTAGCAAAAAGCATGACCATCCATCAAGCCCTTCTTGAGTTATTCCCTTTCACAGTCTGAAGCAAAACCTGCTACTGCAGTCCCAGAAAATGCCGCTAGGGTGTCCAAACCGATACCTTTTACTCTCTTTCCAAAGAGCTATCTACCACTCAAAAGTCGGTTCCATAGCATATCCAAAACATGAGATATCAAAACAGGAATTTCCGCTGCAGTACTTTAACAAGCCGCTAGGGGGCCCAAAATCTAATCATCTTCAGGTCTCACCAAGACCTACCAACATACCAAATATCAAGACAACCCATCCAGGCATTGTTGAGTTATGCTGGTCTTCTTATACATACAAACGCTACCTTATGCATAACCTTCTCGGCGAAGGTAACTACTTGCCTTGAGGAACAGTGCAATTTCACAAGATCAAGATCTGAAAGTCAGTGAGAAGCCAATTTGTGCCAGCCAGGCTTCACAGTCAAACACCCCTGACCCAATGGGAATATCTCCTTACTACACCAGTAACACTTCCCCTACACAAGTAACACGTTCCAGCTGGCACCCATGGAGCTAGTATACACTCATACAATGTAACACATTTTTACACTTTTCTCGTTAATTATGCAAAGTACTTCGCCCAAAATCTAATCATCTTGAGATTTCCCACATACACATCAACACACCAAATACGACAACAATCCATCCAGGCGTTCTCGACTTATTCTGTTCACTAACAGACACACAGACAAGCGTCAAAACATAGACTTCTTGGCGAAGTCAACTAGCATGGTATCCAAACCTATTATAGCTCCCGAGTATCCTCTCCGCAGAGAATACTCGGGAGCTATAACAGCCTATCTATAGGTTTGGATAACAGGCTAATAGAAAAACCATATGTGGTGGAAGAATAGACGCAGGTGCTCAATACAGTATCTACTAACTTGCACTGTGAATTTTTTTTGGGTTTATTGTGAATATTTTGTTGCTCATCTTTGACTAAAGGCCTATTACATTTGCCTCCGCCGGAAAAAAGAGGGGATAAATCGTGAACCAAATGACAGGGCTCACCAAACTAAACCTTATATACAATCTTTCCATGTAATTGTATCGAATTGACTTTGTATCGTTAAGAAGAATCATGTATCACGATTTTGTTAAAAATCTTTACTTGTTACATAGGCTCGGGCCGAGGCTAAGACAACAGCGGCTGATGATGATGCTCAAACGTTTCAACAAAACCATGGATCCACAACTCTGCAACACAGGTAAGTGGTGATCACTTGCGTAGCAAGAGTTACTACTGTATGACCCTATATTGCTTCATAGTATTAGACGCTAGATTTTATCACGAGGACCGCTATCGACATGTCGAACAAATTAGCGGGAATTGGGGACGCGGCAAACTCATATTATCAATTTTCAGTATTATGTGATTTTCTGTCAGCAAGCGACTGATATAGTCCGCCCAGGACTTTTGACCGCCTGAAATTACAATTTTCGCTCGAAAGTTTACTAATTAACAGAATATTTCACTTCTTATTGCAGAGATCCCTTGTCGTCGATAGAAGCTGGTACGGAGACCTCGTGCTGCGAGTGTTGTGAGGTGTGCTGTACGGGGACCTGGTACAGGCGGCCGGGGTACGCCTGGTTCAGCGTGCGGGGGAAGGGCGCAGGCTGGGTGACACTGCTGGTCATGTTTCACCTGCTTCTCTGTCTGCCCATCTTTCCTATCATCCTGTTTTATTTCTACACGAGGCGATATTATCAGGAAACCAGTCAGTTGCATCCGACGGCCGAACCTCCGATGAAAGAGGATGGAGAGACGATGTCCCGTGTGATACAGGACTCCTAGAGACTTTAATATCTGTACATTACAACATCTATCTTCCTTTATTAGAGATAATTAAAATGTTGGTCCTATCTGGTTCACAATCGGTCTGCCACTATACATGTATATAGAAAGTAATAAGTGATACATACTATAATATTTCAGTTTCGCACGTGGTTTAATAAGCTAGGACTTTACTACAACGAAAAATATTAAAGCTGGCATGGACAAATGCTGTAAACAGTATGGAATATCAAGAGCAGTGCTGCCCGTTCCCAAGTTCCTTGGTATACCCAAATTAGATACATATAAGCTGTAATCTTTCTCATTTTTTCCTGTATCATATTCAATAAAGGTCAAGTTTCGTTTTGAAAGTGTGTTATGAACAGCCTTTTTTTCATCCTGACCGGGTCTAAGCAAACATGCATGTATGCTATTCCACAGTAAGGAAATCACAAAAGCATTAAAACACATACCGAAGACTTGAGCATATCTTATCAACCTTCCCCTACTACCGAACCCTATACACATCTACTAAGTTAGTCCAAACAGATCTCCAACCCAACATCCTCTTGTATAATGCACACCTGTACATCTAAACTGTGCATACTGGTATACGACAAAATTTGCATATTTGGGAAAGCTTAAAGGTCTGCATCTGTATACCTTTATATCCAAAACAATGAACTACCACACAATGAAATTTGTTATATATGCTACGTCTATCAGAATGACACAACGTTAGATTCTGTAAAAACTCACAGACGAAACTTATAGACGTTTCTGAAAAACTACTTTGCATATTTGTGACCACACAAGAGTGTTTTCAAAATGGCGGCTTCCGGGTATGTTGGCGGGAATTCAAACTTTTAAAGAGCAGAACAACACGCCGAAAAACAGGTAAACGTCCAGTCTTATTCTCAGCAACACATTAAGAGAGTAGTTTGAAGTTAGCTGAAAATTTAATGGCTTGAATGAGCCCAGAACCAGAAACCGTGGGCAAGACTGTCAAAATCATGGGAACCTGGGGAGGGGGGCGGAGCTGGATAAATTTGGTTACCCTTCTCAATTTGTTGCCCTGCCGCGCGCAGAATAATGTGCTGCGAGTATGTCATGCCAGGACGGCAGGAGCACATTCATAATTATTCCAAAATTTGCCATTGCTAGAAATATAAGCTCCTTGGGTACACCGTAGAATGGCAGGCACAATGTTCATAATTTGCATCATTGAACCTTGCATCATACATGTAATACGCTTATGTGTTTTTATACAAATTTATTCATATGTAACCATGTATTTATTTACATTTACATGTTAGGTCAGACACGGTGATACTGTCAGTGCCACCATGAGTAGAATAAAGGATGGTGCTGGGCCCTCAACCAGTGGACATGGCAACACTCGGCCCCCTCCTAGAACAACAACTGTAAGCATATAAACCCTTACGTGTACAAAATACAGATAGGTAATGTAACGTTATATCAAAGAACGTTTAGACATTAGGAACTAGTGGTGTAAGTGATAAATAGGCAATTATATGTATATCAAAGAATGTTTTTAACTAGTACTGTAGATGTTAAACCGGATAGTGAGTGCGTGAGTGTATAACTATAAGTGATACGTTAAACTCGACATGTTGAATTACCTATATTCTTGTATGTAGGTTAATTCATTTGTATCCACTTGTTTGCATGTACATGTACATGTACATGTATAGTTGTAGAAGACCTTACGGAAATTGCTGTACTTGCTATTGTTGTGTGAATAAAGATTGTTGCATATAATCCGATATGTCTTGATGAAAATACACCGGTATCCAATTCGGCGTCACCTTGTCTATTCAAAAAGTAGTTGACTCAATTTGAGTCCTGACAAATGCTGTTTCTACATGTGTCAGGGTCGGACCTACGAGTACACAAAGCTGAGTGATGTGAAAGTCAGGACAACAGTGAACTTATATGCAGCTGTCAAGTTCTTCAAGCCACCATTTCCGTCAAGAGGAACAGGTAAGTCACACAGAATGAAATAAGCTTGTCTCGCTAATAAACGTTACTGTTCTCTGTTCAACAAGTTAACACACCAGCTTTGCAGGCACACTGCGACGTCAGGCTGTATCACACCAAACAAGTAAATAACGTCTAAGTACAATTTTATCTGACTTCATTTGATATTTGATGTCTTAAAAGGCCCCTACTGTATTTGAGATTTTGACAAGGCATGTTCAATGAGCTACATTAGGTTAAGGAAAGAAGAAGTTCATAAAGACCTCAATTTTTGTAAAATTATTACTGAATTCTTTGGCTCTTTCTTGTGTTTTTCATTACCAGTGTAAGTTGCTACTGGCTAGTGTGGCTACAAGCATGTTTGACATGTTGTATAACATTATAACTTGTACCATTTCAAATGTTTGTGGAATCCCTGTTTCTATATGCCATCTCTCAGATTACTGTATGGTGGCTAAACTTGTCGACCCATCTGTGGGGAACCTTGATGAGGGACTGAAGTGCTTGTTCTTTGCCAAGGAAGAATCCACCCTTCCGCAGATTCAGTCAGTTGGGGACATTGTCAGGATACACAGGCTTAAGGTGAAGGGTATCTTTTGTTATGGAGGGTTAACTGTTAACCTTCTCCCTGCTTCCCAACCCACTCACTAGTACAAATGTTGCGCAGATGACCGAAGATGATGATGATGATGATGACGACTGTTATCCCAAAAGCTTAGCACGAAGAAGGTTAACAATAGATTAGCACAGTTAAATGACTGTCCCATTTATATTTCATAAGTAGAAGAAAGGAATGAAAACATTTGTTTTTCATTGTCTCTTTCATTTTGATTTTCTGAACACCATAATTTTAGGATTCCTGACTTAAATTATAAATTACCTGTCTGTCCCCTCCCTTTCAGACCCTTTTCACTGAGTAGAAATATTGGTGCTAACATGGCAGTTGACTTAAATACTACCTACCACATGTATATATCTATATCAATTTGTTGTGTCTTATAATTAAGAAAGTCCAATATTCCTTGCACAGGTTGACAACTTTAAAGACACACCCCAAGGTAACAAGGGTCCAGGGTTCTCCTGTCTAGTGTTTGATGGCAGACAGGGCGCCCCAACCAATCCTCGCAGCGACTCGCAAAACTTCACCTTTGGACCTAAAGATGAAGCTAAGGTATTATCACTTCTCATATATAAAGTTTTAAAAAGGCAGTTAGATATTTTACAACTCTGTTGTCATCTTGACCTCTTGCTAGATTTTCACTTCATCAGATAGAGAGAACTGATGCATGTCCGTTTCTATGATCAGGTGTTGGAGCTCCGCCAGTGGGTTTCTCTGACCCCAGAGTTGAATGTGATGAGTAGTGACCCCCCAACCTTCGCTGATGTCACGGAGGGAGAGTACTATGATCTGTCCTGCCAGGTACAGTTTTATCACCTCTTTGTGCTTTATTGTACCGCATGAGCTCTAACACAGCAAACAATAGAGGATACTGTAAATCTTGAAATGTTTGCAGTGGTTTTATTTTCTCGGTGACCTCTCCACCCTGAATACATGACACTACAAATATTCACCTCCCATACTAGTGTACTACAGAATTGATTCAAGTTTAACTGCAAACTTAAAACATCACAAAAACCTCTTTTCCCATTGTATTAAGAAAATTGATGAATAAATGAATTTGCACTAACCTCAGATCCCAAGGTCATTTACAACAATTTTATTGAGCTTTGAACAAAGGTGAATGTTAGAAATATACATTTTAAATACATGGTTTTGTCTCCTCCTGTCCAGATTGTGTCCATGGCCAGAGTTGATGAGAAATGTGTACTGTTCCAGGTCTGGGATGGCACCATACCAGCAGAGTAATCAATTTCAATATTATATCTTTAGTTCTTGTTTTAAACATGGCAGGTCCTCCAGTATTGTAAGCAACACTATCCTAGAATATGGTATGCCCGCACAACAATACACATACATAAGGAGCATGCATGTAAAACATTCAGAAAAGTACAAAATCTCCTTGGTACATGTAACAAAACATTGAAATCCAAATGGTTGAGACCAATACCATAATAACTGTCCTGGTCTCTATCAGTTTTCGGTTTCTTTGAAGTCTACCAACATAGACAAACCTTCATGAGAAATAAAGACTGTTTTTCGTTAATGTTGTTAATTATGTTATAAAATTTCTCTTCCTTCAGACCCTTCAGAAAGGCTGACCTTCACGACCTTTCCCTGGACCAGAAAGCTGACTTAGCCCAGAAGGTCAAAGGTTACCTGGTGGATGTGTTCATCTTTGACAACCATGTGCCAACTGCTCTTAGATTTAAGGTCAGACAATATTTAATGTTGTTAGGAAGCTGCACACATTTATGTTCCATCATGTTTTGTGAGTTGTTTGTATTGCATTTTTAAAAGCAGAGTGCCACCATGACATACATGTACACCAACTCTGTACTTGTACTGAAATGTTAAGTAAGTAATGTTTTCTGCACTTCTGCCAATATGATTTAAGTGTTATTTTTAAACACATAGTCTAGCAAATTCAAATGTGTTTGAATGTTGAGAGAAATGATAAATCTCACCTGTGATGCAAGCACCTTTTGTGGTCTGTGAAAGTGCATACTCTTCATAGTACACATTTTTACATTTTTTATTACTTAACGTTTTATATTTTGTCCTCTATCATGTAGCCTGGAGACTTTGTTAGAATCAACAACCTGCATGTTGCAAAGTACAAGCCCCCAGACAACGAGGCCGGACCGTCTGCTCAACTGGTGGAATTTGTAGTACACAAGGGGACATCATACGGACGGGGTCTCACAACGCTCTCCTCAGATCACCCCAACCTACAGGACTTGAAGAGGTTTGCTTGTTGTTGTTTGTTTCATATTGCACTTATTTGAAATTGATTATGATTATAAGAACAACTGATGGTTTTGACAATAGATTATATAAAAATATAGCCCAGTAATATCAAACTTTATAGGAAAAACAGTTTTCTTAAATGTTGACATCTGTTTCCAACAGTGTTATGAAGCAAGTCATAGATAGAAGTACCACCACAGGAGTATCTACAAGTGAACAAGATGACGCTGCTGTCCATGGCCCTGTAAAAAAGGCTAGAACTGGAGAAACTTCAGATAAGAGTGATGGCTTGCTATTGGAGAGGGGCAGTAATGTACCAGAGGTGAATAGCAATGCACAAGAAGGGAACAGCATGGCTCAACAGGGGGATAGCAATGTACAGCAAGGGGATCACATGCCTCAAGAGGGGGACAGCAATCCACAGGGAAGAGACAATACTGTGCAGCAAGGAGGTAGCATGGCACAAGGGAACAATGCTGCACAGGAGAGGAATAGCAATGTGCATGAAACAAACAGTAACAGGAAAGAGAAGAACAGCATTGTGCCAGCGGAGGGCAGCTTTGCTAGCAGCTCTAACAGCACTGACAGACGGTGCCTACAGGAAACAGGGACAGGTGGGTTAACATTTTTTTTGATGAAAATTGTGAAAATGCTATCAAAAGGTGATTTTAGTTGGGCATTGTGATCATTTATGGTAGTCTCAGTAGTCTCAGAGAAATTAAATTTTTTGCATGTACTTATGTAGAGCTGATATCTTGGCTAAAAAGGTAAAATCCATGTCTTTTCAGAGTTTCTTATTCAATTTTTTTTTACATTCTCCCATAGTTAAACTGGCTTGTTCATATGTTGGTGCCCTAACCCTTTCTGGGTTCACAGTGACATCTGCATGAGACTTTTGACCATGTTTTTTCCTGTAGTAATCACAGGCCATCATCATATCAAGGTGACGCCGATCCACGCCGTGTTGACTCACTACACTCCGTTTAAGTTCCGCTTGAGGGCACAGCTGGTGGACTACAGTCCGAGGGACGTCCGGGAGTTCTGCTGCCTCTTCTGTTATACCTGTAACTATTGGTAAGGACTGGAAATTCAATTTGTAAAGTTGTCTATATATGAATGTTCTTTTGTATGTCGTGCGTTAACATCTGTGTGTGTGTGTGTTTGTTTGTTTGTTGATGTAAGAATGTTTTTGTTTGGTACATTATAGGACAACATTGAAAATGACAAGCAATATGTAATTATGACTTTTTGACATTCCAATCTGCAAATTTCACCAGCCAACATCTTTCTTTCACTCAGTATAGAGATTCCATCTTCATTGAAACGGAACGATTTTCAAGAGGAAGGAAGGGAGAGCTCAAACAGTAGTTTTCCTTGTCTTCGATGTAAGAAAACACAGTCCAGATATGTCAATACGGGTAAGCACTTTTAGATTTTCAAACACAAACTATTGTAACAGTACATCTGTGCCTTAATTAGCTTAACTTAATTAGCTTTTTTGCATATTGTAAGTTATTCTAAAGCACATCTGTATTTGAAAAATAAACACATAAATTGTTATGTATAGTATCTACTTCACATGATGTTTATCTTTTAAATGTATTTCGGCTATTAGACAATATTGTCATTATTGACAATATTAGCCAAAATTCATGAGTTATTGAATTGAATTTTATTGAATTGAATTGAATTGTCAGCTAATTTTAGCTGCAGCCTTCCTCTGGGTCATACTATTCATAGATAATCGTAATCACTTTGCTGGGACATGTGACGATATATGGACACAGGATGTCAGCAACTGTTCAAAAGTGCCTGGAAGTATATACTTTGTAACAAGTCAAAAGGTGCAATAATCACAAGCAGGGCTGTTATCTTATTACTATAGATTCTGCTGTCATCCCCACCATGAAGTACATCTATATTGTAAAGTTCACCTTGGATGATGGGACAGGGTTGCTGGAGGCTCACATGTGGAAGGAGCATGCTGTAAGTATAGTTCACCTCAACACAGGTCTACATTCTAATGTTATTTGTTACATTATCACAGTTCATTGTTGATTGATACTATGACAGCCCAAAACAACAAAAAGAGAGAGTGACTTTGCATACCAGTGCTAAAGCATAATAGTAGTGTACCTTTGTAAAAATGTGAGCTGTCACAAAGCTGCATTATTTTGTCAAATGAAAAATTAAAGCAGATGATTTAGGGGCCAAATGATTGTACTTTTTGAAGATACTGATACTAGTAGTGTATTATTTAATACATCTTTGTACATTTATCAAGCCAAGAGTACACTTATCAGTCTGTGTCTTTCTGTGGTATTTCAGGAGGCGTTTTTCAAAGACCTGCCACCGTGCAACTTGTACCAACATCATGACGACAGACAGGTTTGTTTATTTGTGTTTATCTAGACTATGTGTGTGAGTGTACAAACTGATTTGACACTCCTTAAGATGGTTGGTGGTTGTAGGATACAAACACCCCAAAGCTACATGTATATGTACAATAGACATAAACAAAGTGCAGTGGACCACTGAGAGATTGCTGCCTTTTCTAAGTAGTATGTAAGTCTTGTGAGCAGCAATAGTCATGATTTGAACCCTCAGCCTCTAGGTTCATCAACACATGTTCTACTTTGCTGTACTCACTGCAGGTGCTGTCTGAATACATGCAGCAGCTGTGTCCAGGTGCTGCCAGTCAGACAGCTGCACCCTGGATGGAATGCTGCATCATGTCTTACACTGTGAAGGACTCTGGCCCGGCCTTGTACCAGATCTTTGACACCACACTCGCACTGGAAGCAGCTTAGACTTTGAAGTGATGAAACTTTCTGTTGCAGAAGCTGAATTTGTAGTCTTCGGGGAAATCATGACTATGTAAAATCAAGTTGGCATGTTCTTAGAAATCTTCCACCCAGCTTTTGTATTGAAAGCTACACATGTTGCTATGGTGGTATTTCAATGTGGTCAAATTATAAAAAAAAAAGCACAGTCTGTAGACATCTCTCTCCAGGATGTACTATGTACAGACTCCAGCTGTCACAGTATGGTGACCCCTAGCCCTCTAAGTGTGTTGAAGACTTCTTCTGGGACATATCTCTGGTACCACCAGGTTGGGTCTGGTCCTGTGGTGACCAGTTTTAGAAGATCTGTTTTTACAAGACGTATTATTTATTCATTTATTGTTTACCTCAGGGTCAACACATACAAATATATAAAAAAAGAACAAAAATAACTAAGGTATGTACTATAACTACTTAAAAACTGGCTCTATCAAGCGGCCTGTTACGGTGGGCGCACCAAATGACAGTATCAAACTCAGTATTAGACTCCCACATAGGTGGACGTATACTACATGTATTTTCTGTGCATTATATGTACATGCCCAACCTCTCCTGTATTTAGTATTGTATCCAAAGTGACCTACAAGGTTACAGCAATTGTTACAACTGAAAACTATGTGCAAATTTTATAATACAGATGTCTTGTGGTTGGTTATTGTTTTAATCATGGAATTAAAAATGTATTGTTACTAGTACTCATGTGTTTTAGGAGTTGTTTCTTTTTAGCTTTCTTGTTTGCTTGTATCATATAGCTGGTAAACTGCCTCAAGATGTAACACCATTTTTGTTAAGTTAGTACAAGTGCAAGCTACCCAAAACTGGACTGAACCACGTCGTTCCAAAGTTTGACTGAAGAGGCCTGCATTACATAGAGCGCAATCAGCTGTTTTAACACACAGCGGTCCTGGTCTGGAATGACGTCATCAGGCCTCCTGACGTGTGCGGGTCGCACGCTGACTCCTGGTGTGCCGATGAAACTTGATACACGAGTCTCCGACTGGTCTTATCCGCAGTGTAACGAACCAGGAACAAAGAAAGATAACGCTCAAATCTCCCCTGAACTGATAGAATTAAATGGCACACCAGCATGCCAATGTACACGTACGCTACACACAGCCAATGGCACTATTTACACAGAAAACGCGTGTGTAAATCAATCGGGCCAATGCCGACACGGCGCAGGTGAGGTGTGGTCAGTATCACACTGGGTATGCTGCTGAGGTGTATAAACATAATGGCCATAATGAGGCCTCCACTCTTTCGTATCATTATCACCTATAGAACCTGTTGTCAATTATCATTGCGTTACACCATCCAACGCTTAATGAAGTACCCTGTTCGAATAGAAAGGTTCTACTTGCTTTTGTCAACTCATATTTTACACCCAGGCACCTATCGCGGGTCATGATGGCAATATATCATATCATGTATGTGACGGTCCCTTGAAAGCGACCGTAAATTACGTTGTAAAAGTTTATTTCTTTGTGTAATGTTATACAAGTATCGTTTATATTGCTCTGAAATAGTGGTAGACTCTACCGTCTTTTATTCTTCACAAATACATGTTTTCCCTCAATCTTTCTATTTTCTCCTGGTCTTTAGGTCTCATAATCACTCATACCTACCATTATTAATCTAACCAGACGTCTTATTAAGACAACAACAGAGGAGGCGCAAACAGACAGAAAAGACCAAGACCTCGAAACAGCAAGAGGAGAAGGCAAAAGGTATGGTGATCATCCCTTACATCAAAGGAGTCACAGAACCACTGGAAAGGATGTTCAGGAAACACAATGTAGCCACTGCGGTCAGGCCAAAAACAACTCTAAGGAGCCTGTTGGTACATCCCAAGGACAAGGTGGATGACCTAGCCAAAACAGACTGTGTATACAAGGTCCCATGCGCAAGCTGTGAAGAAGTATACATTGGGGAAACAGGCAGGACCCTTGGAACTAGGCTCAAGGAACATCAAAAGGAAGCTACCGACAGTGATGCGGTCAAGTACACTAGATCCCAGAAAAGACAAGCACAACAAGAAGAGAGGAAATCTGCAATCTCGGACCATGTTGCTAGAAACAACTGTGTCATTGACTGGGAGGGAGCCAAAGTTATAGACAGGGAGGACAACAGACGCATTCGTTGGATCAAGGAGACAGTATGGATTAGGAAGTCATCACCAGTGATGAACCGAGACGAGGGGGGATACAAGCTCAGCCACGTTTGGGATTACGTTCTCGCCGCAAAAGCGCCACCTACATCGGCTACTTATAGCGGTGAGAAGCAGTACTCCAGTCAGAAGCTCTGAAGAAGGTGTCTGACAGACACCGAAACGTCAGCAGGTGAGAATTACCGGTTGTGTAAAAAGAATCTCCAATACTCCGTCTTATTAAGGTTTGAACCTTTCTAACAAATTGGATTTCCATCATCCTCACTCGCACTGTCACTGCAAGAACGTCTGGGGGAGAAAAATTGCGTGGAAATAATCTGCTCAACAATACCGCGATCGGCGAGCCCAAATGTTCTGAACTTTCAACATAAAGGCGACCGCACATTAACCTTTTCCTAACGTAGAATTTCAATTAAACCCAGAGTAAGTAATAACTAAAAAGCCCTCCGAGTTCTGTTGTAGAATTACACTCCATTGACGATAACCTTTCATTTGACACTTCGCAATTGTAAATGGTGTCATTTTGCATAACTCATGAAAAGATGTTCCGTCATGCATGCTAATTCATACAGATGTGGTGAAAACTGTATGATATTTAAAAACGTCCACCGCGACGATCGTACACGTATTTACTACGAATCTTCGCGTCAAACAAAGGATTTCAACCGCGCTCATGTTTTTGTATCCAAACCACATTGCCACAGAAATTATAATACTTCTTCCTCCCTTTGTTTTAGAGGGGTTGGATTAAGCGGAAGTGGAGAGGTTGATCTAATTTTAGAAGCGGAAGTCTGCTCTCGTGCCCGGGACCCGCAACTTCCCGCTCACAAAATGTCACGTTATCTGTGAGCAGACAATAGAACCTTCATTAACGTGATTACAAAGAGGCGTATAAATGACAAGAGAAGTACGGTAAAGGCCAGAGGCGTGCAGATCAGTGGGAGTCTGTGAGCAGGTGAGGATCCGGACGCGTGGAAAAGTGTCATCAAAAACTTGGAAGAAAACATGCCAGTAGCAGGAGGGGAAACAAAGGAGAGAGGGGACAACGAGGAGAACTTAGAGTACGTACAATCTATATAATATTTTTTTGGTATTGACGTGGTATCTTTTTAGGTTAGCGACTTTTTTCTGCTTTGTGTGTGTATAATGATGTCATAAGGACCGTTACATTACAGCTAGCTGCCCCGGGGAAAAATAACGGTGACGGAACGAGACGGTCATAAATTAGGAACGTTTAGAAGTAAACACCAACCCCCCTTTGACATTTGTGTTTTTAAGTACATCAAAGGAACCTAATGTGAAATTTCGTTTGACCGCTTAGGTTTGATTTCTCTCCTGATGAAACGTGGTGTTGGATTGATGTGGACGTTGTAACGTTTGACCGTCTATTGTAAGAATGGCATCTTTCCAGGTGATTAAGGGACTACTTCAAATCTCTACCAATAAGAAGATTAGGAGTGTATGTACATACCACATAATGAGAGGAATAGAATGGGATCTGACAAAAGTACAAGTTCAAGCACCTTAAGGTAAAATTAGGTCCGACGGGAAGCAATATTCGCACCGTAACTGAGCCAATATAATATGTATGCCAGTGTAGTACTGCTACACCTTTGTTCAAGTAAAAAGTCATGTTGATGTAATAGTTGCATCACAAGGTTATTTAATTTTTTCGGACGGGTTTCGAACGTTTGTGGCCGAAGATTGAAGCTTTCTCTATGAGTTCCGTTCTCATTTAATAGTTCTGGACGCTACCCTTGGGCCTATCGAGCGAATGAAACCGAACTGAAGCCTATAAAACATTCCAATGAAAAATACCTAGACACGGGGCCTGACCATCAAACCTTGCTGGACGACCTAATTAATCAGGCCTAGGCGGAAACTAAGGAACAGCATATACATAATTAGATATTTTTATAGGTCAAAGCAGCACACCCCATCAAGCCTATGACCGAGGCTACATTTCAGTGCAGTATTCCCCTCTGCTTGTTGATCCGTGTAGTACGTCCCACCAAGCCTGTGACCGAAACTAAAAGACATGTTGTTTAGCATGGAACGGAACACGGAACTAAAAGATGTGTTGAGCAGTAAGCCTGTGACCGAGGCTACAGATGATGACGTATCAGACTAATCCCGTTGTTTGTAGTTCGTGCCGCACGTATCAGCAGCCTTATCTCTTCCCACAGGGAGACCGTTAATGAAGTTCTGGACATCCATCCCACCCAGCTGCAGTGTGGCGGCTGTAGCAAGAGCATTTCCGACAGATACTTCCTCAAGGTTAGAGCTTCTCTTTGTCTTTTATAGTCCTAAGGCCATGTTGATTTGATTATATGGATGGCATCCGGGCGCACATCAATTTTCGTCCATTTCCGCACACCAAAAAAGTTTTCTACATACTGTAAACCATGCAAAGCAGCTGTAAAATTAGCAAATGTACGCCGTAAATTGCAAAAAGATATTTCGGAAAACGGATACTAATGTCTAGAATACCAAACTCAAAGAAGAAGATGTGAAAGACCAAAAATGAACATTCCATTCTCTGTGTGTTAAGTCATCTGTTCAACGATCTTGACCACGTAGATTTGGTAATGAAGGCATTTTTTTACAATTTTATTTTATTCGCACGCATCAGTTTTGGGGATCCCAGAGGATCAAAATCAACATGGCCTAACCCTCTCCCGAGAAGGTTGCGTATTACCTAGCATTGGTTAATACGGGTTAACGTTTGTTTCTCAAGAAGTGGTGTGGTCCTAAGAACAAATGGTCTGATTTTAGAAAAGTGCTTAATCCTACTTTAGGGAATATTTCAGGATCATTGCCGACGCGGCCCTTATGACTTCAATTAGAATTGATAAATCGTTTCATCCTGCCTTCATTCTGGAGAAAAATAGTTATGATTTTACAATTAATTCGAAAATACTACAATACTTTACTGTTTGTAATTATGTTTACTGTTTGTGACTTAGATTCAATACCAGTATGGAATGATGGCCACATGTCACGGTACAAAAGAGACGCCCAGTGGCTAAATGAAATATTGCAGTATGTACAATGGATTGATCATGACTCGCCCTTAGGTAGGTAGGTAGTTGCGGGGTGACATACCCTTTCGTTGGCTGAAACAAGACGGGGATGGAGGATGTGCCAGGTCCCCCGTCCGGGTGAATAGTGTAAATCACCGAATTTGGAACATTTCTAGCAAGGTAGTGAGAGCCGAATACACTCTGGAAACATAAGTATACCTGGCGACACAGTTAAACTCATAAACTGGTTACATACTGCAGTATTTCAGCTAGCCGCAAGGCGTCTCTTCTGAACTGTGTCAACCGCACCAGGGTCTGTTAAACAGCACCGGTGTCATACTGCAGTAATTCGCCCAGCCGTAAGGTGTCTCTTCTGAACCGTGTCAACAGCACAAGACTCTGTTGAATAGACCGTTTGCAGATGACTGCCACAATTGTTGCCGTGGTTCACTCTTTTGTAATTTTTCAGGCGATGGACGAGTATTGGCACGAAGACTGCCTGTCCTGTGATCTGTGTGGGTGCAGACTGGGGGAGGTGGGCAGACATCTGTACAGCAAATATGGCAGGAAACTCTGCAAGAGAGACTACCTAAGGTACATGCACGACAGATGGAGCTTTACATACCAAACGTTGCCATTATTATTATTTCATTGTACCATAAGATTGTGTGATTGTACAACAGTGAATTAGCTTTGATGTTCCAAGGAAAAAAATGAAAAGGTGATCCTAGTTCAATGGTGCAAACTATATAATGTTATGTTATGTTATGTCTGTTTCTTATGTCATAGTAACTTTGAAAACATATCTTAAGATGAACTTCATAGATATCATATTTCCATTCGTTCCTGACAGTCCCTTCACCGCAAAGCTTTATTTTATTCTCACGGATTCTGATTATGTACACATTATCCATCAGACACGACTTTTGGATTTTTTCCAGGTTGTTCGGGAAAGATGGAATCTGTTGCGCATGCGGAAAGCGAATCCGGGCGTACGAAATGATGATGAGGTCGCTTGACAAGGTATATATATTCTTATGATTATAGTTATGGGTTTTTCTCAAGATACACTCGACAAGGTAGCTAAAGGCCCGATTATGTAAATTGTTATATCATTATGATTATAGCTATGCGTTTTCCACAAGATAATGGCGTTATCTTCATGAGATCAATTTCCTTTCGGGGGGGGGGGACGATTTTTTGTTCTTTATACATGTAACACATAAACATTGAAGATCCAAACGTCTGCTTGGAGATTGCCTCCTAGTAACACTTCGATGTTTCATCTCTATTGAAGTTCCGCGTGTTTCTTCATCTTGCAGGTGTTTCACCTGGACTGTTTTAAGTGCTTCACCTGCAATAAGAACTTCTGCGTGGGAGACAAGTACGTCGTGATGGAGAACACCATCTTCTGCGATAACGACATTCCAGAGTTCAGAGAGCTGATTTCAGACGACTAAGATTTCTTCTTGACTGTGTAACATAACCTCCATAGCAGGCTCTCTGAGCCTTTGTTTAGGCTTATGATACACTTACGGGCCTCATGGTTACGGACTGGCTGCACAAACGACCCAGTACAAAAAGAGGTCATCAGAAAAAAGTGTATAATAAGCCCCAAAAAAGGCCAGGAGGGCCTGTTACGGAGGCTAGTCCAACACGTTACACATAAAATTGATCCAAATGTCAAACGTATACTATGTACTAATAATGTAGGGATTACAGTACATTCTTAACACTAACGACGCTTGGAGGTACAGAGTTAGAGCTCCTATGCTATCCAACGACAATTTATCCTTTGTATAATACTTGTAAAGTAGATGTTCTTAACTATGAACATAGAATTTTAGAAAGGAAATTGCTGGATAAAATCTTTTATCTTTTGAGCTTTCATTGTTGTATACAGTACGTATGTAAAGCGTTGTTGTGACATGTAGATATGCCGTATATATATTGTGTATAGATATGTTGCTGCGGCATATGATTAATGATAACTACTACTACGTAAAAATATGAATAATCTCTTGAATCTCAGTGATAACGAAGGTCATAACAATGATTGAACACACAGACCATAAGTAGGATATCTTTTTTCAGGCAATCATGTTTTATTGCACCGTTTAAGTGATCCTCAAACCTTACGGCATTTTGTAAGGATAATTTGTTCATCGAAAGCTGTAGATATGATTTCTACAGCTTTCGAAATATGAACAATAAATCATGTATCATTGCTACATTATCAAAAAAATGAATAAGATATCAGGAAGAATGTTGTGGTTATGGTCGTATGTCATTGTTATATGATTTTGTGGTCTTATATCCAGATACCTATCATAAAAGCTGATGAACAGTCAAGTAAAAGGCCAAAGGTGTCAAAGGAAATCGGATAATATCATAATATCATAAATTCATAAATTCATAAATTCATAAATTCATAATATCATAATATCATAATATCATAATATCATAATATCATAATATCATGATATCATAATCTCATAATATCATAATATCATAATATCATAATATCATGATATCATAATATCACAAATAATATCATAATATCATAATATCATTATATCATAATATCACAATATCATAATATCATAATATCATGATATCATAATATCACAAATAATATCATAATATCATAATATCATAATATCACAAATTCATAATATTATAATATCATAATATCATAATATCATGATATAATGATATCATAATATCATAATATCATAATATCATAATATAATAATATCACAATATCATAATATCATGATGTCATGATATCATAATATCACAAATTCATAATATTATAATATCATAATATCATAATATTATGATTATTATATTAATATCATAATATCATAATATCATTATATCATAATATCATAATATCATAATATCATAATATCACAATATCATCATATCATCATATCATCATATCACAAATTCATCATATCACAATATCATAATATCATACTATCATAATATCATAATATCACAAATTCATAATATCATAATTTCATAATATCATAATATCATTATATCATAATATCATAATATCATGATATCATAATATCACAAATAATATCATAATATCATAATATCATAATATCGTGATATCATAATATCACAAATTCATAATATTATAATATCATAATATCATAATATCACAATATCATAATATCATGATGTCATAATATCATAATATCACAATATCATCATATCATAATATCATAATATCACAAATTCATCATATCACAATATCATAATATCATACTATCATAATATCATACTATCACAAATTCATAATATCATAATTTCATAATATCATAATATCATAATATCATAATACATATTCAAGTATATCTGGCGAGAGAAACCTCCAAAAGTAAAAATGAAAACTCTGATTGGAAAAAAATGTCAAGGTGGACTTAAAATGATTGATTTTAATATAATGAACAAGGCCTTAAAAGCCATATGGATTAAAAGATTTCTAATGGACCCATCAAAAGAAAAAGAGCACTTGTTTGCAAGATGGGGAGGCTTCCTGTTGTTCCGATGCAATTACGCTACCTCTCAGTTAAATCTTAACGACATGCCCCCATTTTACAACGATGTTTCAGTTGCATGGGAAGAAGTGATGGAATACGAACCCAAAACACATAGACAAATATGTTCGCAAGTTTTGTGGAATAATAGATTTATTTTAGTAAAAAATGCACCAATATATTACAAAATCTGGATAGATGCCGGAATAATCTATCTGAACGATTTGTTGTACGAGGATGGATCTTTTCTTACAAACAAAGACCTACACAATTTATATGGTTTGACCATGGATTCAAGACAAATAATGAATTTCAATTCTATAAAAGCGGCAATACCAAAAAATTGGAAAGATAATATTAAAAACAATGGGAAAAAGTGCGCCTCTAAAAATATCATTGAATACACGGAGAGAATCCATCCCCTCACAACAACATGTAAACAGATATACGATACCCTTATAGAAAAACAAGTTATACCACCCACTAGAGAAAACGAAATCAATTGGTAAAGACAACATCGAGAAAGTTTATACTACCGCCTTTATTGTCACTAAAGAAACCAATTTACAATATTTTCAGTACAAGATAATCCACCATTTCCTACCTACAAACAGCTGGTTAAAAAAAACAAATGTAGTAAAAACCGACCGATGTAATAACTGTAAGGAAAAACATACTATAGTACATATTTTTGTGTATTGTAAAGAGGTTAAAATGTTCTGGAAGCAATTCTGTCTTTGGTGGAGGAGCTATGAAAAGAAAGATATAGAGCTAGACGAGAATTTGATTGTATATGGTGTATGCTACCGTCGTACGGCCAGCGCCACACTTTTATATTATATTCTCTTGGCAAAATACTGTATATACCTATGTTATGTAAAAAACATGAAACCAAACTTTGCACTTTTTAAGAACAGTTTAAATAATAGTACAGAAATAGCCCCGTAAGGCGATACTGCCTGATCGCAATTACTTTTATGTATTATAATGTTATGTGATTGTTATGTGAATGTAGAGTCCATTCCAAGTCACCGCGAGGGTTGTTATTGTCATAATTTAGAACTATTTTCAAGTTATTGTTATTATTTGTGTAAGAGATTTGATACTTTTGAAATATTTTGAATGTGATTTCAAGTTTCTAAATATTTCTTAAGTTTTCTAAAACTTTAGAAATATTCATGATGTAGAATATGATATTTGCAATGGTTTCTAAATAATGGTAAAATCATTCTACCATTATTTACAATTTTTTACAATTTCTTACCATTTTCTACCATTATTTGTAACATCTCTATAAATAGGTCAGAGGGCTGGGAAGAAAGTAATTCACACATCCTTGCGAAGTTCAGGGAAGAATGCTTTCCACAAAGGACCGAGCGGTGTCCTGCAGTGAAGTCTAAAGATGTACAAAGGCAGACAGAAGGGCCAGCTTAGCACCTACTTTTATGGGGGCAATCACCATTCTACCATTGTTAACCATTTTCTACCATTTCTTGTTAATATTTCTAAAAGTTAAATAATCACATAGATGTTTAGAAATTATTACAAATAAAGAGGTTTTTGTGCAGTTACTTTCAAAATATTTCTAAATTATCTAATTAAATTAAAATAAATTCATATTTTTGTATTTGATCTTTTAGAAAAATTGAGAACTATTGTCAGTCAGATATTCTTTTATTAGAAATTTTTCAAAATGATTACAAATATTATTATAAAACCCTCGCGGTGACTCGGAATGGACTCTAATGTTATGCAAATGTTAATAAAGGTTGAAAAAAAAATAATAATATAATCATAATATCACAAATTCATAATATCATAATATCATATCATAATATCATAATATCATAATATCATAATATCATAATATCATAATATCACAAATTCATAATATCATAATATCATATCATAATATCATATCATGATATTATAATATCATAATATCATAATATCATCAATTCATAAACTTGACTCGCGGGACTTTGAATGTGTATAAAAATTATGAATTTATGAATTTATGAATTTTTGAATTTATGAATTTATGAATTTATAATATCATAATATCATAATATCATAATATCATAATATCATAATATCATAAATTCATAACTTCATAACTTCATAACTTCATAACTTCATAATATCATAATAACATAATATCATAATATCATAATATCATAATATCATAATATCATAATAGCATCAAGTTCCTCGGCGAAGATAGTAAAAAATGACAACATTTAAGACAATTCACAAACAAAACCGTTGACTATTTGGTCATAAATGACACCTTTCCTTTACAATTTCCCAATAGAAGTGGTCGAGTGCAACACTCTGGAGGGCTACCACATTCATTTTTCAGTCATATCTGTGAAGCATGAAGCCGTCGAACAAATTCAACGGGGGCCGGTGTTTCTGTTTGTTTTTTCATCGACAGTTCCAATTTCAAAATGCTGAAAGGTGGTGGATTACTTCTGGGTGCAATATAACCTGGAGCGCAGGGGGAGCTGCTTGGCTGACTCTGGGGCTGGGCTGATAGAACAAGACTAAGTATAAAACTAAAGGTTAGTCTGTTACACCTTTTTCTGAAACAATTCAACCTACCTCATGATGAAAAACGAATGAAATTATTATACACCGTCGTGTGTAATAAGTATTCGAGTAGCGTTAACCTTCGTCCAGTTTTAGGAGGTGCCCAGTCAAGTCAAAGTGACCTTCTGTGCGACTTTTGCAATTATACAGGCGGGATAAATGTTTTGTAAACACTTTAGGAGAGCTTTTGGAATGAATTCAAGGTAACATAAAAATTGAGATGAATGGGGAACACCTTGATTCTTTTCACATTTGACTGGTGAGTGCAATGCAATGTTTCATTATCATAATTCATCCAAGTGAAGTCGACGTTCCACTTATTGATGCTAGCTTTCATCAAATAGCGTTGTATATATTGCATGTATGTGTTGATGTAATTTAGTGCAATCAGTTTGCTGTCTCGTTGAATTTTTCACATCTATTTGTTGTTCAGGCTGTGTAATAAACCACGAGTAAAACTTTCTGAGTCCTGCTCCATTGCAAAGTCATGAGCCTGTTTGTTTACTAGAATGTAGTTTTTATTGTAATATATCTTTTACATATTACTAACTACTACACTGACAATATGTAATGTTACTTTGTATGGCTTGACGAACGATAGCTTCCTTGCTCTGAACAACTTGGACCTCATATCCCTACCCCTATCGATAGATAATACATTTACTTGAGACCAACAACAACATATAAAGATATATATTGTTGAATGAAATCTTACAGGACAATGCAAGCCGAAGGAAGTCTCAAATGAGCTGGCAATTGTTGACACTACCTCCACAGGCTGTCTCTTCCACTTATGGTCCTGACACCAACAGCGATTGGATGAATTATGTTCATGGTATCCGTAAAACAAGTGAACTGTAATCAAGGCTGGATATAACAATTGATCTGAAGTCTCAAGAGTATTTGATGCGGAAGAACAGATTATTAACAGATGTTCATCAAAGCGCGCGAATTCGAACATCAAGGTATATGTTAACTTAACAATATTGAAACACGAAACTTTGTTAGTACGACTTTAGAGACATGTCAGTTGGGTTCTGCATAAAACTCACAACAAGCACTGTTCAAGTCATGGTTCCAAACTGCACGTACGAAAACAGCTGCTGTCATCAAAATGTCAAACTACAAAAGTATTCAACAATGTCAATGCAGGCATTCATGATCCTCATTACGTCTAACGCTTCACTTTGTGTGTTATAGTTTCTTATAGACGGTGCCACTGGAGTGGCTACTAATGTGATTAGGATCCTCAAAAAAGCGAACAAAAGTCAATCATTCTTTGTTTACAAGATAGAATTGAAATTTGAACCTTGCTACCTTTCGGAACGTAACAATTTACACGGAATGTGCAATCGACCACTGCTATTGGTAAAATGCAAAAACAACATGTAATTTATGCCCTATAAGAACATCCCATTTGTGTTGATGAGATGCCGTCAATATTGTCATTATTGATTTTAAGTGGTCTAATTGTTGAAAGAAGGAAACATAGCCCTTAAGAATTCAAAACCCTTTGTGAGCCTTTCACGATTTCCCCATTCCCGAAAAGAGCGAAATTTGGCAATTTGACGGTCGTCTTTGTAACTTTTCTGGCCGCGGTCGGGAGCGACACTGCAAATCAGGCTCTCATGGGGTATATGGTCCCGACTTATAAGAATGCGAAAATATGCCAAATATAAGGCTTAAAAACTTTGAACTTTCTCAGTCAGGTCCAGACGTCTTCACGTTATTAGACGTCGCATGAGAAGCCAGTGGAGCGCCTTGGTCGCCTGTCGAAGCGCCCCCTACATTTTGATGCACATCACTTCTTGTACATAATGCGTAGGTTAAGAATATATGTGGACATCGTTCTTTTTCCCCTAACAACCGTTTTTCTTATTCTAATGGGCAAGTGAGCAAGGGATTTTCAGAGAAGCCCGGCTGTCACTAAAAAAAACATTACGATCTTCCACCTCAACATCTGCTTGGAGATTAGGTAGGTTGTCTTGTTTCAGAAGACGGTGTAATAAACTAACTTATACACTTGTTCTTTCGGGAGGTAGGGTGTCTTGTTGCAAAAATATCCTTTTTTTCTTCTTTATGACAACTGGCGAATATCAATGTCTGCACGGATATCATCCCTGAGATCAAGTCCGTTTGGTCTATCAAAGTACAGTCCCGTTAGTGAGAGGTGTTATGATGTTGGCGGGAGTCACGGAGGGTCCTGCCGTTGTGAGGTTTGCAGTACACGTGGTCCAGGACGGGAACTGAGACATGCCATATATGGGGATGCCGTACGTGTTGATGGCGACGTTCAACACCAGGAGACACACCAGGTTCAACACAAAACCGCTCTTGGCCTGAAACGGAAAATTCAACTTGTTATACGTTAGATCTAGGGGCAACACAAGCTACCTTCAGGGAATTATAATCAACGTTTATTGCAAAACATGCCCGATGGCTAATCGTAAGTACAAACAACACATATAACAATGGTAAATACGATGATATCAAGAGCTACATCCAGTATCATGCTACATTCTAAAATCTACATGGTGCTGGATTTGTTGGGTTTGACTTCTCTTGAGGCAGTGGAAGACAAATTTACCCATTTTTTAAAATAATTTGTGGGTTCTTTGATTTCAATAGAATTGAGTTGTTTTCTCATGGCCAATAAACATATATCATCAATAAATAAATAAAAATTGGCGCCGCTATCAATATTATGTCTATAATTCCCTTTAAATGCTTCTTCTTTAAAATATCTTACCATGTCGAGGACTTTGATGCGCCCATACGAGAAAACAATGGCGTTGGGCGGGGTTGCCACGGGTAACATGAAGGCGAAGGAGCAGGCGATGGTGGCCGGAACCAACAAATAGTAGGGGTGTACACATACACCCCGTGCCTAGGGAAGAAAAACGATACAGAAAGAAATGTTAAAATGTCAGTTTCTTAAGTTTTAATAGCAAGCTGTCAAAAGATAAGAGTCATATCAATAACAAGTATAGTAGGTTTGATGTTCAAGGCAAACTTAAGAGATTCATACACTTCTATCTAAGCATAATCCAAGAAGTAAACTCAAATAAATTGAATTCTCTGCGTTTCCGAAGGGCCTGTTCTTCTGAATAAGGTACTATTCATCGATCATTACATAATTTTTTTAGCATATTTATGTACACTGGATTAGTATGAAAACTACCCAAGAAGACCACCTAGGGGACCGATAAAATATTGTATATGTGGTCACTATAAACACTCTTAATGCTTGTGTCAATGGTGAAATAACATACGGGACCACCAAAAAGTGGTGACATTGGCCAGCTATGTAGAGCTGGTCACTTGTACAGGTTTGACTGTATTCACCAATGTTCCGAGGATGGGCAGAAAGATGGCCGCGGTGGAGGTATTGCTGCTGAACTCTGTCGTGAAGGCGATCATGACAGT
Source organism: Branchiostoma lanceolatum (assembly GCF_035083965.1). Taxonomy (NCBI): domain Eukaryota; kingdom Metazoa; phylum Chordata; class Leptocardii; order Amphioxiformes; family Branchiostomatidae; genus Branchiostoma; species Branchiostoma lanceolatum. The sequence continues at coordinate 23,473,825 of NC_089722.1, read as the reverse complement.
GATGATGATGACGATAACAGCGGGAGGGAACCCATCCAGGCCCCGGAAACTTTGTCCCAGCCACGCCGATAAACCTGAAACCTTGGGAACAAACGTACTGTTACTATAGGAAAGCTAACCATGTGCTAGTAGAGAAGATTTATTAGAATTCTAAGTCAAGAATTACTGATGCTAATTACCTTCGCCTAAAAGGTTAAGATTTCGGTGCCGTTTGTGTGCCTGTCTCTGTGTGTGTCTGTCTGTCTGTGTGTCTGTCTGTCTGTGTGTCTGTCTGTGGAAAGTATAAGTCGAGGAAATGTCGATGGATCTATGATATTTGGTAGGTAGGTAAGGGTCGAAAAAACGGTGGTCAAGTTCGATCATGCGGATTTTTACGGTACTGCAGCGGAACTTCCGGTTTTGATATCTCGTGTACTGGAGTGGGCGGTTGGACTCATAATGAAATTCTAATGAACAAATAAAAGAAATTCCGACACTACAAAATGTACCAGTCTATCTTTTCATTTCACCACTTATTACCACACGGGCATTTCTATATAGAGATCACTAAATAGATGTGTGAAAACGCTAGGTCAAACCTTGACTCCGTCTGCCAGTGCGAACCCTCCCCCCAGTAGAATGATGACGTCCCATGGCAATGTCTGTTCTACGGTGGGCCAGTCTAAGATGGGCGGAACTGGCTCAGATGGATGGAGATCTGAAGTAAGAAAGTAAAACTTTTAAGAGAACTGATATTGCAAGGTACATTATGTTAAGTTGTCTAATCTACGTTTTTTTGAATGCTAGCTAGATTCGCGTCTTGGAAAAATTTCTTAACCCCTACTTAAACGACGTTCTCTAAAGGAAGCTGACAAGACATTGGTGCGTTAGGGAAATCTGGAAAACAATATGAACATCATTATCATACACAGTAGCCACTTTCTGTCAAATGTTTGTATGTTGCGAAGTACTTTGATTCTTGGTTCGCTTCATGTCATAAGCTAGTGCATTTTTGTACATGATAGAATCCTAAAGTTGGCAAAGTTTTGGATTTGTAATGAAAAAAAATTGTAATTTCAAATAACGAAAAACGAGCAAAGTTCTGTTAGCTCTGTGACTTTTGAAGGTTCAGTTTGAGTGACATTTGTACCGACCGCTGGATCAGTTTAAGCGAATCTGTAACACTTTATTCACTGCGTAAATATCTGCAATACAGACCTCCCCTTCCTCTGCAGCACAAGAAGTTGGGCAGTCTGGACGGCCAGATGAACAGGGCCAGGGATATGACGACAACCGCTGATGAATCCGTCACATAGCTGAAGGAGACAAATCAGTAGACGTTATGGAACATTCCAAATCTATATATTCAAAGTAACACATAAGCCTGTCGGGGTGAAAATAGACATATAGCTTGGGATTGTATAATAATGAAATTGCTCACCCCCGCACGAAGACGTAGGCCCATCCTGCAGCCTGGCCATTCTCCAGTTTTACAAATGTCATGTCCCGGAAAAACCACAGGAGCACCAACAGGATGAAGTGGCCAAGAACGACCATCTCTGCAAACCTGGAGAAGTGTGAATAGTGTTGTTATGGCATCACACATCTAGTGACACTGTGCTTTTGTTTACAATATTCGACCTATTTGATGTTGCAAACAGCGCTAGTGTTGCTATACAAATAGCTTGTGAAATACTTAATCATGTGTCCAAGTAAAATAGGTACAAACAAGAGTTCCACGACCTCATATCTCCATGAACAATTCTATACATGCAAATGACTTTCACATTGGCATAATATATGCTTGGTCATAAACACCTTTCCTAACTTACACATGTTGCAATATTGACAGGCCAATAATTTTCCAATTAGATGAATTATGGTGTTTTTGTATTGATTATGCAAATTAGGAATTTATTTGCATAATTGGTATTTGTTGATGCTCCACTTTCCATAAACTACATATGTTACATGTATTTGAGTCTGATAATGGAAAACACTGCAAATATAGATTTTCCTCATTAGCTATGCAAATTAAGTCACAATTAGCATAATTTGCACTTCATTATTTATATCTCTGTCTAAGCTACCTGCATACTAAGTATCATATTGACAGTCCTATAATTTTCCAATTAGATGAGATATGGTGTTTTGCATTAATTATGCAAATTAGGAATTTATTTGCATAATTGATATCTGTTGATGATCCACTTTCCATAAACTACATACGTTACATGTATTTGAGTCTGATAATGGAAAACACTGCAAATATAGATTTTACTCATTAGCTATGCAAATTAAGTCCCAATTAGCATAATTTGCACTCCATTGTGTAAATCTCTATCTAAGCTACCTGCATACTAAATATCATGGAAATCCGTCGTTCCTTTGTTCAGTTATTCTCCTTAGAGTATTTTCACGATAACGCCCCTGCAGTTCCAAGCCAAGCTACTAGGGGGCCCAAACCCACACCACTTCTTTATTGCGTCACAAGCTATCAGCCACCCAGAAATCAAGACCATAGCACGTCCAGGTCAAAAGATACAAAAAGTGAAGTTCTGCTGCAGTACCAAGGTCACATACCAGGGGGCCCAAAATCGACCTTGAACTTCGGCTTCACAACACCTGCCCACATACCAAATATCATCGTAATCCATCGAGAGGTTCCTGAGTTATGCTGCCTACAGTGGTGCGGAAACACAAACAGACAAACAGACAAACACACACACAGACACACCCAAAACAATATCTCCATTTTTCATGGAGATAAAAACAAACACACACATATGCACACACGTACGCACGCACACACACATACACACACACACAACAATGAAACACTCACGAAAATGGTCCAAGCTCAGCATACTGCCTTCTGACGGCCTCGTAGCCTGCAGCGTTCTGGTTTCTTTGGCACCTTCCTCTGCATCCTCTCTGGCTGATACAACTCGGTACACAGCTATAAACAACAGTAAACAACACATACACACGTCATCAGTACAGATTCAAACTGCTTGTTGATCTGCAGATTGGGCTGTTCAAAAAATAATTGAAAAGGGGGTGGAAGAGGCTGGATTGCAATGGGATACGGTTCAAGCATCTGGATCAGGAACCAGTGGGCTTGGGGCAATTTTGCATGAGAAGTAAGGAGAGTGAGCAATTTTTGACCCGGAACTAGGGTTTTATTATTAGTTGAGCAATTTTGGATTAGGAACTAGGGAGAGTTTGACTAATTTCTGGATTGGAGCTAGGGTAGGGACAAGACCAACCACAACTGCCCATTTGCAGTTCCAAGTTATATGAAAGTTATTTAGTGTCTACTATGGTCACGTAATAATCAGGGTTGTTGTACATTACCTGTAGTCTAGGAACTGCCACTGCAGCCAGAGCCAAGCCAGGAGGAGAGTCACGACCATGGTGGGGAAGCCGAAAGAGAACCAGGTTGCAAAACCAATACCCGGGCTCTTTGGAAACAGTCTGTGCAGAAGGGAGTCAACGTTACATTTTTCATATGATTCTTCAGTAATGGGCAATATGTTGAGTGTGTACATTAATATGTAACGGTTCAAACCAGAACGTACAAAGCAAGCAATGAATGCCTCTGGTAGTTGTCTATTAATCTGATGTTGGATATCATTGAATATGATGTTTCTACAACGGTAGCTTCAGGAAGCAGTGTATCATCATCATATCAAGATTATTAATGGTCACAAAATTACTACAAGAAGGCAATTTTAATCTGAAAAATATATCAATACTCACACAGTCACATTGCATGTGTCATTTGAATTCGAAAATTAGACAGAATTATACTGTAAAAGTTGATTTTACGGGACAAAAATCTTTATTTTGTACAAATGAACATGAATATCTACATTTTTGTAGATATAACATATGTTTTACAATGAATGTCGTTTGCCAACCAATGAGTGAAACTCACGTTTTGACCGTCTGTGCTACAAGGATATTTGGTGTCGTTCCGATCAGGGTAGCCATGCCGCCGATGTTGGCTGCGTAACAGATACACAGTAACAAACCCTTGGCCTTCTTATCTGCCTGCTCAGCTGACAACCGGACCTGTAGTATATGATGTGCGATTTTATCAAAGACAGCATCGAAAGCTCCGTAAATAGTTTCATCTGGTTGGTAAGTTTTGGTCGGGACACAATCCTATTTTTCCTCTGTAGATGTTTCAACGACCAGTTTGTCGTTTTCATCAGTGCATAATGAACAGTTTGAATTCTGAATTGAGTTTAAACTGTAAATGCCAACACAATAAATTGGACTTACCCAAATTTTCGACTGATCAGCTCCAGTCTTTGTCAAGGAGTGAGCAATCCACTGCTTCTGTGACGTCACGTTATGCAGATGAGACACGTGACTCGGAGAGCAGTGGATCATAAGTTGCAGAAAGTTTATGGCGCCCTCCGTCTCTGTTGAGGGATGGTTGTAATGCACGGATGTAGATGGACTCCTTAATCCCTCTTGCAAAAAATTCTGATTCTGTGTCCAGGATCTTAACCTTGTCCAATGAAACCGAATGTCCAGGCGACTCTAAGTGTATGTGTTTAGAAACTTCAGAAGAGGTTGTGCTCGGACGCTTGTGTTCGTTGAAACGGGTTTTCAGTGAGCGTTCAGTCTCTCCAATGTACGTTTCTTTGCACTGGCCTCTAATGTTTTGACCTTGACAAGGAATGAAGTACACAACTCCGCACTTGTCCTCCCTAGGTGTTTTATCCTTAGGCGCTACTAGGGCATTTCTAAGTGTTTTAGTTGGCTTAAAACAGGTCTTTATACCATGTGATGTGAAAATGCGTCTAAGTCCTTCAGACAACCCTTTCGTGTATGACAAAGTGACGAAACCCCTGTTGGTTCCCTTGTTGTTCCGGGTCTTGTTATCTTCGCCGACTACTTGTACTCGGAGAAGATTATGTTTTCGGTTGAGAAATCTGTTGGGTGGGTCTGTATGTATGTCAAGAGCATAACTCAAGAAAGCTTCGATGAATCTTTACGATTTTTGGTAGGTGTGTAGTGATTGTGCAAAGGAAGGTCAAGTTCGAAAATGGTTCACCTTGCGTTTTTCAACAGTACTGCAGCGTACTTTGCATTTTTTTGTGTTTGCATGTAGGCAAAAAAAGTGACGGAAACGTTGATGGATCTTCATGATTTTTTGTAGTTGTGAAGGTGTTGTAGAAACGGAGGTCAAGTTCGAAAATGATCTATCTGGCGCTTTTCTACAGTACTGCAGCATGCTTTGTGTGTACGTGAGTTTGTATGTCACCAACATAACTCGAGGAGCTGTTGACGGCTGTGCATGATATTAAGTGGATAGGTAGGGGTGTCAAAGAAGAAGGTCAAGTTCGATAATGGGCCTCCTAGCGGATATCTAAGGTACTGCAGCGGAGCTTCAAAGTTTGAGGCCAAATTTTCTGGAGGCGTCAGGTTCATCATTTTTAGGTAGTAGATAGCTTCTGGAACAGCAAGTGAGTGGTGTAAATTAAGGCCCCCTAGCTGCTTGTTTGGAACTGCAGTTGGCATTTTTGTTGTTACCTTTGAAGACGAATAAATCCAGCAGGGATTGATGGATTATCATAATTTATGGCATGTGAATAGTTTGGGTGATGCTTTACATTATTGAATACTTATCATGCAAATAAGGAAATAATTTGCATAATAAATGAGGAAAGTTTATCAATTCGCCAAAAGCTTGTAGTCAAATTTCATGCAGGTCCCATAGTCATGATTTTTATGTGGTTTATAGCTCTTGGGGCAGGGAGTAAGTGATGTAAGTTTAGACCCCCTAGTGGCTTGCTTAGAACTGCAGTGGGCTTTTTTATGTTACCTTTGGAGGCAAATATCTCGGGTAGGGTTTGATGAATTTGCATTGTTTTTGACAGGTAGTTTATTGAGGTAATGATTAACAAATCTAGATGTATGAAATTGTAATCAGGGTCTAATTAAGTGGTGAAATAGGCTTGTTTATAATTGCGTTAAAGTACCTCTTGTCGACCTACATCTAAGGACAACACCTGTTTGTCACTTGGGCTCAAGATTGATGCTCTGCATTCCTTATATGGGTCAGGCAGCACCACATCACCCGCTTGGGGGGGAGCTAACATCAACACAGGACGTCAATCCTACACAGCTCCATACAAGTAGATACCACAGTCACTAAACTATCGACCACAGTCAACAGACTACACTCCTTGCCTGAAGCAGCCTTTATCGATAGACTACAAAAACTTCAAACATCAACTTCCAAGTGACATCTTGACAATTAGCCTTGGTGATTTCAATTTCGACCTCTTCCTCCCAAAATCCTTATAATTCGTAACGGGACAGTTCAAGCTCCACTGACAATAGTACCCTTCTAGATCACGTTTATGTCCGTGGACATGTACAAGACAGTATCAGAGTTACTGTAATCATCATCATCTTCTGTGTTGCCTTGATATAACAACAAACTGTCAATTGATAGACTCAACTTAATATATGAGGTAGCATTATAAACATAATAGATTTAAGAACTCTATAAAAACTCTGCACTCTTTATAGAAACCCTTGCTTATTCGGCGAAGATATGTGTTCGTGGAACTCTAGTTAGTATCGTTGAGCCGTTGGGGTTTGGGCGCAGTGGCTTTCTCAATCGCCCATGTGGGATAACCACACTTTCTCAAGGCACTTGTAATGTGAAGTTTCTCGTCTTCTTTGTCCTGTGGATCTGTGATGAGGGTTTCCGCCCTGTGAAAAAGGGTACGGACAACCCCGAGTTTATGATCCAAGGGGTGGTTTGAATGGAAGTTCAAGTACTGGTCCGTGTGCGTGGGTTTGCGGTAAATCTTGACTCGTAGTGACCCGTCTTCTTGTATTGTTGTTAAAGTGTCTAGGAAAGCTAAAGATCTATTCTCTTCCTTCTCGAACGTAAATTTAATGTCAGGATCTAGGTTGTTTAGGTGTTCTGTGAAATCATTGGCGTACGCCTTCTTCAGTTTGGTAAAAGTATCATCGACATATCTGAACCACCACACAGGGGGGTGGGGGGCAGATTTGATGGCAAGTTGTTCCAAGTGTTCTAAGTACAGATTGCACACAATGGGGGAAACTGGTGACCCCATTGCGGCCCCATGGATCTGCTGATAGAATACGCCATCATACACAAAGTAAGTACAGTTCAGGCAGATTTTGAGTAGGTCAACCAACTGTTCTGGGCTCAAAGTAGAGCGTTGGGATAAAGACTTATCTTCCTTCAGTCTCTGTAGAATTACATCTGCTGCCTTATCAACCGGAACTGAAGTGAAAAGTGCTGTCACATCATAAGAGCGGAGTTCCTCATCTTCTTCTACATGTTCATGATTAATCAGTTCTACAAACTGCTGTGAGTTCTTAATGTGATGTCGGGTATTACCCACTAATGGGGCAAGAGTATCTGCCAGATACTTAGCACAACAGTAAGAAATGGAGTCTATACTACTAACAATGCGTCTCAGTGGAATGCCAGTTTTATGGACTTTAGGGAGACCATAAAACTTCGGAGGCACTTGTGTGGTTGGGTATAACCGTTTATAGGCAATATTGTTCAACCCACCTTCAGTCTGAAACCGCTGGAGTACAGCTATGAGTTCGTCCCTGTATCTTGTTGTTGGGATTATAACATCGATTATATAAGTCCAATTTATTGTATTGGCATTTACAGTTTAAACTCCATTCAGAAGGACTTCTACCAACACAGATGAACTTTCAAGTGAACAGTTTGAATTGTTTGGTTTAAGATAAAGTTAAATTTGCACTGACATGACACTTTGCACCGATAGAAAATGTTCATTATGCACTGATGAAAACGACAGACAGGTTATTGAAATGTCTGTAGAAGAATGAAATAGGGTTGTGTACAGACGAAAACTCAGCATCGAAAGCTGTTCTTATTCGTCCCACAGAGTCTGACGTAGTCGAACTGATGGTAAAATCGTAGTGTTCGCAGAAGTACTGTCAACAAGAGCATTCCATGTGTTCAGATGTTGTGCAAACAGCCGCTACTGTCACAGCTGCGGAAGGAATATAAAATAGCCAAAAGGACTAAGAGGCATAGCGTACTTAGCTCTTCTTGGTCATCTAAAGCTGTGATCTGTTGTCAAACTAACAGCAACGGCTAGAACTGCAGTGATCTATTTATAAATACTGAGCAGTTACAGCAACGAAGGCATGATCGGAAGTAGTGAAGTTTATAAAGCACCAAGCAAACTCAAGGCGTGGCCTTTCTCTAGAACATTTTCTTCCACGCATGCGTGTAGGAATGAAATTCTGTCTAGATCATTACCTGATCTGCAAGTAAATCTTCATCGTCTTTATCATCATGATCACTGCAGAAATAAAGAGAAACGATTCTTCATCAAAACTAGGTATAAATACACAACTGTAATTTACTCACAGAATCTGTATCTGACTGTGATAAGAGATGCTTCCTATTTGCTGTTCAGTATCTTTAAGTTCAACGTCAAGTAATGCATTGACTGAAATTGAAAATGAACATATTTTGAAAAGGTGCGCAAACACATACACCCCTCCCATAGAGCAACACTCATTAATTCTATCTTTCTGCACCTTTTGACCACCTGGAACCATTCGCACTGTGCTAAATATGTTTGCCTACATGTACTGTAACAGGGCTTCTTATGAAAGCGATAAACTAAATTGTACTTACCTCTTTTCCATTGCAATATTTTCAAGTGGTAGCTCCTGGCTTTGTTCACTCTTAGACGATTTGAACGATAGTAGCTCTGAAAAGTGATGTAAATGATTATATCAAACTGAATCTATGATAATCGTATGGGCCGTATCTGTGCATTTAACCTTTTTCATGACTGAAACAGAAGAGTAGACAATTTTGAAACATGTACCATTGACATATACAGTATATTCATATTTCATGCTTAAAAGTAGTTGAATCACATGCACCTTTTTATGCAGTGATCAAAATTCATTTGACAGATCATTTTATACAATTAGGAGTCTTCACACCTGTTTTTTCATCTAGAGGTAGTATCTTTTTCTGTCTCCTGTCCTCCTCCTTTTCCCCCAGCCCCCTGTCCTTGAGAAGTTGTGTCATGGTGGCCTGTGCGATGGGCACCATCATGGCGGCTGTTGCCGTGTTACTGATCCACATTGACAGGAACGCAGTCACGGACATCAACCCCAACATCAGCCTTGAATATAAGCAGAATCCATTAATCACAGTACATGGATTCCTGCTGATATGCTTACATGTTTCCAAAATCCATTTCCGTTTGCTTGAGTAACTGCTATTTGGCGTATCGTATTACCTGGATGTCTAACCTTCATCGACGAGTTTACATATTTGATAGTAGAAGATCTTTATTGACACAACAAAAGCACAGCGACTTTCGTAAGGTCTGCTATATCTATGCATACATACAAACGACTAGGTGCATACAGATGAGTTTGATTACACACAATCATATGGGATAGAGTAACATATCGTAATTTTACGTGTCATATACTTATAGATTGCTTGTTCTAATGTCCAAACATTCTTTGATGTATATACCTATCTGTACACAGTAAGGATTGTGACCTCCTAGTATGTAATTGAATCTATCAACAGAACGGGGTGCATTGAACTCACTCGAACAAGCGGAGATAAAGGTGAATAGCTTTGAGCGTTTATCCTCATATCTTGAACAATCCATGATAAAGTGACGTTCATCTTCAATTTCATTTGGGCAGAATGGACAAAACCTTTGATCACGAGGAATTTTGATAGTTGTCACACACAGGAAAGATGCATGTATCATTCGCGTAGTGCCAGCGTTGGTGTGCATATAATATCAAGTTTATTGCAAATTCCTGCCCGAAGGCTAATTGCAAACATCATAGATAAAAGAACAGGGTGCAAAATAGGTATAAAAGCGGCTAAACTAGATGTAAAAACGTAATTGTCTATAACTAGTGAAGGATTTGACTTCTCTTTTGTAAGCAATGTATATATATACAACACATGCCGTCATGCCATTTCAGAGCAGCCTGAATTTTTCGGGTCGCATCTAGATTGTAAGACTCCATAGAAACTCACCACCGTGGCTCGACCCCAACTGTAAGAATAGTTCTGAGTGCTATCCTCTTGTGGAGGTTCCACCGTTGCATCGCCACAGCGACCATCAGACCCCCAACAAACAGGAAATTGCTGTCCTGAAACGTTTAGTAACTGAAGGTTAGTCAAGAAATATCAAGATTGTAAAGACAGATTCTGATTCGACACGTACGGTACTTTCCAAAGGATTTATACTCGTATACGCAGGAAAACACGACTATCTGTTAGTTATGCTAGTTCATTTTCAATTCGGGGCATATTTGCCTTCTTTGCATAAATTTGCCAAAAGAGACCTAGAACCATGACGTCCTAGCTGGACCATAGAACATCACGCCTAAAAATGATCGAGAGACATCAAGCTATCATTACATGGTACCGGACTAAATATGTACAGGGTGTGCTACGTTCCTCATTTTCTAGGCCTCTTATGAAAATCTACTCCTGGATTACTGGCGTGCCCATCCTTACAAAGCTTGTCCACTGGCGTGCCCATCATTCCCTGCACTCAAAATCAATTTGAAGTATTGTATTGTGTGGCTATATGCAAAATGTTACATGATTCATGATTACTCTTTGCTTGGTAGTAGCGATGTTACAACTCTATGTCTTTGTTTACACCTTGGGATATGTATTTGTCAAATATCAAAATATTCGACCATGAAATCAAAAGAAACACCTGTCTTCATACATTTAAGTAGTTGATACAGACGTCCTTCGATGACTGGACCCCCAGCATGGGAAACAGAACGATGGGAAGAAGAGCTGTGACAGCTAAAGGCAGAACTTCTGTGGTCCAGTACACCGCCATGATGATCACAGCGTAGGCACAGGCTGCAATCTAAAGGAATAAAGCATCAGATGTATTATCACGCATAGTTAGATTGTCTTTACTGCTATTCATAAATTAGATTTTAGTTCTTTGAAATCGATGGATATTACCAAATTTGCTTGAGTCCAACTGTCCTGTTTGTGCAAGTTGCCTTACATTGTACCTGTTACAATAGTCGTGCAATAAAGTTATCATTCTATTATTTCATCAAGGAGGTTTGATTTTAAACCTTCTTGATGTAATATAATGTGATATCTGGTTGAAGATTCGTACTCTCTGTAAACCGCAGTGTTTCACGTGAAGTAACTGTGTGCGGCATCTAATTCACGGTTTGTGCCTTTTGAGTATGTTTACAGAAATATAATGGAACACCTGTACTCAGATGATGAAAATGAAAATTCATGATTGAATGCGCAACATCCAGCTGAATAACATCTCGGCCATCATAGAAATGTATGCCTTTCACATTCTAAGGCGTTTAGATACTAGTATTCTGTATATCAGTATAATCAAAGCGGTTTCTTTTACTCAGTTTTGATTCCATCCGACATGTTGGTTTATTGCATACAAATCAGTCAGTAATGACATCATTCCTACGCTTGCCATGCACCATGCAGAGTAGATGAACCGGTTTCAAAATTGACCTTTGAACCCAATGACACGCGATGAGTACAAACATTCTATACATGTGCAAATGTTTCACATTAAACTTAAACTAATGTTCATTTCATTCTTATCAAAACATATAATTGGGTTTGAAAAAACTGTAGTCAAGAATTAGGAACAGTCAAATATAAAGTAAGTAATATAAGTATATATAAGGTGTGACGGAATTTTCACAGCAGGGCATTTGTCACATCAAGTGTTTGCGATTATTGTCGTCTTCTCAGTGAATTTTTGCTGTGGCTTAAGAATCCACACATCGATCCAAATCTGTCTTGTATGACGCAAGTAGACAAAATGTGCTAAGCTTGGATCTATTGACGATTTGAGTGTTTGAAGTTGTAAACATACTACAAGTGTTCAGCTTGAACGTATGTCAATCATAAAAACAATATTGTACCATTTGAAATCACAATTTGTCCGTAGCAAGGCTGCGAGAGTGTCAAACACAAACACAAACATACATTACCTTGCTATTTTCTGAAGACGCATAGTAAATCGGCAGCGGGCACAAGATCACAGGTGTTGTAAGAAACACAATGGACTTCCAGAAATACACCATATCCCTGCCTAGTCTTGGCTTCCCAGTCGCCATTTTGCCGCACTATTGATCACTGTGCTGATCCAGTTTGATACCTGGACCCGTAGCCTTAGGCAACGTACGTACTGTATTGTATTCACAGACAACTTTCCTATACATCACCCACAATAGGATAATCTAGGACAATATGCTGTCGACTACTAGAACGATGTATCCATCGACACAAGGGGGAGGGGTACAAAACCGGTTATACGACTGTGCTAAGTGGATGCGTAATTGTGTTCTATGCAGGGTCCTGGTGTTTTGATGCCAGAGCTCGAGGCACCTAGCCTGGCTAGATTCAGAAGAGGGGGGAGGGGCATCATCCCCCGACAGCGAGGGATTATGTAACACTTGGTAAGAGGCATCGATCGCGAGAATGGGGAGACACCGGCACGTGATAGACAGACAGACAGACAGACGGGCAGACACACATACATACAGACAGATACACACACACACACACTCACGAACGCTCACATACAATATTCTCTCTGTAGATGTTTTTTTCGGGGACTGATTATAATGGGCTATAAATCATTACCAGGTGTATGCAACTAAGCTTGTAGCACAGAATTAAAGAGACGGTTGCCTTTTAACTCCTAAAACACCCACATCAAACAGCATTATGAGCCCACAAGTTGTGTTAACATTTTTATTTATTTCAAATTTGAGAAGTGGCAAAACATGACAGTTATGACATTCACGGCCTACCGTATTGTTGTCTGAGCAATTAGTAATAGAAATGGTCCGTATAGTAATAACCCATATACAATCAACGGTATGAGAAATTCCGCCCAAATATTCTTTCCACAATGCACATTTTTCTGCGCCGGCACTGTTGACAACACTTTTAGCTCATCATCACTGCCTTTGTTTGGCACAGACATTTACGACTCATTAAAACGATATTAGCGACTATTCCTTAAATTCAAAAGTACAAATTATCTACAAAAAGTTACAATCTACTTCTAAACGTTAGTCATACAACTGGAACAATGGTCGAATTGAGAAGAGTTGACGATGAGGATGCGAACGTTGTGACATTGCCATTGCAGAAACCTTTCCCCCAGGAGGGGAGAGTGTCCAGATCATACAGGGGGATTCCGTAGGTGTTGATAGCGAAATTTAAAGTCAGGACGCCTAACAGGTTTAACAAGAAGCCACTCCTTATCTGAAACAGAAGTGAAAAAAAGGTTAGATATCAAGATCATCTTTATTGGTCAGATTTAGGCATTCAATGTCAAGTTCATCGGCTTATAGATTTCTAACATCTTGTCAATGGCTGGGTTCACACACGCGTTTTGGAGTCGACTCCAAGTCGACTCAGCGACTTAAAATAGACTTCAGATGTGCAACTACCATATCAAAGAAAAATCACATGATTGCCTGTTTTACATACCATATCATACACTTGGATTCTGTCGCTTTGAAGGACGATTGCGTTAGGAGGGTTCGCTACTGGCAGCATGAAAGCAAAGGAACTGGCGATGGTGGCCGGAACCAACAAGTAATAGGGGTGCATGCAGATTCCCTCAGCCTGTGAAACAAGACACAGTAGACGAATCATGATATAACAACATCATTTTCTGTGATAATCTATTTCAAAGACACGATATATTACCAAATGACAGAGCAACGCCAACAAATCTAGGTAATTAACTTTATACTATCGATGTCCGCTGCCATGATCTGATGGCTACATGTAGCACATTGGCCAAGGAAAGCTGTACTGAAGTTATACTGTGTTATAGAAAAGGTACATGTAGTACTAAATGAAAACAGTTGTATTGTCTCACCAAGTAGGCGAGGATTGGAAGGATGATGGCGGCGACTGGCGCGTTGCTGACCAACTCCGTCAGGAAGGACACAAGAGTTGTGACGGTGAGGACCAAGGCGACGGGAGGGAACCCGGACGCAGACTTGAACATTTTGCCCAGCAAAGTGGACAGTCCCGAAACCTGCATTGATTCAAAGAAATTTCTATGTTACAAACTTGTAATTGTATCTGAAACACTCCTTGTATGTGTATGGAAGTGGAAATGAACTAGAAAAATAACATTTGCCAGTAAGTACACAATGTTAATCTTTACATGGTCTGGCCTAACCACTGCTCTGTTTATTCTTACTCAAACACATTCATATATATGGTAACCAGCCCCTCGAGCCATGTCCTGCCACTTACTACATAATGTACAAAGTGTAATCAAACACCACAGGGTGTCTGCTACTTCACTAGCAACCGTGGTGACTAGCAAGCATATGGTGATAAGCCCATCCTGCCACTAACTACATAATGTACAAAGTGTAATCAAACACCACAGGGTGCCTACTACTTCATTAGCAACCATGTTGACAGTCGCCCGGTCCAGGTCAAGACTTGATATCATCATGTGACCCTTTCAAGATACTTGACTTACAAACTTGAGCTCATTTTCTTACCTTGATTCCATCTGCAAGTGCATAACCTCCACCTAAGAGAAAAACAAGTCCCCACGACATCTTCTCGCTCACCGTAGACCAGTCTAAGATGGGAGGAGCTGGCTCGCATGGATATGTCCCTGCAAAAAGATACTTTCTTTCAGTTTTTGTGTGAAATGTTGCTCTGTACGATTTGAAAAGGATGCACAGTATGTATTCCAAATCTTCCTCAAAGATTTTTCTTCAATTTTGTCATTTGGGATGGTGCTCTCTGATATTATTTACGGTAAGCCGGAAGGATTATCAAATGAAATGAAAAGAAACTTCAAAAGAGGTTGAAAATTTCTGTGAATATTTCTAGTAACAAGCGGGACGCACGAACCTCCACTATCTCTGCAGCACATGAAGCTTGGAGGTCTCGATGGCCAGAAGAAAAGGGAGATGATAACCAGGATAACTGTTGATGCATCTGTTACATAGCTGAAAAAAAATGATACAATGAAAAATGGTAGAATGAAAAATGATACAGTATGAGGGAAATTTACTATTGTTGGATAACAAAATTCTTTGTACACAACCGTGTCTCTACTAATTACCCGACGTTTCGTGATGGGCCTGTCACCTCCCTCAGGCCTCAGGCTGGTTCTACTTTGTACTGCAGCTAGGTGTCGCTGCTAGAGTGCAAACAATGCGGTTCTAAACGTGACTGAGCGACAGACCGAAACGTCGGCTAGGGAAAAACAGTCGATTTTGTACAAAGACCTTTTATACGCAGTGACTTACCAACCAGACGAAAATATTCACGGATTTACTATTTTGTGTACAAATGAAACAATGCATATGATATCTCTAAATAACATTTTATCATATGGCACAAACATATCTGGTAAAAAGAAATTCAAGATATACTCACCCGGGCACAAAGAAGTAAGTCCATCCTGCAGCCCGACCATTCTTGTCGTCTACAAACTTCATGTCCCGGAAAACCCACATGAGCACCAACAGGACGAAGTGGAAAATTACAACTCTTTCAGCGAACCTAAAAAAGGGCATCACTCATAGTCAGGAACCGAAAAGCATTTGAAACCAAACAAAGTCAACTTTGCAAGGAGAGATGATAGGAGGGATGATTAACTCCATCTAATATGTACCGACTATGGAGGGGGGGCTCTGTACTTATATGCAGAATGAACATCACTGATACTCACGACAAGGGACCCAGCTCATTATACTGTTTCTTGATGATCTCATAGGCTGCACTGTTCTCGCTTCTCTGGCAAAGTCCCTTGCATCGGTCCCCCTTCCTGCAACCCAGCAGGCAGCTGGGGAGGCAACAAAGAAACCGTACCGTAACCCAATGTGTATCCAATCAAAAGTGCGAATAATGAGGTCCTAAACGTGACTGAGCGACAGACCGAAACGTCGGCTAGGGAAAAAAACAGTTGGTTTTGTACAAATACCTTTTATACGCAGTGACTTACCAACCAAATGAAAATATTCACGGATTTAGATTCACAATGGAGATCGAGATTCACAATGAAGTAACTTAAAAAAATCTAATTTATTTTTACCCGCAGTCCACAAACAGCCATAGTAGATAGAAGTAGGCCAATATGAGGATCAGAATCATCGTTGGGAAGCCGAAGAAGAACCAGGTGGCAAAATCAATGCCATGGCTCTTGGGGAAAAGTCTGGAAATCACAATGTCACAACATGAGCAAAGACTTTCGTGTTAGGTTGACAACAGTTATTTTCTAATTCTTACATGATGATGTCTATATTTAAACTACGTAATGATCATCGGAGGTTATTTGGAATATTAGCTACCTGAACGGCTCGATAAAGCGATGGAGTGCAAATACCTTAAAGTGATCATGAAATCACATATTCCTTCGATGTCCTTACAAAGCCAAACAACAAAAAAGCAAAAGCACTGCCGTTACGTAAAAGGAAGTTGTATTGAAAAAGTGTGACTTACGCTTCAATAATTTCGACAGCCATGATATTGGTGCTGGATCCCGTCACGGTTGCTATCCCTCCAATGTTGGCAGCATAGCAGGTACACAGTAACAGACCTTTCGCCATCCTGTCGGCCTGTTTTCTTGAAAGATCGGATGGTCTCTCCTTTGTAGATAACGTCGTTGATGCACATGGAAGAGAAAGATGGACAATAAACAAAGCGATTAAGATAAAGATATTTCGGGACATCAGCCAAATTCAAACATTGATTTTAACCTTCAGAAACAAAACACTACATATTGAAATGCCAATTTTCAGTGTGTCATAAGAAGCTCATGATACTTTGCATTTGATGAAATTCATACCACATGGACAAATACATCCCTTTTGAGTGATAAAGTAAAAAGTAAGATCTGGCCAGTAGGAATTATCTTCTGCGTTCGTGTCATGTGCTTACCTCATCTTCATGCGTATCCTCGATGTCATCACTGCAAAATAATGAGGAAACACAAAACAATTCAGCATAATTCAATATGAACAAATTTGGGGAGAAAATGCAGACGCGTTTTCGAACATACATTGAACGACTCTATTCAGATTCTAATCTTTGTAATTTGTATCACTACATGAGTGCCACGTGCGATATAATCGAAGGATAAGTCTTATCATTTTGAGCAAGTCTTCTCCAACGTTATAATATCCTACTAAAGATAGCGAGATTCATAGTATAAACTACTGTAAAGTAACTTACTGTTCATCCATTCTCATTAAGTCCTCGGGTCTCCTGTAGGGCCCTCTTACAGACGTTCTTGTCGACAGCAGACCTATAGGACCAAATAAACATAAAAAACATGTACTGAAAAATGACAACTAATGATTACCTTCGCCGGGAATGTATGCATTCGCGGTAAGGTTATGTTATCGGTTACGCTAGCTGTAAAGTGGGTCCGTATGTATGTCGAGATCATAAGTCAAGAGAACTTTGACGGATCTTGCTGATTTTTGGTAGGTAAGTGGCGGTTGTGGAAACGAAGGTCAAGTTCAAAAATGGGTCACCTGGCATTTTCCTGCGGTACTGCAGTGGGCTGTTTATGTATGCGTATTTGTTTGTTGACAGGATAACTCGAGAAGCTGTTGATGGTTGTGCATGATATTTAGTGAATAGGTAGATTTATTAAAGGGGAAGGTCAAGTTCGATGATGGGCCTCCTAGCGGGTACTTTGGGTACTGCAGTGTAGCTTCAAAGTTTGAGGTCGAATTTTCTGCAAGTGCTACGGTCATGATTTTTGTGTGGTAGATAGTCCATGCCACGTGAAGTAAGTTGTGCACGTTTGGGCCCTCTAGCGGCTTGTTTGGAGCTGCAGCGGGTGTTTTTAATTTATTTGTTTTGACCTTTGGACATGAATAACTAGACTTATGGTCAACGGATCGTCTTGATTTATGGTATGTAGATAGCTTGATTAATGATTTACATAATTGAATATTCATTATGCAAATCAGGAGCTAATTTGCATAATTAGCAAGGAAAGTTTATAAATCTGCTGCCTTTCAAAATAGGACTCTCAAACATGTGACATATATAGCTGAAAAAGAGAGAGGTATCGATAGATACCAATAATGCTAATAGATACCTATTTTGCATAATTAATGAGAAAATACTAATTGAAAATACTACAATAGTAAATTATTGGAATTTCATTCTTGTATCATTAGGAAGCTAAGTAAAGGTGAACAATATCAGACAAAAATCATGCATGACAAGGCCTCATTAACATAATTTATAAGGAAATGTCTACAATTTCCTTTCAATTTGCTATTTTTAAGTCTATATATTCAGGTTAAATTGCACTGACAGGTGACCTAGTTTACCGGTGCAGGCTCCCTGTGAGACGTCCCTGGAGGACACATGTGATACTTTACTTGCCTGGTGCAGGGCTCTGTTTTGGGGTCAGGGAGGGCACACGGGCATTTAAACACAGCAGCCTTACAATCTAACGCTCTCCCTGTTGGAAGGTATAGGTTTGTTAAAAACTGATTGATATGTCGACTATGAAAATAAGGGCATAATTGAAGCAAATACATTGCCAACAAATTGCCTTACTTTCTGTAGTAAAGAAAAAAGTTATGATACCAATTAAGCAAAAATATTCTTACAGTGATTATTTTTATAACTCTTGGGAGAACTCGTGTAGGTATAGGTATGGGTTTGTTTTAAACTTTGAAAGAGAATACTAGTAACTCAAGAAGGTGATGACGGATCGTCATGATTTGTAGGGATGTACATAGTTTGAGTGATGATTTACATGATCGTATAAGAATCATGCAAATCAGGATCTGTGATGTGAAAAAGTATACAAACCCTTGCATTCCATTGTAGTCAAACACGTGACATGTAACTGAGAAAGAGAGGAATATTGATAGATATCAATTATGCAAACGAATACCTAATTTGCATAATTTATGACAAAATACTATAATTCCAGAGTGGTAAATGATGGGATTTCATTCTTGTGGCGTTTGGGAGATAATCAAATGTGGACGTTATCAGACATAAATCATGATGGCCTCATTTACATAATATATGAGGAAATGCTACAATGGCCCTCTTTTCTAAGATTTTACTTTAATGCTGTGTTTTGTGTAGAGAAAAGGATCACTTGAAATTCATGCAATCGAGGACCTTATTTACATACTGAGTGATAAGCATTCACTCGAAAAGGCTAACATCAGTCGGCGAAGGTATGAGGTCGTGGAACTCTAGTTTAATATACATTCACATATCATGGTCTCATTTATGTTTTTCACCGGGTGGGAACCCTAAAAGAGTCCGCTCTAGAAAATAAACCGGCTGTAATAGAAGGCATGTTTATACTAATGAGCAATTCACTGATCTACAATGTCAAATTGGTAGCCTGGATGCCAGACCCCCAATCTCTAAAATATATTTCGTGTGGGGCTCGAAATTAGTGGTCTGGCATCCAGGCTATCAAATTGGTGTAAGATTGCTTTATTGCAGCAGGTCATTTTCGGCAGCCGTGCGGTAGGTCGGAGGTGCACCATTCTGGGTTTGGAGAGGTGTGTAATAGAATAGTAATGATAGCGTGAAAGTGCTACTCTCCAAGTAGAGCTTCGGCTCCTGCTGGTTTTTGACCTGATTTGGGCGGTTTTGTCCCGTTTTCTTTATCTTGCCAAGCCAAACGACAAGCTTGGCGACATAAAGAAAACGCACAAAATAAAAAGCCCGACACAAACGCCCAAAATCACGTCAAAAACTAGCCGGAACTGAACCTCTGCTTGGAGAGTATGAAAGTGCCTCTGGTGGGGGGTGGGTTAAAGAGCAGTTTGTAATACAATGTAAGGGATTTTGGAACATGTATCATTTGTGGTGCACTGCGGGATTCGTCAAACCTGTTTTCTCATCTAAATGCACCGGCTTCTTCAGTTGAACATGCTTCTCCTGATGGTCGGCCTCAACATCGCTGGAGAAGCCAGAAATGATGTTCTCAGCCGTGGGGATCATCATGGCGGTTGTTGCCGTGTTGCTGATCCACATGGACAGGAACGCTGTGGCTGACATCATCCCAAACATCAGACTGGAAAGTAATCAACATTCGATTTAAAGTGCAGAAAATATAATCTTCAAGCAGATCTAACAGTTGCAAAGACCGTATCCAACTGGCAAAAGGAGTTTGCCAGTTGGATACTGTCTTTGCAATCGTTAGATCTGCTTGGAGATTACAGAAAATACAGACAATACAACAAAGGCGTTGAGAAATGTTAGACATTCAGATGATAAGATTCGCCCAAAATAGTTACTCAAGCAACTGGATAAAATTGTGAAAAATTTCAAATATTTCCATTTTTTTCCCGGTTGTTTGAGTAACTATTTTTGGCATAATATCACCAATGATCTTTATTTGCACGTTCTTGCGCTCGGCAACTGGGGCTAAATGTAGTCCTAGTGGTTCCATTATTACATCGTAGAGAAATCTTTATTAAAACAACAAACGTACAGCGACTTTCGCAAGGTCTACTAAATCTGTACATACAAACAGTCAAGTGGATATTAAATTAGCCTATACATAGATGTGTATGACTAGATATTAGTAAATCAACATGTTGAGTCCAACGTATCATTTATACAATTGATTCTAAGGTCTAGACATTGTTTGATATATTGACCTATTTGAATACAGTAATAGGGTTATCTCCCCCTAAGATATAGTTAAATCTATCTATCGAATGGGATGAAAGGCAAAGGTAAAGGCAGCTTTTCTAGTGCTGCCTTGGTGTTCATAATACACATGCATGGGCAACAGATACATATTTGCTCCACACTTGCACTTTGTGTAACTGTTGCAAGGGTTTGGGCGGCTGCCATTGGGTGCCACCAGGTGACCTCAATACGACCTTCCCCAGCCGAAGTGAGGTACCCATTCACACCTGGATGGAGTGAGGGAAGTCGTGTAAAGTGTCGTTCCCAAGGGCACAACATCGGGGCATATCAGTGGTTTCGAACCCGGGACCTCTCGGTTCTGGGTGAAAAACCCTACCGATTGCGCCACACAATGCCACTATATGATACTGTAGGAGACAGGCAAGCAGACACAACTTACCGTTTGGGCTCAACTCCAACAGTCACCAGAACCCCCAGTGCTATTCTCTTGTGGAGGTTCCACTTTTCTATGGTTATCGCAAACAGCAGACTTCCGATAAGTAGAAAGATGGGGTCCTGGACAGGGGGCAAAGCTATTATCGAGTATTCTTTCACGCACAATACATAAATATTTCTATGTATACTATCAAGAGATTATTTAGTAGCCAAACATGATACAATTTGTTACTAATGATAGTTTCAATAACCATCTGTCACGATGAATCAAATTCCGACGTATTTTATAACATGCTACGTGAACGAACAGATCTATTCAGTGATCAAGCCCTCTACATCTAAAATATCTGGCGCAAGTACAGCAGTTGACGTTTCATTTATCATTCGTGTACTTCGCAACTTCGAATTACGTCATTTCAATCCAACATCTCTGCAAACAGCGTAATTTTTTTAATTGTATAAACTGTACATGTTGTAATCAAAAATGGGACCCTGAACTGTAGATGGACCTAATAAGTGGTAACAAATTGATATCAGCAAATCTGTCCTACAAGTAATCTAATGAATGAGAATACTATTCAGACTACTATACACATGTATCACATCCCCCGTCGCCATTGCTAAAGATTAAGCTGAGTTATACATTTTGTACCTTTGCATAGTTGATGGATACGTCCCTTGCTGATTGGATTCCCAGCATGGGAAAAAGAACAAGAGGAAGAAGACCTGTCACGGCTAAGGGTAGAGCCTCTGTGGACCAGTACACCGCCATGATGATCACAACATACCCACAGGCTGCGACCTGAGACAATGGAATCGTGTAAAGTACAGTTAGTAAAAGGTGTGTATTTTGAGCATGTATGTTGGCCTGTTAAGTAATGAAAATACAGTGGGGAATTTTTTTGTTTTATATATATCTCATATTCACATCATGCATAAGATTCTGAATAGGTAGGTATCAGCATGTAATTATACATAACAATTCTCGAAAGGGCTGCTGAAATCACAGACAATGGCTAAATAGTTGACAACTCTTCTCTAGCTAGCGAGGTCACAATGCAAATATCATGATCAGCTACATGCACTTATTTGGCTCAAGGAAGCTACATGTCATTATGTTTCCATTATTAATTTTTTTTTTAAATTCGATTAAGTATGGTCAATTCGAATACGGTTGTGTTTCTGTAGAACTCAGAGCGTCTGGGTGCCCTATACATGTTTGTATATATATACGCCTCCACATTAGTTAATGAACATTATCACATAGCTAGATGGCGTCGACCAATCAGAAGCCTCCGTTGCCCATGTTTTATGACGCCATAACACACCCGTTCTTTTATTTATTTATCGGAATTGTAACAAGACACAACACGGTCTCTCGGGCAGCATGGCTGATTTCGAGAGCCAACATTTACAGGGACAAAACACAAATGTATAAATAGAAAATTGCACTTAACTAAGTTATAATACAGATTAACTTAACATTAAAATTAGTCATACAACTCGGTTACACATCATTAAATGTCCTTAAAATACTTAAATACAGACTATTGATAATTGAATGAAAAGGATTTGTACGTAAATTTGCTCGGAGGTCAGAGTTCAGGATATAGGTGTAAGATGTTTCAAGACTGTCTCACAACATGTTTAGCCAACACAAGCTAGGAGGAACGGTTGGAAGTGTCAACAAAAGTGCATAGAAAAAATAGATGATCCGAAAATACTTGGAGTTGTCTAATTTAGTTAAGAACGATTTCAATTCTGTCCACGGACTAACTGTACCTAGAATCGGTTCGTTGAGATGATGTAAGTGTGGAAGGAGTCTGAAAGCCTTTTGTTTAAGGTGGAATCATTGTCTGGAGACCCGTTGAGGAGGAGGTTGGTGGAAAGGGGTCGTTCCAAGAGGTGATACACTTCTGTAGCTAGTAATTGCCGTGCCACTGCGTGCAGGGGGCAGTGAAGAAGGAAGTGTGTGACTGTCTCGGATGTCGCACCACAGGGGAGGTTATCTTTTTGTTATCATTCGTATAATGTTTATTTGTTCTCAAATGTTTACTATCTTAGAATAAATCAAATCTTTTGTAAGCATATGACAAAATAGAATAAACCATTTCAATACAAGTCAAATCTAAACGGGCTGAACTGTAAGTGGAGCCGCCCACAGCATTGACCAATCAGAAAGACACCCAGCAGGGAGGAATGAGGATAATAGATAATATATTTGAAAAATATTTGACATGCCAAGATTGCAATGTTATCAAATATTGTCTGTGGAAATTTTGGTTTTCAAAATGAAATCTATCATCTTCTGTTCAAAAAGGACAAATGTAAATTCTGAAATGCATTCTTAATAGTACATGTGTATAAGGGATCTATGCGTCATTCAGGAATTGTCTACTCTTATATGGGTCAGTTTGGATAGGCTATATGATAATAACGTTAATGATCCGCCTCTTCCTCGGTATATTTGGTGCCATAACGCATGGCCATGTGCTATAACCATCGAATAAAACCACCAAGTGAGCGACACCATATACACCGAGGAATAGGTGGGTCATTAACCCTTAACTAGTAACTCCGATTAACCTACAAGGTGTTTTTCTGGGGGGTCATTAGATTGATACTAGGGTCAAACAACAAACAAATCCTAATGAAAAATCCAAAAAACAAATACTAATTGTATGAGCTCCTAATAACTGGTAAATGCATATGTGATACATAGCAGATACAAAATACCAACATGATTTATACCTTGCTGTTTTCTGTTGAAGCGAAGTAGATAGGTAGTGGACTGAAGATCACAGGTGTCACGAGAAGTACGATGGTTTTCCAGAATCTCAACAGTTCCTTGCATATTCGTGATTTCCGGTTCGCCATGTTGCGGAAATTCGTCTTGGGTCGTCCCTCAGTTGCAAGAGATTGGAAAACAGTTGTGTGGATATCATACCACTGGTCCAAACTGCGGAAGTCGATCACTTGTCTACCATATGTCACATTACTTGTTGTCTTCACACAGACGTTTGGGGACATAATTATAGGTGCACAAGAACCGGTTTATCGGGTCATGAAGCGATGAGGCACGTTTTACGTTCCCCGCTGTACATACATGCAGTGTACACATATAATGGCTTGTGACATGTGCACTCTAAAACCCTTTTGCCAAGAAGTACTAAACTCCAGAAGGGAGTGTTATAACTCGCAGAGAACGTTATTTTTTACGGTTACACCAGCTGTGTGCTGGGTCTGTATGTATGTTAAGAGCATAACTCGAGAAAACTTTGGTGGATCTTCATGGTTATTTGGTAGGTGAGTAGCGGTTGTGGGAACAAATGTCAAGTTCGAAAATGGTTCAAATCAGGAAAGAATTTGCATAATTAGTAAAGAAAGTTTATAGATCCGCTGCACTTCATAATATGACTCTCATACATGTAACTGAAAAAGAGAGAGGTATCGATAGCTATCAATAATGCAAATAGTTACCTAATTTGCATAATTGATTAGAAAATACTAAAATACCATAGTGGTAAATAATGGAGATTTCATTCTCGCGGCATTAGGAAGCTAAGAAAGGTGAGCATTATCAGACAAAAATCATGCATACCAGGGCCTCATTAACATAACTTATAAGGACATTTCTACAATGGGCTGATTTCGGGGACACTTTGCCCCAGCCCGGGCTGGGGATGTATGATGCAGATGGCCCTGCACCACTGGTAGGTACTAAGAAGTCACATTGACAATGTCTATCAAAATGTGTATGATATGGAATAAAGATTTATTCTATTCATATTTAGTTACTGTACTATTTCATCATCACTTTCAACTTACAACACTGCAATATGAAACCTTTGTGGCCTATCTAATATCAACATACTCATAGACATATTTTGTGTATACGCGTATATCAACACAGACAGATATGTTAGTCCTGGACCACCAAATGATTTTTTAAAGTCTTAGATGAAGGCACTCTCCATGATAAACCTTGATTAATTGGAGAATTCTTTTCGTGAGAATTACAAAAGTTACTGAGTTATACTATCATAGCTTGTACTAAAGATAATATAAGTATATGTATTTATAAATATATGAATATATACTGTCATTCTTGTATTGACGATGACAAAAGTAACTGAGTCATTACTGTCATATTTTGTACTAATATATAATTGATTAGACTTCCAAAATTGTTTAGTAGCTAGTTCCATGCATTAGTAATTGTGCCCTGTAGAATTGTTAAACAATGGCAGAAGTTCTTTGACATTTATTCGTAAAGTGACTCCTGGCTCTGACAATTCAGCATGAACTAACGCGGTATCGCACAGAGCTGGAACGGATGCGGGGTCAACGCCAGACCAAAGACGCCGTCAGTGTTTGGAGGAGGAGCGCCCTCTGGCGTCTTGAAGGTGAAGGACTGCAGCAAGGTCGAGAAGAACAGGAAAAGTTCCATCATGGCCAGCTGCTCACCAAGACACCCGCGTCGGCCTAGAAATACAGAATGACTAGTTGTAAAACAATAGAAATTATTTCATCATTACTGTGGTGAAATACGTACAATAGGAACATGTCAGACAGATACAAACGTAGTGCTATTCCATACTTAACCCAACTACTGAACACCAATTTGTAAGGTGTAATAAGCTGTTATTTATGCTACTGTTGGTTGTACATTTTGTCTTTTGTATATATTTTCCGATTGTTTGAGTGTGCTCTTGTGTACTTTCAACTTTAAGACTGCGTAATTCAGCCGGTTTACTTGAAAGAAGGTAAAATCGGCTGCAATGCTATTTTAATTTCTGTATGTCAATTCCTAAATAAACCATTTATATGTCTAATTAGCTAATCCAGATAATCACCTCCTCCAAAAGGCATGAAGGACTCGGGCTTGTTGATGACGTTCCCTTCCGCGTCCAGAAACCTTTCGGGGTCAAACCGGTCCGGATCAGGCCAGTAGGCGGGGTCCGTGTGGAGGGAGTGAAGGTTCATCAGTACCTGGGCCAAACAAAGAGAAAGTGAGGCCACAGACACAATTTCTCGGAAATTAAACATTCTTTTATGGATAACTTCAAGCAGATGTGCACTTCGATTTGAATAAAGATCATAGTTAATCAAATATAAGTCACGTGATTACCGATAAAAGAATGAATCATTCCTCCAGCATGGAAAAAGGTGTAAAGTCTTATAATGTTATAATATATTGGTTTATGGTTGATCCGAACACACGATACACAAGAATAAATCAAAAACCTGTAAATGAAGGGATCATTTCTGCAACGGTACAAAAAGGTTATGTCATCTTATCATATGCAACTAGTCATACCTGGGTTCCCTTAGGAATGTTATATCCCTGCGCTTTGACCTCCTGTGTGGTGGCGTGAGGTATGACAGTAGCCAGAGTGCGGATCCTCATGACCTCCAGCAGGCAGGCATTCACATAGGGCAGCTGGGAACGGTGGGACAGGGTGGGCAGACCCGCACCAACAACGACATCAAGCTCCTCTTGTAACTGTTTTAAAGCAATTGCACCGATGCAACAATTGATAATGTAAAGACATGTTCAAAGTCAGAAGATAAGCGCAGAATATATTCCGATATTTGTCATTCAGAGGTAAACACTGCAAAGAAGCTTAAATGCTCACAAATACCTTATGTTGGATGTCGGGGTTCAAAGTCATGTAGAGTAGACTCCACCGCAGTGTGTTGGTGGTTGTGTCTGTTCCCGCGAAGAAAAGATCCGCGGTCATGTACAGGACGTTTTCTTCCGTCAGACCGTCCACCTTTTTCTGCTGCTCAAGCTCCAGCAGGCAGAAGTCGAGGAAATCTCGTGGATTCTCTCGATCAAGGTGTTCCCGATGGCGAGATGTCTCCTCTCTTAACAGATTTAGGATCTTGTAAAACGCTTCCATCGCGTTGACACCGGGTCTATTCACTGAAAGAAATGCATGTCAACACATCAATGCAAAGTTTTTGAATGCGAAAAATTAGCTATAGACATTTCGGCAGCTCCTGAACAACCTTTCTGAACAAACTCTGCGTCTCCTTAGACATGGTGGCGTTGTGGCCAGGCTGCTGTCCAAACGCGACTCAGTTTCCGGTAAAACTGGCTGAGAAGTTACTGAAATGTCGGCCAGGTAAAATCCAATATAGACTCTATCATAACCTTACGTTTCTATAACCTACGGATAGTCACAGGTTCGTATATTACGTGCGTCATTTCCAACTGACTTCACCCTGAAATTCATACCAGACTGCGACTTTCGTCGCCTTGAACAAGCCTGCCCTTGAGAGCAAAATCTTCCAATTCTGTCAGATCGATACAAAAAGGTCACTTCAACATCAAAACTGTAGAAATATGAAAACATAACTCCCTAGCTGTCAAAAATACCTGTCCCTATTTGCTAGCAGGTACTTATTTCCATTTCTACCTACCGACAGGAACAAACCGTAGCAAGGGGAAAACGCTGATGACATTCGCCGCTCCGAGTTCGAAAAATATAGTGTCAATCGCTTCTGAGAGCTCTCGGAACGTTTCATCCTCGTAGTCGTAGCGCTTGCCGAACGCCATGGAGCAGATGATGTTTGCAACCGCCACAGCGACGTCATGGGTGACGTCAAAGGGCCGTCCATTGTTTTCTGCAATCTGAACAGAATTCGTTTTTCAGCAATTTGTCCAGACGGAAACAGTTTTATAAGGTGTTGGTCAGATATGTCATGACCATTAAGCTCGTAGACCATTGCCATTT
Organism: Branchiostoma lanceolatum; assembly: GCF_035083965.1. Lineage (NCBI taxonomy): Eukaryota > Metazoa > Chordata > Leptocardii > Amphioxiformes > Branchiostomatidae > Branchiostoma > Branchiostoma lanceolatum. The sequence continues at coordinate 23,445,934 of NC_089722.1, read as the reverse complement.
TTGCTTTCAAATCCAAAGAATTATGACAAAAATAAATATAGAACAAATATCATCACAAACTGCATAACAATATGTACATCAAGAAACAATGGTCAGCAGGGCAAAACATATGATTGATCACAAAACTTATCGACATATTGATCATGAGAATGCCTCCAATGCTATCACACGAATAATCCAAGAACAGATATTCGAGCTGAAAAACTCAAGATCCTGCATTTTCCGTCCTTAATTTTAATTGGTTTCGTCTTACCCTGTTGCGGAGACAGTCCGCTTCCTCTTGGATTTTCTCCTCAATGCTGCCACGTCCGACCTTCATGCCCAGGTTCCTCAGGGCGGTTGTGGCAAACTTCTTCCTCTGTCTGAACCCGGTCCCCCAACGTGCTGCGGTAATGTCTACACGAGGGAAAAATACGTCTTTGGTATGTAATTCAATAATACATACATATCACGTTTTGTGCAACCAGCTACCCTGGGTACCAGACTGTTTATCGGGTCTTTTAGCCGGTTCCTTCTAGCCAGTTCCTTCGGCGGCCCAGAGCTCCAAGCCCGCCGATACCGTAATTAGCGCACCGGGGGAGTTCTAGTCCGAGAGTTGACCGGCCCGTGCAGATACTGGGACTCTGGCGACCTATATATGGCCTCCATTTTGTCCATTCACGAAGTGGTCAGGTAGATTGAAAGATGTATTGGAAGCCAAGCGGGGCCTAAATCAGGCTTCTTGCAGAACCGATGTTCCCATCAGCTGTCAGGTGGTTGAATGTATTACTTCTAAGTATCTGATGAAACGTCATAACCTTACATGATGAAAAGGCATTGAAATGCCGCTGTAGTTGATTAAGATACATTTGTACATTCACTGGCATGTCACGATTGTCTACCTGGCACAGGTAAACATCATGGACATATTTACACTTCATACTTCCTAGTATATGTACTCGGGTCGACGTGGAAGAGTTTTTTTCAGTCCGAGCTGTTACAAGCTCCGTTCAGTTGTAGGCCTTTCAACACCATGAGCAAATGCACCAACTCTTACACTGGATAAGTCGGTAAGTTTTGTTGTACCTACAATGTATATCTATCATCAAGGACATTATATAGAATTCTATATGATGTCCTTGCTATCACGAATCCTTTCCTACGATTTTTGCATTAGTATCATGATTCCTGTATGTATCGGGTGCTTTGTATTGATTTCAATTCATAATGCCCAGAGGCCATATGCATGTGGACATTTGTCAAGACAATCATGTAACGTTAGGATTAGAAGTTTACCTTTTCCGAAACCAAACATTCGATCAAGCAGGTAGATTAGCGGTCTGGACGCGAACAGCTCGGACCTGTCCACGAGCGCGTCCTTGACGGTAGTGTAGCCGTTCAGAAGCACCACATCTTCCATCCCCATCCTGACGGTGTAGACGTCCCCGTACTGCCGCCTCCATGCCGTCAGCTTGAGGTGAGGCGCTCGGCCCAAGGCGAGGAGGTGCCCGAGGACAGGCACACGTCCTGCCGGGTAAGGAGGCAGGTTTCTGGGGCGCTTGAAGACGACACATGCCAGGAGGAAAGTCACACAGAGGACAAGAAACGTCTGCAGAGTCAAACCAGAGATCTGCAAAATCTCCTGGACGGACTCAGCTATCCACCCAAACACTGCGGAAGCCATTTTAAGTCAGGAATGCAGTAAACAAACCCATTGGGACGCACCACTGGACATGAACTATGACCTGGATTACTACCTTCGCCGAGAAGGCTATGTTTTTGGTTACGTCAGCGGTGGGCTGGATCTGTATGTATGTCAAGAGCATAACTCGAGAAACCTTTGATGGATCTTCATGATTTTGGTAGGTGAGTAGCTGTTGTGGGAACGAAAGTTCGAAAAAAATGGTTCACCTGGTGTTTTCCTACAGTACTGCAGCGGACTATGCATGTTGGTGAATATTTTCGGAATAGACGAGGGGCGATAAGCAGACCAAGAACTTCAACAACTTGTTGATAAGATATCAAAGAACACAAAGAGTTTTTCTTAATATCGCCGTTAAGTCATTTTCCCCTTCTGGAGTCTAGTAGGCTTGACTACTTTTTAAAAAATAACTACCCCAAAAACTATAATTGTGATGTCTAGTAATGGTCAGCAACAACGCAAATCTTGTGTTAGTTGTCTTTATATTTTCTTATCACACAGAACCATATACATGCAAGCTCACAATGAAAGATATTTCTGTAGACAACAGAAAACTCTACATCTAGGCCACATCAAGCTATTAGAAGCAAATTAGGCATTTGCAAATTACTA